>NC_056742.1:473864721-474185728 GCF_019279795.1 Protopterus annectens
TCCCTACCTGTAACCCCATCAAAACTATCCAGGGCCACACCACCTAGCCTAAACCCCATAAGCCATTTAAAGCTGTCACCATTCAACATACCAGAAAGATGCTCCTCCATACTTTTCTTTTACTTATTCTCTTCCTGGCCTGTAATTTAATATCCTACCACCATCACTTACCTGTAGGTTACTCCTACCCTACCATCTCATATCCATTACCACCCCACACTAAAACCATTCACTTCAGTATAGCACCAAACCTCTTTAACTCCACCAAAATATTTTTTTTCAGTTATAGATATGTGCATCAACTAACTACAGCCTAACTGCTCCATAAATATACTAAACTAACACTCAAGCACTCAACCCCATCATAAACTTCTAGCTCAAATTTTAAACTTAGTGGTGATATCCACCCAAACCCAGACCCCAAAACTAACCAGCAAGGGCAAAACATATCACCCTTTCAACATTGTCACATTACCACCAATGCAACCCATACAAAATCAGGCCTTTTACTTCTAAACATGAATCTCAGGACCCTAGCAAATAAAATACTACATCAACTTCATGCTTCTCTCTCACCTTATTCCCCTGATACAGCAGTTTTAACTTAAACCTGGCTAAAACCTGAGATAAGCAATAATTAGCCCTAATCAGCATCCTACCTTGAACAAGATTGATACCACAATACCAACAAAAAATAATTGACTTCAACAATTGGTTTTATTTCTGGTGTCATTCTAAGGGAATCCAGTATCTGTCTGCCTGGGATGACATGGTCGACAGGTCTCAATGCTTTGCCAGAGATGACCTTCACCTCTCACCACTGGGTTTCTGGATCCTGGCCAAGGATCTAGTCTTCCCTATTGTGCCTTTTTTTGGCACTGTCCAAAAGACAAACCTTCCAACATAAAAGATCTGTCAAAAACCAAATTGAAGGTCATGCGGCTTAATGCTAGGAGCCTTAATCTGAAAATAGACTCACTGGAGGCCCTCCTTGCACTGGAAGATGTTGGTGTCTGTGCAGTCATGGAAACTTGGTTCAGGGCTGCAAAGAGCACCCAATGCCTTACCAGGCTATACCTCATTCTGACCCCAAAATGAGGTCAGGAAGACTAAGGGTGGTAGAGTCTCTATCTTCATTAAGGACAGGCACACCTCCAGACTGATTTGAAAGCATGATGCATTGGAACTATTCCAGGTACAACTGACAGTTGACGAGACACCCATCCAAGTTATAGCTAGCTATAGACCCCCCCTCCATGACTCAGGACACCCACTTCTCTTACCTCGATCTACTTGACTCCTTCAAGGTTACCCTCTAACATCCTGATCCATGATGACTTCAACTACCCCACAATAGATTGGGTGAACTATTTTTGCACTAATGCACTCTCTCAACAATTCCTCAACTTCATCAGTTCTAACACATTGGACTAGCTTGTCTCATCCCCCACAAGGGGAGATAACATTCTGGACTTGGTTCTCACTAACATGGGAGACTGCTGCATCACTCCCATTGCATGTTCTTCCCTGGTGAGATCAGATCATCAGACTGTCTCATTCAAAGTTTCTATACCACCCTACCCCCCCCCCCAGCCATAATCGAACTAAAAATCTTCTCAAGAGCTGACTTCAACCTCTTAAGAGTGTGTATCTGTAGCTTCACATCACCGCCCCCCTCACAGGATGCAGACAACTATGCTGAACAGTATGCCAATGTGGTATACAAGCACCTGTACAACTGCATGGACTAATTCATACCCAATAGAACTAAAACCTGCTCCTCAAGGAAACACAAACTTGTTTGGTGGACATACTCTATCAACAGACTTTACAACAAAAGGAAGAGACTGCTGTCCAAGGGTAAAAAGGAATACATTCCAAATTGGAAAAACTCCCTTCTTAGCCTCAACAAGCAAATTAGATCACTAGCAAAAACCTCCAAGGACAATTATGAATCAAAACTAGCCGCCATAACAAAGTGAAACCATAAAGTCTTCTTCAGTTCCATCAGGAACCTCCGTGGTATAGCCCAGGTGTGTTCCCAATTAGTACTTAACAGTATCACTTACACTGATCCTGTTGACTTAGCCAACCTGCTAACAAGTAGGTTCAGTGCAAACTTCATCCCGCTGTCCCACCCAAAGACTCTTTTGACATCCCCAGTACTTGTCCAGCACCTTACATTTCCATAGATCAAGTGTTACAGGCCCTATCCAAGGCAAAGAACACAGCTTCCATGGGACCTGATAGTATCCCAGGATGTATTCTGCACCATCTCCAGCAAGAACTGGCTTCGCCATTGAGCACCCTATTTAAACACAGCCTGTGTACAGGCTTCATTCCAGCAGAGTAGAGAACTGCCATTGCCAACCCCTTCCACAAAAGTAATGACACTACTGACCCTGGAAACTATTGCTCTATTAGCTTGACAAGTCTGATTTTTAAAGCCATGGAGCATATTATTATGGATCTCATAAACAAGGACATAGGCAATCTCCAAGTACTTGTCCCACCCAGTTCGGATTCATCAATGGCAGATCTTGCCTTTTGAACCTGGGTGACTTCTTTGAGACTGTTACCAAGGTCCTGGATGAGGAAAAATCAGTACATTTGGCTTACCTTGACTTGGCCAAGAACTTTGACACAATCCCCACTCAGGCATCTTCGAAAAACTAAACAAGAGTTGGCATAAATCTATGTGTCATCAGGTCAGTGGCCAACTGGCTCAATGAGAGGGCCCTCAAAGATGAAATAGGCACCTCCACCTCTGATAGCAGACCTGTCACTAGTAGAGTTCCCCAGGGATCTGTCCTGGGGCCCCTGCTGTTGGCATCTATTTCTCAGCAGTCCAGGCAAAGACAAAAGGCCTGTGGCTGACCAAGTTTGTGGACGACTGTAAGTTGGGTGCTGTCACTAACTCCCTAAATGATTTTAACATACTGCAAGAGGGTCTTACAGCAACTAATGACTAGTGCCACAGTAATGGCTTCAAGCTAAATGCAAAAAAAATGTATCATCATACCATTCAGCAAACATACGACTCCTACTGAATACCATATCAATGGCAACCCCGTAAGCACACGACTTCTGGTGAGAGACCTGGGCACTCAGGTTGATAACAACCTCACATTCGACCATCATGTAGCAGCAGTGGTCAGAAAAGCCTTTCACTGGGTTCATCTCATAAGTAAAGGGATTGCATCTACAAAAAAGGAGGTTATTACCTAAAAACACAGCATCAATGGGACCAGACGGTGTCCCGGGCTGCATCCTACATGAACTCCAAGAAGAGCTAAACCCAAACATAAAACTACTGTTCAATCTCAGCCTTACTACAGGATATGTACCCAAAGAGTGGCGTACAGCAACAGTGGTCCCTCTCCACAAAGGTGGTGCCTCAATGGATCCTGGAAACTATCGCCCCATAAGCCTGACAAGCTTGGTCTGCAAAGCTATGGAAAGGATCATCATAGACCTCATAAATAAAGATATTGGAGACCTACAGACACTGGATCCTACCCAGTTCAGCTTTGTTAAGGGCAGATCCTGCCTCTTAAACCTGGTTGATTTCTTTGAAACAGTCACCAAGGCCATTGACGAGGGGAAGGTGGTCCACACAGCCTACCTGGACCTCGCAAAAGCCTTCGATACAATACCCCACTCGGGCATTATAGATAAGCTCACCAGCTTAAATATAAACCCCTATGTCACTAGATGGATTGCAAACTGGCTCAAGGACAGAACCCACATGGTTAGAATTGCTGGAGCCATTTCAGACTCCAAACCAGTTACAAGTGGCGTCCCACATGGCTCAGTCCTGGGACCTGTCTTGTTCGGTATATATTTCTCGGAGGCACAGACCAACACGGAAGGACTGTGGCTGACCAAGTTAACAGATGACTGCAAACCGGGCACCATAATCGACTCTCCAGCCGACACAAGCATCCTCCAAAAGGGCCTCATAGAAACAGACAACTGGTGCCAGAGCCATGGCCTCAAGCTAAATGCCAAAAAGTGTATAGTCATCCCCTTTGGCAAAAACAAAGTGCCCACAAATTACCACATAGGTGGTAATCCATTAAGTACGGAAGAAGTAATTAGGGACCTGGGGACCCAAGTTGATAGCAATCTCTCATTTGACAACCACGTGGCCAAAGTGGTTAGTAAAACATTTTATATAGCCCACCTAATCATGAAGGGATTCACATCTAGATCAGGGGAGGTCATCGTGCCTCTTTACTCATCCCTCATCAGGCCCATAATTGAGTACAATGCCCCTTTTGGGATGTACCTTACCAGACACCTACAGCAACTGGAAAGACCCCAAAAGTACCTCACCAAGAGGATCAAAGGGCTCAAACAGATGCCATATGCTGCCCGGTTAAAGAAACTCCATCTCTACTCAGTGGCATATTGCCTGCTCAGAGGCAATCTGTGCCTGACGTATAAAGCCATGTCCAACCCGGAATTAATGGACATGCTGTACCTCAGAAAATCCAAATCCCATCGAACTATGCACTCGAGAGACTTGAACCTCAGCACTGAAATAAATAGGACATGCTGGAGGGACAGATTCATAACCTAGAGGCTCCCTTCACTCTGGAATAAAATCCCAGTCCAGGTTAGGCAGAGTCCCTCATTGACTCTCTTCAAGAGGAATCTTGATGAGTGGATGGGAGATCGTAGGTTTACCCCGGGTATCACTTCTGTGTCACTGTTAGTCAGAGGAACAGTATACTAACCTCGAAAAAGGGCATAGCAAAATTAATTTTAAATGGGTGGCAAAAGCCAAACACACTCTGGCTAGGCTTATAAATGCCCTAGGGCAGATAGCCTAGTATGAACCTATGAAACTATGAACCTATACTCCTCCCTTACTAGACCAATAGTTGAGTATAACACCACATTTGGTATGTAGCTCTCCAGACTTCTGCACCAACTGGAAATGCCACTGAAATACCTCACAAAGAGAATCCATGGCCTCCAACACCTGTCCTATGTAGACAGGCTCAAATCCCCATCATTGTACTCTGTATCATACAGATTGATCAGTGTGATCAGTGCCTTGCCTATAAGGCAATCCTTGACCCTGCCCTACTAGAGATGCTCCATATCTGTACGTCCTAACTCTAAAACACACTACCCACTCAAAAGGCCTGAATCTAATATGGGACATCAACAAAACCTGCTGGAGGGACAGGTTTGTCTGCCAGAGGCTGCCTCGTCTTTGGAACAGACTTCCCATACAGGTCAAACAGAGCACCTCGCTGACCCATTTCAAGCACAACCTTGATGAGTGGATAGAAAACCACAAATTTGTCTCAAGGGTTCCACCTATGTCCCTCAATGACAGGGGGTGACAGGAGCTGTGTGAGGTTTCTTTTTTGGGGATAAAATCTTAGCTAGGCTTGTAAGGGCTCTAGGGCCATTAGCCTAGTGACCTCCTATGATCCTATGAAATTTTACCTCAAGACTACAGTATTCACAGACTACAAAGATTAAATAAATGAAGTGGAGGCATAGCTATTATTTGTAAAAACACATGCAAACTTGAGTGTCTAGAACCAAACTCACCAAAACTCAATTATTTTGAGCTACTAATTTGTTGCCTCAAAAAAAATCCCAATAAATATGTAACTATTATAGCAACTTATACCCCTCCTGGAAGCAACCCCACCATAAGAAGGACTCACTCCTCTGGTCAGCCCTAAGCTTTCCCCAGGAAATCATATTAATGGAAGACTTTAACATGGACTCGCTAACTTGTACTGCAAATAACCCAACAAATTTCATTAACTTTTATGGATTCTGTCAGTTAATAGAATCCTCTACCAGAGTGGACAAAAACATAGATATTCAGTATTAGATTGGATTTTAACCAATAAACCCTCACTTGCCTACCAGTCAGGTTGTCTCTTAGATAGCATTAGCGTCCACCTACCAACTTACCTGATCAGACAATATCTACAGTCCTCCAAAAATACTACATATAGACAAACATGCAACAGAAAAAAAATTTCACCGCAAACATTTATATCCATCGTTTAACATTGTGACTGGACTCCACTAACATTACTTCCCCTAGACACTGCCGTATTGTACTTTAATAATACATTCCTAGACATATTGAACCGGCAAGCTCCCCCTAGTTGTATTAGTGCAAAGTCATATTATACTCCCTGGCTAGCAAAAGAAATCAAGCAGTTTCTTAAAACCAGAGACAAAGCTTGGGCACAGTATCAGTCCAGCAAAAAACAAGCCTCCTTAGAGTATTATCAGCAACTTAGAAATAAAGCCAAGAAACAGATATGAATGACAAAAATTCCTATTACACTGCAACCCAATAAAAATACCACAGCAATCCCAAAAATTCTGGGCTACTATAAAACAACTGCTATAACCTGGTCAATCCATGACCCCAACACTTACTACCAACAATTCCATGGACAGTATAGCTACCCAATTTAATGCTTATTTTACTAACTTCATATTATCAATAATCAAAAATAATGTTCCAAAAAACGTTTTTAAAGTTATGAAGGAAACCACCAATACCTTCTCCTTCAGCTTGTACAAACCAGTACCATAACAAAATTGCTAAACAAACTTAAACCCACATCCCTGACTGCAGATAATCTACCTTCAGAATAGCTGATGCTATCTCTTTCCCATCTCTATTTTGATAGCTCACTCCATTACAGAACAGCATGTTCCCAAAATCTGGAGAATATCCCATATCACACCACTACATAAAGGTTGAACATCCACAGACCTTTCTAACTACAGACCAATTGCAATTCTATCTCCTCTATTGAAAATTCAAGAAAATGCATCCATTTTCATGAACTACTTACTATCCAATAAACCTCTAACCAGTTCCCAACATGGCTTCTGACCCAACCATAATGCAATTAAAACCATTGTAAGCTCCACAAACACAAGTAACATGTTCAGAAATAATGGTCAACTAGTTTCCCCAATTTTCATAGACATGTCCAAAGCTTTTGATGTGGTCTCCAATCTAAAACTCCTCAATGAACTTCTATCTCTAAAAGTAAGCCATTCTGCCCTTGCACGGTTTCATGACTACCTATCTGATTGACAACAAGCTGTCAAATGGCAATGTAATTACTCCTGCCTGCTGCTACCTGTCACATTAGGTATCCCACAGGGCTCATTCCTAGGTCCAGTCCTGTTTAACATCTTCACCAGTAAGCTCCATACTGCTACCCACCTCACCACAATCATACAATATGCTGATGACTGCAAACTAGTCTGTGTGGCACCCTCAACTCCAAAAGATAACCCATGAGTCATTTCATCTGTAGAATCTTGTCTCTCTGACTTTCATTTAATTCTCAATCCCAATAAAAAAACAAACTAATGCTCTTTTCAAATAACAACACCACAGACTCCCTGTCCTCTTTTCTGATACAGGATATTCATCCAATAACAGCAAGACAGATCCTGTATCACATTCTAAGCTACTTGATGTGGGTCTATATCAGATAAATGAACTTTAAAAAGTCGAAACACCATATAGTCGAGACCATATGTTCGCACTCTTAAAAGTTCAAAAATCAAATAAAAAAAAAACAAAAAAATACCTGAAAGCTTAAGCAGTGGAGAAAGCTCCGCTGCACCCCCCCCCCACTCTTTAAATATACCAACTTCCATTGCCGCACTGTATGGGGATATCTGTTGAAACATTTGAACTTTTAAAAGTTCGATCATATGGTGTCGACCATATGACATTCGAACTTTTGAAAGTTCGACAATGTAATAGTAACTCACTTGATGTTACAATTGATAATAACATGAAATTGAATAAATACCTGTCCCTAATAATAAAAAAGTTCACATAAATCTAAGCTCTCTATACCGAATCAAATCCTTCCTCACTGACTCCAAAAGACAATCTATTGCGAAAACCCACCTACTCTCTACCTTACTTTATGTTTCTCCTGTCTACACCAAATTGAAGAAAATATACCTAGCAAAACTAGACACCTGTTACAACAAGATTGCCAGATTTTCTACTAACTCCCCATATAGATCTCATCACTGCACTGCTCTACACCAACTAAATTAGCTAGATTTATCCGATCTTCTAATATTCACACTACTTTCAATGGCCCATAGTTTAATTTACCAACCCGACAAGTATCCAGCACTGCATAACTTACTTCAGACTCAATCTAATGAAAAACACCTGAGATCTTCTGACAAATTTCTACTACAAGTAACAAAAGCTAATAACAGTTCTGGAGACTTTCTCTACACCAATCGGATTGTCAGCACTAGGAATTTCACCCCCAACACATCCTAAACACTGCTAATCCCTTACAGTTCAAAATAGTCCTCAAGTCTCACCTAACTAACTCTTGTCTTTGCTCTTGTCTACCACCTGGATGATGATCATCCTTCCTGCACTATACACTTTGCACTTACACTGTTAATACCTCCTCAATAAATGTATTTCTCGATCTCTAATATAGTCCTAACTCATCTCACTTTTTCCCCTTCATAGATCTACCCACATCCTCCCTCTGAACTCTCTATCTACCCTACTTATTCTAATCCTTTCTCCTCATTGGATCCATGTGACAAATAACAACCATCCTGCTCTTATACATTATCTTAAACAGTGTTTATTGTTTTTGTTTCTCTACAGATTGAAACAAAACACCAGATGACCACCACAGCTTAAAAACAATACATTTTAATTAGGACAATCGCTTTCACATAGAACACTACACTTTTTCAAGTCTTCAATAAAAATGCAAAAGCACTACATATTTTATAATCAAAACTGCATCGATTAACTAATTTTAAAATCAATTAATAGATCAATTAAAAAATTTCAGTAAATTAATTATATACTCATTTAAAGAGGATGGGCTTCCAGCTCCAGTTTTATACACACATAGTTGTTTAAGCTTGGATATACATGAGCTTGGATCTTTAAAATCCACTTCAGCTCTACCCATTCCATATGATTATTTAAATTACCCCCCCTTCTATCATTTGCAACAATTTGTAAAACCCTGAATGCAAATTCATGTACAGGAAATTCTATAATATGTTTGACTAAAGCATTTCATTTATTATTATTTCTTATATCATACATACGTTGATACATCCTGTCTCTGAGACATTTCTGTGTTTTACTTACATAAAAACACTTGCATCCTTTACACTTTGCCATGTAGACTAAATCCATTGTATTGCAAGTGGCATGCACTCTAGGATGAAAAATGAAGGGTAAAACTGGATGTTTAAAATCCTGAAAACATGTATATATCGGCACATTCTACAGTTACTACAGGGATATGTTCCTAGTTTATTCAAAGCAATAGGCTTCCTCTGGTGATTATTACAAAATAACTACATCAGATTACTTTTATTTTATACGCAAACCCAGGAACTTAACCTATTATTTTCTCGGTTTCTCTGTCTATTGTTAGAAAATGCCAATTTTTCTTAATTATACTGCAAATCTTGTTGCTATCACTGGCATATCTAGTAATGAAATGCATTCTGTTCTGGCATATCTAGTAATGAAACACATTCTGTTCTGGCATATCTAGTAATGAAATGCATTCTGTTCTGGCATATCTAGTAATGAAACGCATTCTGTTCTGGCATATCTAGTAATTAAACACATTCTGT
This sequence comes from Protopterus annectens, assembly GCF_019279795.1. NCBI lineage: Eukaryota > Metazoa > Chordata > Ceratodontiformes > Protopteridae > Protopterus > Protopterus annectens. Next base: position 473,874,394 of record NC_056742.1, read on the forward strand.
TCTGGCATATCTAGTAATGAAACACATTCTGTTCTGGCATATCTAGTAATGAAACGCATTCTGTTCTGGCATATCTAGTAATGAAATGCATTCTGTTCTGGCATATCTAGTAATGAAATGCATTCTGTTCTTCCTTGCAGGCGTATTTGTTGTATGTGCTATCATTGTTCTGCTACTTTCATTACTTTCTTGAATGATGCTATCCTTAGCCTCTCGATAAACAGTTTCATTGTATCCCCTCTCCATAAATAGTCGAAGTAAATGGTCAAATTCATTCTCCAGTTAGCATGTACATTATATATATTCTTAACCCTATTTAATTGTCCTTTGACAATGTTCGGGAGTACATGCCTAGGATGCATACTATTATAGTCCAAAAGACTATTTTTCCAGCATGTGTTTCAAAACAACTTAGTGTTTATGTTATCTGACATGCCTCTGTATACAGAGACATCCAGGAAATCAATGCTCTCATGAGAATGGGATACCGTGAACCTTAAAAAAATCTGTTATAGACTCTAAATACTTAATAAAGTCCAACAAGAGAGGTAAGCCTTCATCCCACAACATAAAAATATCATCAACAAAGCACCTGTACATTTTTATATGCATTTCATAAACACTGTTAAATAAATGTTCTTTCTCCCAGTGATAAACAACTAAGTTTGCATATGAGTTTATGCAGGGGGTGCCCATGGCTACCCCCGCTTCTGCAAATAAGTTGTATTTTCATACATAAAAATATTATTAGATAATATTAAATCTAATAAAGTACATATTAAAATAATATCATCAATACTGCTACTCCCCATTCCTCTCATTGTATTCCTCACTGCCTCTATGCCATATTCATTGGGTATGCAAGTGAACAAGCTCTGAACATCCAGCGTCACCATGAGACAGTCACTAAATATAGAGCTGCATCAAACTCCCTTAAATCTCTCAAAAATTGGGAAGTATCTTAAAATAGTATGGATCTTTCTAAAAAGGAGGCCTAATATACTTTCTACATAGACTGAGAGGGGTTCTGTGGCCCAATTGTCTCCATCTACGATGGGTCTCAGGGGCAGTTTATGCAAGGACTTATGTATTTTAGGCAGTCCTTTAATATATGGTATTCTTGGATGATCCACAGTGAAAAACGTACACATTCTTTTTTCATCACTCTGTCTGCACACCAACAACTCATATACATTATCCTTAATATTTCTAACTATACTTACATCATATCTTAGACAGTGTTTATTTTTTCTGTCTCTCTATAGATTGGTATACTTTCCTAACTCTCAACATTTTAAACAAATCCTGTATTGTATGTAAATGTTTTGCTATTAACATGTATTTTCAACCAAATTTGTCTGTACGATATTTGCTCATTTGTACTTTCAGTTGTTGTGCAGTATACTAGAAGTGCTATATAATATGTGCTGCTTTTGTCTTGTATGCACTGGAGCTTTTCTCCTCAGGCCTCTGCTGAAAATGGGCAGATACCTAGTCAGACTAGCCTGGTAAACAAATGTTCAATAAATAAATAAATCCTGTTTACATCACATGCAGTATTTATCTGCTTTAACAGAGATATTATTGTTAATTCACTGGAACTGGGGTCATAAATGTACCTCATAGGCTATCCAAGCTCAAAGAGGATAAGTCTCATTTTTCATACCTGTTCTGCATATCTACTCCTATTAGTAGCTAATAGGTTATAGCTTATGTACTGAATTCTTATTCTATGTGACTAGTGCCTAACTGCAACAAACTCTTTATATAAATATTGTCCCTGATTATGTATAACTATTAGTGCATCATTGTATCTGTGATGCGATAATTAGATGCTACTTGCCATATTCAGATGGGGTAACAGGTAATATGACAACCAGTTAAATTTAAATCCTTAAGAATTATACTGTATCAATCATAACTGCAGCCAGTCAGGACAATCTGGCTGAACCTGTTACTGGGAGCACCTACCTTGTATCCTTTATGTCAGGGAGCATACCACCCTTTCCATGAAAATAATTCATAGATTGTTAATACAATACTAAGAAACATTAGGTGTAATATAAAGAAAGGTCCACTAAGCCCTTCAAGTCACAAGGTCTTCTTGCCATGATACGATTCACCACTTCCTATTATTTAGCCTTGCTTCACACATTTAGTTCAAATCTCTTTTCAGCAAAGATTCACACATTTGTGACAACCCTTCGCAGGGGACCCTAAAATGTTGTAAAAGTATTGTATGGAATATAGGTTCATAGGTTCATAGGCAGTTACTAGGCTATTGATTCAAAGATCTCTATAAGCTTAGCCATGTGTACCCAATATAATACTATAGAAACCCAATACAAAGTATCTTGCCTAAACTGGAGATCTTAGTAAGCAATGGCTGCCTTATCTAGGAAGGTCATAGGTGAAATCACTGCCAGGAATTTATGATTTCCCATCCAGTCATCCAGGCTACTCTTAAACAGGGTCATAGAAGGGCTCAGTTTGATGTTAAATGGTAATCTATTTCAGAGGAGTGGCAACCTGTGAGAGACATATCTTGAGCGGGTGACCTTTGTCCCATTTAACTTGTGGATGTGCAGCATTTCCATTAGGTTTTTATCCAAGATTGCTCTGTGGGCCAGACTCAAGTCTCCTCTAAGTAGTCTGCATGCTACTGAGTACAGTGACAGTGACTTAAATCTGTCAGTATATGACATGTGCTGGAATCCCTGAATTTTGTTGATTAGAAATCTCTGAGGTCTCTGAAGCAGGTGCCTGGTAAGGTACATATCAAAGGAAGCATTATGCTCAAATATTGGCCTGATGAGGGTTCATAGGTTCATTGGTTGGTACTAGGCTATCGGCCCTAGGGCCTATGCAAGCCTAGCCATAACAATTTCCTGGATATTTCTTCCCACAATATTTACATCTCTGGACCCCTGTCTAGCAGGGGGACTGACATGATCCCCGGGGTGAATTTCCTATCACCCTTCCAATCATCAAGGCTCCTTTTGAAGAGGGCCAATGAGGCTCTCTGTTTGACATGTATGGGCAGTCTATTCCAGAGTATGGGGAGTCTCTGTGTCAAGAACCTATCCCTCCAGCATGTTTTGTTCATTGTGATGACAAGGTTTAGATCCCTGGAGCATGTGGCTTTGAGAGATTGGGATTTCTTTAAGTGGAGCATGTCCAACAGCTCAAGGTTTGACATGGCCTTGTATGTTAAGCAGAGATCGCCTCTGAGTAGATCGCCTCTGAGTAGATGATATGCCACAGAGTATAGTTGGAGTTTTTTTAGACGGTCAGCATATGGCATCTGCTTTAGGCCTGTGATTCTTTTAGTGAGGTATTTCTGTGGCCTTTCCAGCTGTTGCAGATGTCTTGTGAGGTACATACCAAATGGGACATTATACTCTATAATGGGTCTAATGAGGGATGAGTACAGTGGGACAATGACCTCCTTTTTTCTGGATGAAAAGCCCTTAGTGATGAGGTGTGCCACATAAAAGGATTTCCTGACTGTTGTGGCGATGTGGTTATCGAAAGTGAGACCACTGTCCACCTGTGTCCCTAGGTCTCTCATCACACTTTCGATGTTTAGTGTCCTGTCACCTATGTAGTAATTCATGGGTACATGTTTTTTTCCAAAGGGGATAATTATACATTTTTTGGCATTAAGCTTGAGCCCATGGCTCTGGCACCAGGCATCTGTTTTTGTAAGGCCCTATTGTAGAATATCCACATCATTTGGGGATTCAATAATGGCTCCCAGTTTGCAGTCATCTGCAAATTTTGTTAGCCAGAGTCCCTTAGTGTTGGCCTGTACTTCAGAGAAGTAGATGCCAAACAAGAGTGGTCCCAGAACTGAACTCTGAGGTACTCCACTTGTCACTTGTCTGGAGCGGGATTTGGAGTTGGCTACTTTTACAGTCTGGGTTCTGTCAGTAAGCCAGTTGGCAACCCATTGAGTGACGTAGGGATTTATGCCCAGCTTAGTAAGTTTATCTATGATTCCAGAGTGGGGGATGGTGTCGAAGGCCTTGGCGAGGTCCAGGTAGGCTGTGTGGACCACCTTACCCTTGTCCACAGCTCTGGAGACTGATTTGAAGAAGTAAATCAGATTCAGGAGACAAGATCGGCCCTTCACAAACTCAAACTGGATGGGGTCCAGTGTTTGAAGGTTGCCAAGGTTTTTGTTTATAAGATCCATGATAATGCGTTCCATGCCCTTGCAGATCAGGCTTGTCAGACTGATGGGACAGTAGTTCCCGGGATCCAACGAGGATCCTCCCTTGTGGAGCAGGATAACTGTAGCTGTGTGCCACTCAGTGGGCATAAAGCCTGAGGTGAGGCTATGATTAAACATGACACTTAGGTGAGGTGCCAGTTCATTTTGTAGTTCATGTAGTACACAGCCTGGGATGTCATCTGGTCCCATGGATGCTGTATTCATAGCTTTGGACAGTGCGGTTTCTACCTGTGTGGCCATGATTATCGGAATTTGGCAATCTTTTGGTATTAAGATGGGCCCTTTAGGGGGTGAAAAGGGGGGGGGGGTGAAGTTGGCACTAAATCGATCTGCCAGGATATTGGCAATATCCTTGGGATCAGTATATCTAATGCCATTCTGTTGTAGCTCAGAGCAGATCTGTGCATTGCCATTTAGATTCTTGACATAACTATAGAATGCCTTGAGGTTGTCTTTGGAATCTTTGGCAATTTTATTTTCATAACTAGCTTATGAGGATTTTATGAGGGATCTCAGCTTCTTACTGAGGCTGGTGAAGGGAGTTTTTTGCATCCTAGGATTTTCCTCTTTTCTGCAACAGTTTCTTCCTTCTGTTGTATAGTTTGTTTATAGCAGGGGACCACCAGATTGGCTTCCTTTTTTTAGAGAAGAGCATCTTGGTTCTATTTGGGATGGCACGATTCATGCACGAGGGGATGTGCTCTTACAGTGTCTTAGTGTAGGATTCTGCAGTCGAACTTCCAGATCCCGTCTGCATGGGTGTTGTGAAGTTTGTTACTTCTGACTTCAGTAGCATGAAGTTGGCTTTGGAGAAGTTTTTTTAAGGAGGTTTCCTTACTGGGGGGGGGGGGGTGTGTGGATGTCAAAGGTGATTTGCTTATGGTCAGACCTGACCAATGAGGGGGTGACCACTGGTGTGGAGCATCTATCTCTCTTTTTGGTAATGACCAGGTCTAGGATATTGGAGCCTATGGTGGGACAATGGATTAGTTGATCCAGGGCATTGGAATTTATGAATTCCAAGAACCGTTGTGAAAAGGAGTTGGTACCCGAGTAGTTTTCCCAATTAATGGGAGGGTAGTTGAAATCACCCAGTATTAGGGTGTTTGGTTGTATCTTAATATTTTCCAGTATGTTTAGAAAGGTGTAGTGAGAATCTTGCGGCATGGTGGGGGATTTGTAGCAAGCTACAATTTGGATTGCAGTCTTACCTAGTGTTAGTTGCACCTGGAGAATTTCAGATGCATTGTGTTGGGCAACTAGCCTGGTGGTGTGAATATTCTTGGTGAATATGGACACTACTCCATCTTTAGTGTTTCGGTCTTGGTTTTGTGGCTGAAAAGTGTGTTAAGAATTGTAGCCTGGTATTGCAGGAGTGCTCTCTGGAGCCTTGAACCAGGTCTCAGTTACTGCACAGATATCGATGTTCTCCATTTTTAGAAGTGCCTCGAGAGAGTGCATTTTGAGGTTTAGACTTTTAGTATTGAGTAGCATTACCTTCAGATTTTGCATGCTTGTATCTGTTATGGTGGTGGTTTTATCCTTTGAACCTTGTCTAAAAAAAGCACTATAGGGGGTGGCAAGAGCTTTAGCCAGTAACCTGAATCCCAGGGGTGACAGGTGCAGACCACCTCTGGCAAAGCATCGGGTTTGTTGATCATGTCTTCCCAGGCAGACAAATACTGAATCCCCTTTGAATAACACCAGAAGCTTAGCCAATTGTTGAAGTCAATCATTTTGTCCTTATGCTGTGGTATCATTCTGGGCGAAAGCAGGATGCTACTCAGGGCTAGGGTCATACCTGCTTGGGTCACATGATCCAAGAGCTCTTCCATGTCTCTTTTCATGTAGTCCAGGGAAGTACGTCTCAAGTCATTCACTCCAGCATGGACAATGACAGAGTCATATTTGTACTTGTTGTGGAGTGACTTGAGTGCATGTGTTATGTGGCGGATCCTGGCACCCGACAGGCAGCTGACTGTAATTTTCTCCTTGTGCAGCCTGGTGAGTGGGACATCAGTGTGTCTGACTATAGAGTCACCTATGACTAAAGTGTTGGGTACATTGTCTTGCCTTAGGGGCTGTTGTTGGGTGGCACACTGGTGTTGTGAGCTGTGTGTCACTTTGGTTGTGACTGGTGTTTGTGTTTCAGCTTCGGAGGTCCTTGTTGCTTGGGCAGGTTAATGTTAAGGGCCTCCACATATGTGGGTTTAGTGTTGCTATGTGTGGGTGTTGATGGTGTGGGTTTTGAAGGGATATGAGTTGCTTGAGGTGTAATGCAGGTGTTAACCTTCTCTTCTTGACTGTCTAGCACAATTTTGGCCGGAGAGAGCTTTGCTTCCATTTTGGCTATGTAAGTGCCTCTCTTGCAGGTTGTAGTGTTGGGTGGTAGGAGGAGAGGATTGTCTATGCACATGAGGCAGTTGCCGCACTGCCCCAGTATGCCCAGATTCACCAGGTGGCAGGAGAAATCACCGGAAGCTGACCCTTGGACATGCCTGTTTAGGTGCTTTTTTGTAAAGTTTAAGAGCTGTTTTCCCTTACCTTTGCAAAGTACTTTGCAAGGTTCAAGTACAGAGGGGTTATAACCTCTTTCACTCTTGAGGCAATGCCTTTGCTAAAGAGGTGTGTTAAAAAAAGGTGTGTGACTTAGAATGCCTTCCTTACCACAGTAGATACATGGTGGTCAAAGTTTAGGCTACAGTCAACTTGCGTTCCCAAGTCTCTCACTACTGAGCTGTTACTTAGGGTGTTATTATTTATATGATAGTCTGCAGAGCTATTGTTTTAACCAAAGGGAATGATAATGCATTTTTTTAGCATTGTGTTTGAGTCCATGGCTTTGGGCACCAATCATTGGTTTGTGTAAATCCCTCTTGAATTATACTGACATCATTTGGGGGTTCAATGATTGCACCTAATTTGCAGTCATCAGCAAACTTAGTCAGCCACAGCCCTTCTGTTTTGGCTGGGACTTCTGAGTATATTTCAAACAATAGGGGCCCAGCACTGACCCCTGTGGAACCCTACTGGGGGCAGATCTGCTGGTTGAGGTAAAGGCTCCAACTTTGACTGAGTGTGATTTGTCAGTGAGCCGGTTAGCAACCCAAGGGCTGATATTCAACTGGGATAGTTTATCAGTAATGCTCAAATGTGAGATTGATTCAAAGGCCTTAGATAAGTCAAGGTAGAATATGAATATTAATATAATCCAAATAACAATTAGTACCACAGGAAAATGTACGCTCCTGAGCAGAAAGCACAGAAATAAAATCATAAAAAATAAAGAAAACTGCTCAGGTGCAAAACCATGCAGAAAATGGCAAGCAGCATACAATGAGTCTCTTCAGACCAAAGTCATATAAATCACACCATACAGTTTTCTTTATTTTTATGAATATTAATATGTTCAAATATATGAAATAGAATGTGTTTAAGAGATACACATACCTTTATTGCGCAATAACATTCTGAGCCAGTCTTAGCCCCTCCTTTATAAATCCGTACTATGATACATTTCCTAAGTTTCAATAATATCTCTAATGCTTTTTCAAGCTAAAATGGCCCCAAAATATTCATCAATATTATAAAGTTTGTTTACAACCCCATCTGAACCTGGGCTTTGTTATTTGTTTTTTATCTTTTTAATTATGTCCCATATTGCTTTTTCTTTCACTTTGCATTTTAGAAAGTTCTTAACATTAGATGAGGCATTACACTCAATTATACCATCTTCATTATATGTATCATATTTCAAGGTAATGAAATCAACCTATATCTTAGCATTAGTAAATCAACCTCTCATATGTCATGTTCCCCATTTCACCGACCAACAATTTCAAATATAATCAAAATATTTTTGGAATTTATGGAAACCCTTGTTTCCATATTTTTTCTAAAAAAAACTTGTTTTATTCAAATTAATATTTTATATTCCCTTTAAAATATTCATATTGTTCTAAATCATGGATCTACAGCCATTTTATCATCAGTTTCCTTAACTTAAAACATTATTTCTTTAACTTTAACTATATTTCTGATCAAACCATGACTCCTTTATCTATTTATCATCTTCTTACTTATTTTTCTTATCAATTCAACTTTTATTTCTTATTCTGCTAATTGCTGTTGTCATTTGATATTGTTGATCCATTATTTACATGAATTATTCTGAATCTCGTTTTTAATAATTGCTGTATTAGCATTATTTCCTTCTGATTCTATTTCTAGTTCTGTTTCTATTTGCCTAGTCATATTCTCTGAACACATCAAATCTACATTTTTAAGCTTTATCAGAAATTTTGATATCTGGCATTAGATGATTAATTTCTGTTCCTATATCAACTTGTAATGAGATAAACAAATTTTTTTTTGTTGCCTTGTTTTACTACTATATAATCTACCACTGATTTGAAACTATAGGTAAAAATAGTAGCTGTTTAGTCTGTCTGTTCAAAAAGTACAGAACAAAACATCAAACAGAAAGATTTGAAAACTATCTACATCGTGCATTGCAAGTTGGTAGGTGTGCAAGATCGCTGCTTTGCCCATTCCCAGCCTTGGTGCAGTTTCATGGATATGGGTCAGAGCTCTTCACATGGGAGGTGCAAGGGAAGTAAATAATGTGGGAAGAAATAGCCAGGGAATTGTTATGGCTAGGCTTGTATAAGCCCAAGGGCTGATAGCCTAGTACCAACCTATGAACCTATGAACCTACAGCATGTTTTTGGGGTGTGGGAGGAAACTGGAGAACCCGGAGGAAATGCACGCGAACACAGGGAGGACAAGCAGACTCTGCACAGAAGGCACCCCAGCTGAGGATTGAACCAGAGAACCTCTTGCTGTGAGGCGGCAACGCTAACCACTGCACCACCAGTAAATGTCAGACCTACAAGGCATAAAAGAGGAATAAGAGTCATTGTTAATGATCAACAATATATTTTGTGAGGTTTTCAGAATGTAATGCTTTAATCTATTGTAATGAATCTATTTCTTCTTCTTGTACTTTAAAACTAATCTAATCAAAAATCAGGTTCTCTAGCACTAAATCTATCAAATTCTCAAAAAAAAAAATCATTCATTTAATGTTTCCATAGCAGTCTTAATCAAGCTACATTTTTTTTTTCTGATCTTTCATAATAAATTTATTATTAGCATTACTCTTACATCACTTTGTCTTCTCGTCTGTGATGACTTATTTGCTTTGCGTGTCATGTTTATTCTGGCCCTACTTATGTATAATCTTTTTACTGTCTTCTTTTTTACCCAGAGAATGTTTATCCCTTATTTTCTTACTTCATTTGATTACATGCTCCTCCGCTTTCTTTGTAATTCATCATTTCCTCCTTTTGACATTTTTTCATGTGATTCTTTCATTCTTTGTTCCTTTCATCTCTGCAATGTCTTTACTGATGATTTTAATATTTTTTTCAAATTTCTAACCATTAAAACCCACCACTCATATGCCAGTTGTTAATTAATTATCACTTGCCCATGTATAAGGCTTTTTGCTAACATATCATCTTTTAATTCTGATACTAATCCATTACATAAAAGCTCTTTCTGGTTGTCTACCATACTGCATTTACCACTTATCTCCTTGCATACTTTTATCATTGTTTCAGTAATTTTATCGGGTCTATATCAGAACATTGAAGTATTAAAACTTTGAATGTTCTGATATCAAACACTATTCAGCGAACGCTAAGAATAGCGAAGCTGCAGAACAGCGAATTCTTTCCTCGGGAAAGAATTTGGTTGGCCATTTCTGTGGCTTTGCTATTCTTAGCGGTGTGGTGGAAAGTTACGGGTTGGGTTCAGGTAAGTGTGCAATTGTTTGTACATTAGGGTTAGGGGCTGGTTAAGTGAGTTAGGGTTAGGGCGCGGGTTAGGCATGTATGCGATAGTGACAGACTTTAGGGTTGGAGCGGTTTAAGTGAGTTAGGGTGCGGGTTAGGTGAGTGTGTGCTAGTGACTGACCTTAGGGTTAGGGTTTGGGTTAAGGTAAGTGGGTAGATACTAGTGTATGCTTAGTTTAGTGTAGCGTTAAATGTAGGAATTTAAGTGTATGTGTGTGGTTGCTGTTTGTTTGATGTGCTTGTGTTTTATGTATGTGTTTCAGAGCAGCAAATTTTTTCCATGGGAAAAAATTTGTTGTACTGAATGTTCAATATTTTCATGTTTAGATGTTTTGGGGCCGATGAAATAGCGTTCACTATTTTCATCTTTCGATAACGTGATATAAATGCATTTTATCTCCATGGAGTGTTGACATCTGCAAAGAAGTACAGTTATTTCCCACTGCACCAAATCCCAGCAACCATTCAAGTCTAATCTATCAGAAGGTTTGTTAATGTGCCTTTTAATAATTACAGTGATAGAGTTCCCTCACTTCCTATGTTTAGTTTATAGTTATTCTCCCTTCCTAATTTTAAACACTCTTTTTCACTTTATTCTTCTCTTGTCTAGTGCTACACTATTTTATTTTTCATATTTGGTCCCATCTAAACATGAGTTCTGTTGCCCTATGTTTCATATATATGTATATATTTTTTAATTTTATCTTACACTCCCTTACTTCCTCTTGTTCATGACTTTGTAATTGTTCTCCAACAATAAGATATTCCCTGGGATTCAATAAACTTCATGTAGGCTCCACGCAAAGCCTACACAGAGTATATACGTTTGTGGGGTGTTGTGTAGCAAACGGCAGCAGGCAATGCATATCAATGTTGTGTGGCACATCTAAGCTAGATTTCTTGGCAACAGTGTTGCCAGCCAGGAAACCACATAAGCAAACACAGATATCAATTCTCTTTCAAGCAGAGCATCTACATTCTGCAGATTTGTGTGAAATGCCACAATGAGCACCAGGGCTTCACAGATAGCTGCCAATCTCTTAGTGTAACACATCTGCACAAAGGCCAACACAATATGTGGACATTTAACCAGAAATATTGACATATTTGACATAGCTGTTGCATAGAAATGTGTTAGAATGAAATTCAAACATCCCTCTCAACCTGTTAAAGTAAGAAATCTAGACAAATCCATAAATAATGGAAGGGAAAGACCCTAAAATAGGGACAGATTTTTTTAATATTCCTCTTCCAAACTTAGAAAGTTGAGAGAATAATAGGTTGTACAGTAGCCTGCACTTTCTGAAGAGCATGAAGTTTGAACTCAAATATCTGTCAGTTTCTGACTTAAGTCTGCAATAACATGACAGTGATTTGCCAGAAAACCAAAATGTTATAAGGAAAAGATCAAAAATATGAGACAAAAACTGGACATTCTGCACAGATTAGGACATTTGAGAGGTATGAACTCAAATATATCTAATATTGACTCACATCAGTCCTGAGGTCATCCCAGTGATACGGCAGAAAGCCACAAATTTGATAAGGAATATATTTCTTCAGTCTGGGAATATCTGAACAGCTGAGAGGTATGAATGCAATTTAATAGCCATAGTCCAAACACAGTACAGGACAGTGTACCTACAGTGCAGAATATTGTGTTATCCAATTCCTGGCAATGTGTACTGAAGCTCTGTAAATGATCTGTAGCGGGACATGGACTGCCATGTAAAAGGAACACTTAGGCTAAGTCCTTGTATTAAATAAGGGCACACACATGAATTGTAAGAAAGAACACAGGCAAAGAGGACAGGTGAAACTACCTAATGTTCAGCAGAGGAGAGCATGTCAATGGAAGATGGTTGTAACAGAAACAGCAATCACATGTCTATATGGTACACTAGGAACTCTACAGTGAAAATGTGTTTTATGTGACTGTCACACAAGGTGACATAACATTGGGGAGGATGTCTGTGTAAGTAAGCATCCATACATGAATAATGCAGAGGACATCTAACAGGGATCTGACATGCAATTGGGGTAGGGTGCATATTGTAAATCTGTGCAAAGTGATATGCCTGAATATCAGTGTACTCTCAGCAGAGGTCTCCAGCAAGGTGGCCACAGGTAAAGGCTCATGGAAAACATTACAAGAACCAGGCACAATTACAGACAATTTCAGAATAATGCCACCAGTAATCCCATGCCTCTAACATAACATATGAGATTTACAGTGATAAGGGATGAGTCTGCACACACACACTTGAACAACTATTATAATACATCCAGACTTTATGAGGGCAAGCACTCACACTGTCCTGACACTATAATATCTGCCAGAGGTATTAGGAGGGACACTGCTCTACCTGTATGTGAAATATTGGCAATATAGGCTAATTGCCTTGTGTGCATGGCATATATCAATAGCACAGGTCACACTGTCACAGATGATATCCATGCCATTAATGTTGTCAAAAACGAATGTATGTAGTGTGTGCATAAGCAGAACAGGTAGCACATATGCATCTGGTGTAACAACTTGATTGGTGTTCCACACCCTCATACCGTCACGTAGAAAGAATACCTAGGTATGGCCAATAAGCTGTGTGACAGTGCACTGTGACAAAGGTGGTACACTTCAGTTACACATCACTGGAAGATGTGTAGGGAGGTACATGAAGAAGGGTGCATTGTACACAGTTATTGGTGTGATGAAGGCTAGGAACTACGAAGGTATTATGGCCACTGATGTGAATGTCCTTCACATACCTAGTACTTGTGTTACATTCAAGGGAGTAGTCAGCACTGTGACCAGATACTGGTGGCTGTACCGCTTGCCATCTACTCTGGCATATGGGCCACATACCTATTGGTCTGATTATATGGTGTGATGTCCACATTATACTTGGATGGTGTGTTTGTTTCCTGAATTAACAAATCTCCCATGTGTCTTTTCAATGCAGGTATTATCATCCCTGTGGCAGTAGTGTTTGTTATGTCTTGCTACTCTCTGCATTATACTAATATCAAAACTGGAGTCAATGATTGCCCACATTCTGTAGTCCTTCAGGCAGTTGTGTGGACACAGCATATGTATGTCATCTGTGATGTCCATCACTTAACTAATGGACAGGAAAGGGCCTAGCAGATAGCCTTGATGTTTGACCTGATCACTGGACCTGAGATATAGGTCACGTCATAGATCTCAACATAATGAGATGCCATGTGTGTGATACACTGGTCTACCCATTTGGTGAGCTGTTTATGGCCACATATGACACCACTGAGTGAATAATACCTCAGTGTGGATTTGTGTCAAATGCCTTGACCTGGTCAAGTTCCACAAGTTGATACTGTTGTCATCATGCATGCCCTTGATGACCTCTTTGAGGACATCTAGCAGATGTAACAGACATGATGTAGCATTAACCACTCACACAGAGCTGTTGCATATAGCTGGAATATGGCTAGTGTACATGTAGAAGAGGTTCATGATCACATGTTGTCTACCTCACAGCTGAAGAGAGTCATGATGTCTCTATACATGAATGTAGTAGGTCACATCTACTCAGATGAATGCATGTTGACGTACACCCTAGTATGGGAATATAGCCCATGTGGAGGGTATGATGAAGTGTGTATTCAGCCATATCAAGAAGGTGCATGTGCTGAGTTACACCGAAGGTGATCTGTGATGTTGTCACAGGCCATTGCTTCAGTGTGATAGGTCTGGTCGAAGGCAAGACAGTGCATACTGCCTATCTTGATCTGGCCTAGGTTTTTGACAGCCCCCCCTCACAGGTATCATTGACAACTCTCCCAGCTGGGGATTAACCCTTATATCACTAGATGGGTAACCAAATGGCTCACTGAAAAAACACATACTGTGAAAGTTGATGAATCAACCTGTACCAGCAGAGCTGTCATCATTGCCGTACCCCAGGGATCTGTATTTGGCTCTTTACTGTTTGGAATCTATTTCTTGACAATTCAGGCTAAAGTATATAGCCTTTGGCTTACCAATTTGCTGATTCTTGCATACTGTGTGTGCAATCATTGATCCCACCAATGATGTTAACATACTACAGGAGGGGCTAACACATGCGTACTGGGTGCAATCACTGAGCCCACCAATGATGATAAAATACTACAGGGGGAGCTAACACACACATGCGGGTGCATCACCATTGAGTCCACTCATACTACAGATGGAGATAACACAGAGTCCACCAATGATGATAACGTATTACAGGAGGAGCTAACACATGCATACTGGGTGTAATCACTGAGTACACCAATGATGACAACATACTACAGGTGGGGCTAACGCATGCATACTGGGTGCAATCATTGAGTCCACCAACGATGATAACATACCACAGAAGGGGCTAACACATGCATACTGCATGCAATTATTGAGCCCACCAGTGACGATAACATAGTACAGGAGGGGCTAACACATGCATACTGGGTGCAATCACTGAGTCCACCAATGATGATAACATACTACAGGAGGGGCTAACACATGCATACTGGGTGCAATCATTGAGTCCACCAATGATGATAACATACTACAGGAGGGGCTAACACATGCATACTGGGTGCAATCATTGAGCCCACCAATGATGATAAAATACTACAGGGGGGGCTAACACATGCATACTGGGTGCAATCATTGAGTCCACCTATGATGATAACATACTACGGGATGGGCTAACACATGCATACTGGGTGCAATCATTGAGTCCACCAATGATGATAACATACTACAGGAAGGCCTAACACATGCATACTGGGTGCAATCATTGAGCCCACCAGTGATGATAACATACAACAAGAGGGGCTAACACATGCATACTGGATGCAATCATTGAGCCCACCAGCAATGATAACATACTACAGGAGGAGCTAACACATGCATATTGGGTGCAATCATTGAGCCCACCAATGATGATAACATACTACAGGGGGAGCTAACACATGCATACTGGGTGCAATAATTGAGTCCACCAATGATGATAACATACTACATGATGGGCTAACACATGCATACTGGGTGCAATCATTGAGTCCACCAATGATGATAACATACTACAGGAAGGCCTAACACATGCATACTGGGTGCAATCATTGAGCCCACCAGTGATGATAACATACAACAAGAGGGGCTAACACATGCATACTGGGTGCAACCATTGTGCCCACCAATGATGATAACATACTACAGGAGGAGCTAACATATACAAATAAATAGGGACAAAGGCACACGATCTACAAATAAATGCAGAAATGTGTCTTTTTTATGTTGTACATCTGAAAAGTGGAATTCAATGTTAATCGAAACATTGACAAAAGTCCTGCTTATGCTGATATGCAGTGATGCCAATACTTAGAACACATGTACATAGCACTCTGAACTTTGACCACCGAGTATCCACACTGGTATTAAAAGTCTATGTTGTGCACATCATATGTCATGCCTTCATATTCAGATCTTAGGCAGCACTGTAGAAAAACCTCATCAGAACAGTAAAAGAGTATGATATTCTCTTTTGCATGTACCTCAACAGACACATGCAGCAGCTGGAGGGACCACAGGGCTTTCTCAGCAAGATAACACAGGGCCTGCAAACCATGCCATGATCTATGTGGATAGAGTTAAAGCCATGTGACTGCAGCCTGTCTGGAACAATATCTGGTGACATCTGCCTGGCTTCCAGGACAGCGGCTCACCCTGCCCTGCTGGGAGTACTGCATATCTAGAAATCTGATATAGCTGATGACATCAGCAGTGTCTGTTGAGGAGGATATAACAGTGTCCCACATGCTCGTGTAAAAGGCTCTCTGCAATGTTATAGTATGCACAGAATATAGCATATCCCATTAAAGTTATTTCTAGGATGGAAAGGAATGATTTTGACAAACAGAATTTTCAATCAAGTGAGGGAAACACCCATGAAGGGAAAATGAGGGATACTAAGGTTGGAAACAAGTTTAATGCTTCAATCAGACATAAAAAGAGGAACAACAATTTATTTCAGAGGGGAAAGTGGAAAGGGAACAAAATGGAATGGTATCCCCACGACTCAGGACAGACGGAATTGCAACACCCTAACAAGAACTGGTTGATGGGGTGAAACAGTTAGACCCCCAGGTAAGGATTTTTAACAATATTCTTTATTTATATAGGGGATTTTGTATTTATAATTACACAGACACAAGAATTTTAGTCAAGAAGTCAAGCATTTTTTGTTACTCCTAAAGGGGTTGAAATTTGTCACCTCTAAGAAGTTTGATTTAGTAGACACCATATTAGAGATTAAGTTGTATGCCAGGAAGTTAAATCTGGCATTTCTTCTTAACGAAAAGACTGAAATTGGGAGAGAAACTACACTGAAGTTCAGGGTCAAAAGGAAAAGTTTGTGGAATCACCCACTACACCCCACCTTAAATGTTTTCGAGAAAGTATTAATTGATGATTTGTATAAATGTGGGGTTCCTATTATTTTAGCGAACGTAATCAATTGTGAACGCTGTTTAGTCTAATGTCATTATGTGAAATGGCAAAATACCAAAAGCACAGTACAACGATTTTTTTTCCTAGGGAAAAAATCATTGGGCCGTTTTTCAGGACTTTGCCATTTCCTCCACTGTGGTGTGATCTTGGAGTTGGTATATTTAAGTAGGAGGGTGTGAGGGCGAAGCTCCCCACTTTATTTTGTGTTTTGATTTTTTTTTTTTTTTTTTAACGGCTCAGTGTGTTTGACATTTTGGGTTTTCGAAGATTGTGGGTCAGTTATGTAGCATTTGCAATTCATTGTGGTCGCTTATATAATGTAGACCCTAAATTTGAAGGTAGGTCCCATAAGAACCATACAGCTTATTGTAATTTAAGCAAAAATGAGAGGATGTATTGGATCAATTTATAAAAGACAGTTCAATTATAATTATGAAACCAGACAGAGATGGGGGGGATAGTTTTTTCAATACCCATGACTACATTAAGGCTATGTTTGATTTATTAAATAATGTTGAAACATACTCTGTTTCCTCTATTAATGAGATCCACATTGGGCATCAAATAACTGACTCATATCTGGAGGAATATTTATTGTAACAGACAATTTTGGTGGACACCTATAACATTTTAAAAGTAAAAATCCTGTGGTAGCCACTTTTATGTGGGGTTCCAAAGGTCCATAAAGATTTACTGAAAGCTCTGTTTAGATGTATAGTTTCAGGCAGGGGTTCCAAAACCTATCCTATATGTATATATTGACAGATGTTTAAAGTCAGTAAATAAAATTTACCACATTATCAAAGATTCTTGGGATTTTTTAGTTAGATTAAGGGAAAAACTGTGGTCACTGGACTTGATATTTGTAACTATTGATGTGGCAGATCTTTTTTCATCCATCCCTAAAAATGAAGGCCTGGAACATTTCAGTAGTAGCTTGTTTAAATACACTACATTCCCAAATGATAAAATCAATTTGCTGGTAGAATGAATGTCAATGGTATTAGATTTTAACTTTATTTATTTTGAGGGGGGACTTTATAGGCAATCTAAAGGGGTAGCAATGGGGGCGGGGGGCATGCTGAGCCACGATTTATACCAACCTAGTTTTAGCCAATTTGGAAGCAAAATATGTGTTTGGCAGTCCATTTTTTCAACATATCAAGTTATAAGTTAAGTTTCTGGATGACATATTTTTGTTATGAAAGGGGCCTGAAGAAAGGATTGAGACCTTTGTTGATTTTCTTAACTAGTCATCCACCTTTTTAAAATTCACTTACAATTATAATAAAAAAGGAATTAGCTATTTGGACATTTTTAATGAGCACAATAAAACAGGTATTTAGAAAAGCCTACTTTTAGTAATAGTTATTTAGAATTTTCCAAATGCCACCCTTTTAGACAAAAAAGAGTATATTAAAAGGACAATGTGTAAGGATAGCAAGGATGACATCCCATTTTGAAGATGTATGTAATGAATTAGCCCTCACTGGATGTATGTTCCCAGACTGAGGTTATCCATTAGATTTAGTTCAGGAAACATGTAGTTATGTTTAGGAACAATGGGGGTCAAGATACAACCCCCTGTTAGGAGTAACCTCCTCAATAACAGCTAAGGAACATAGTAGAGACAACTATGAGAAAGCAATATGGCCCAATTTCAAGGATGATCAAAGATATGGTGGGTAAGAATTGGAATATTATTAGAGGTAACCTGCAACTTCATCATATTGTTGGTAATGACCCACTATTTGTGTTTAAGGCAGGCTCTAATTTGAAAACAAAATTTGAAGAAGATGACAGTAACAGAAAAGAGAGAGTTAATGGAACAGGTACACAAAAATCTGGAATATACTCACAATGTCCAAACATGTTGGAAACTGCCACTATAACATTTGGGATTGAAATTAATTCAGTTGACTGGTTTACCAGAGGGAAGTGTCAAACAAAAAATATGATCTACCTGGCTTTATGAGGTAGTTGTCCAGCATTTTCTGAAGTCAAAACTGAAAGGTGATTCAGGAAAAGGATATATGAACACCTTTACCACATAAAAACACATAATGATTATAATGCCCTATACAAGCACTCTTTGAACTATTTATATTTCAAGAGTTTTTATTTTGCCATTTCAAAACAAGTCCAGGTTGACCCAAGATGGGGTGATTTAAGAATAGGTTGGAGGAAAGGGAAGCCATATGGCAGATTAGGTTCTTAGGTTCATAGGTTCATAGGTGTGTATGAGGCCAATGACCCTGGAGCCTTTACAAGCCTAGCCCATAGACGTGCCCCGACATCATGCCACCTGACTGTCCTGGTGCCTCTATCAAGTACAGCCACTTGAGTGATCCCCAAGGTGAACTTTCTATTTCTCATCCACTCATCAAGATTTCTCTTGAAAAGGGCCATTGAGGTGCTCTGCTTGACATATATGGGAGGTCTATTCCAGAGCATGGGCAGTCTCTGGGTTATGAACCTGTCCCTCCAGCATGTTCTGTTGATTGTGCTAATGGGGTTTAGGTCCCTGGAGCATGTGGTACGGAGGGATTGGAATTTCTTTAGGTGTAACATTTCTAACAGGGCTGGGTCAGACATGGCTTTGTAAGTCAAGCAGAGATCGACTCTTAATAGATGATATGAGACAGTGAAAAGATATGTAGGGCATGTGTTTAAGGCCTGGGGTACTCTTTGTGAGGTACTTTTGTAGCCTTTCCAGCTGTTGCAGGTGTTAAGTGAGGTCCAGGGTCGAGGGAAGTAAATATTGTGGGAAGAAATTGCCAGGAAATTGTTATGGCTAGGCTTGCATAGGCCCTAGGGCCAATAGCCTAGTACCAACCTATGAACCTATGAACCTATGAACATGCCAAATGGGATATTATACTCGATGATTAGTCTAATCAGGGAAGAGTAGAGAGAGAAGATGACGTCTTTCTTCCTGGATACAAAACCCTTGGTAATGAGATGTGCCACATAGAAGGACTTTCTGACCACAGTGGCAATGTGGTGGTCGAAAGAGAGGTTGCTGTCAACCTGTGTCCCCAGATCTCTTATAACACCTTCAGTGTTCAGTGGGCTACCATTGATGTGGTAATTAGTGGGAAGTGAGTTTTTCCCAAAGGGAATGATGAAGCATTTTTTGACATTAAGCTTGAGGCCATGGTTTCGACACCAGTCGTTGGTCTCAGTGAGGCCTTTCTGTAGGATGTCTACATCACTTGAGTAGTTAATAATGGCTCCCAGCGTGCAATCGTCAGCGAACTTGATCAGCAAGAGTCCATCATGTTGGCCTGGACTTCTGAGAAGTAGATGCCAAACAAGAGAGGAAATGTAGAAAGCCCTCCTGGTATTAATGATATGATTTCCCGTCAACCTTTTTTGACAAAGAGATCTTTACAAGTATTTTAAGTAAGAAATAACTGTTAGGGATGCACCGGTTAAGCCACAAACTGTATGTAATAATTGCTTTTTAATCCAGAACCTTAGTTGAATGTATCAGACAAATAAACAGCAAGTTTTATTAAGGTAAATGCACTTTGCTCAGTTTATTTAAGCTTGAATAAGGGTGATTGTGCGAAGCTGAAAATGGAGATTGAATAAAAAGTAATTTAATATATTTGATAGTATGCTACTGCTATAGTTTGTTTATACAATCTGCTACTGCGGAACGTTCCTACAGCGGTACGGCTCTAGGTACTGTGCACTTACTTCACCTGTATTTGTCATGTTTTTGATATATTTAACTAAAGCATTTATTTTATTTTCTTATGTGCTAGATGTATATTTTGTCATGTCTTTAATGCATTCAGTTGGGTTGTTTGCCATCCGTGCTTGCTGTTTGTTTGTTTGATACATTCAACTAAGGTTTTAGTACATGATTATTTTAATAAGATTTCTTTCAAATAATTAGGATTGTTTTATCTGCCCATTTATTGCTGCTAGTTATGGGCATATATGTGTTGATGATTTTCTTAATTACTGTGATGATGTGATAGGTGCTTTTGAAATGCGATTTTTATTTGTGTATTTTTAAATTAAATGGTTTCAGAAAAAAACTGTTTTAGTCTGAAGAAGTTTGACCAGGAAGTTGAACAAAATTGTATTCTGGATTAAAAAGCAATTATTACATACAGTTTGTGGCTTAACCGGTGCGTCCCTGACAGTTATTTCTTTTGGAAGTTCAGTTTGTTTTTGTACACTGTTTTTTGTTTGCTATGGCATCAGGAGGCCTGGCTCGCCCTAACTTATTCTCACAGTTGGCTATAAGCAGTGAGAGTGGCAACCTCACTGCATTAATAGAGGTTCTAACACAAAAAGTGGATGTGTTAGCAATGCGGATGGAATTTTTTGATCAGCAATATAAGGAACTGCAGGGTACCAATGCAGTTGTGAATAGACAGACAATGGTAGCATGATTAATAAGAGCAGATCAGACTATCTCACTGAATGGGTCAATGATAGGGCTCGGTTCCCAACTAAATAACAATCTTAATTCACCAGCTATGAATGCAGATGGGACTAATAGCCCAAACCAGCTAAATGCAACCTCGGGGCTTATTGGGGTCCCCATTTTTGAGGACTGGGTTAATGGAACTTCAGCTTTACTATTTGATCACCCATCCTCTGAAAGGGGACAACCGGCTGGAGCTTTAGATATGAATCAAGGAACATCAGCATCAATCAACGAGAAGCTTAACAGCCTGGACCATAAACTTCAGAAATTACAACTTGAGATACAGTATTTTAAACAGTGTATCAAGCAACGGATGATACCAAAGGGACTACGGAAGCTACAGTACCCTACCAGTTTTGAAGCAAACTCACACTTCCATTTAGAACTTATCCAGTTCTTTGACAGACAGGGAATGAAACTGATGGAATTAATGATCAAACATTACTCTGTATGGGTGGACTCAATTTCCAAAGAAGTTGCATTACTGGACAATGAAATCAAATCTGATCTGGCTTTTTCCAGGTATAAATATTATTCTAGAATTTTTAGTAGCATTGACCAACTGCTTACTAAATTAAAGGCTACCAAAGTGAAAAAACTGGAGCAAGATAGATGAGCGTATGATTCTGGAAGTGCTTACCCCCAACGACCTTTGTCACAAGTGTGGGTAAACTATAACTACCAGCACAATAGGCGTGGTAACAATAAAGTGAACAAAGACTTGGATGAAGATTTAACCATTGAACTGGAGGGCACCCCAGGGACCAGTGAGGTGAAGAGAAGTGATAGAATCAAGAACCAGGAACATAAATATCCAAATCACCAAATTTTTCGGGAGTCACATCAGTTGGGTACTGTCCCCAAACAACAGAACAAGCCACAACCCAGCAGGAACAAACAGAGGTCCTACAAATGGAAGAGATAGAAAACAACTACAACAGTGGTCTTGAAGTAATCACTAACTTTGCAGGCGACTTTAGAATTTACAATTTATCCTCATTTTGTGTGACATCAGACTTAGTAGAGTTACTGGCAAAGGGGTACATGTTCATCCCTAGTCTCCATATGGATCTACCAAGGACAATTATCAATTTCAAATGCTTGATAAAGAAATTGAACTTGAAGGTACTACTGGGAGATGGTCCAACTGAATTAAACAACCCCTTATGCATAACCAGCACTTTTAACCCTCCAACTAACTTAACACTATAAGTTTTTGAAAGGATGTGTGAATTGGACCTTGTTCGATATATGGTAGAACAAATATGAAGGACTTACCTCCACCCAGTACAAACTATAATGTGTCTAAACAAGAGTGGGAATCCGTGACCCTCTTGAGGGAAGAAGATGTGAGAGTCAGTAAGCCTGACAAGGACGGGGGCCTAGTCATAATGGTTAATTGGGACTATGTAGCCCATATGCATAAGATCTTGGGTACAGAGGCATAACAAAAGGTCTCTTTGAATGAATTTAATGTAGCCCAACAAAGAATTAGGAGCCACATTTAGGAATTCTTTATAGATGGAAGAATTGACATGAAGACATATAACTATCTGAGTATGTCATTTCCTTGGAATCTGGTCCTATTTGGTATTCCTAAAAGCTATAAAGTTATGACAGACCCCCCCCAATGAGACCCTTTGGTAGATGCAAGGAATTCAATCACCTACCCCTGTGCCAAATGGGTGGATTCCATCTTAAAAAATATCTACCACATGAGATACATCTGTAAGGACTCATGGTCTTTTTTACAGAAAATAGATCAATTAAAATTTGATGAAGACCATGGGTTCCTTACAATAGACGTGAAAGATGTGTATACCTCAATCCCCCATGAAGTAGGATTAGAGTGAATAAGATCTTTCTTCAATGGGAGAGGCACTGATAAAACAGAGATTGATCTGGTGCTTGAATTATTGGACATAACTTTATCCAATAATTTCTTCCTATTTGACAGCGAATATTATTTGAAAAAGATAGGGGTGGCTATGGGGTCACCTTGTGGGGCAAGTGTGGCTAATTTAGTCATGGTCCAATGGGAGTTCGAATATATCTTTGAGGCTAAATGTATCAGAGACGAAATTGTTTTCTATACACACTTCCTTGACGATATTTTCATCATCATCAAGGGTAATAGAGATAAAGCAGAGTGCTTGGTTGACTATTTTAATAATACCACACGTTTTTTAAATTTACATCTAGCTTTAGTAAGGACAAGATTAGTTACTTAGACATTAATTTAAAGAAGGATGTACCCAACCAGGGCTATACAGCAAGAGTGTATAGAAAGAGTACATATTCGACTCCTTCCTGCACTTCACAAGTAACCACCCCTCTCACCAGAAGCGCTCCACAGTTATAGGGCAGTTGGTAAGAGCTGCAAGGATAGTAACTCTAGAGGAAGAATTCATAAATGAATGTTTGACTTTAAAAAGAATGTTCCTCACTAGGGGCTACCCTGAGAAATTGATCGAATCTTTGACCTTGAAAGTGAAGCTCAAGAGGAATAAAGGGATTTATGCCCCCATATTGAACACTACTAATTGTGGTAGCTCTAATGTTGAAATTGAACAGAGTAACATCACAGGGGAGTTGAGTTTGAATTGTGCAAATATTTTTCCCACATGTCTGATTTCCACCTTTAGCATGGATAGTCAGATGATCAAATATATCTTAAATAAAAACTGGTATTTAATCAAGAGCAATGTAGACTTGTCACGTAGAATAGAAGACCCACCTAAGATCACATATAAGAGGGGACCGAATCTGAAGAATTTGTTGGAAGGTAAAATAATAAGGAAATCTAACTTGGCTGGTATGTCTAGATGTGAGAAATGCAATTTTTGCAGACATATTTAGGTAATTAAATAATTTGATATCAATGGCAAGGAATACAAAATTAGGCATAACTTTAATTGCAATTCAAAGGCCATTATATACCTGGCCAAGTGCCAGCAATGCCCTGCCTATTATATAGGCAAAAAGACCAGAAGGTCTGTGAGTGTATTGATGAGCACCAATATGCAATCAGTAAAGGCAAGCTGGAGAATGCCTTGGCGAAACATATTTCATGTTTCATGGGCCACTCATTTAAATATTCAGCCATTGACCAGGTCACACAAATATAAGGGGAGGCCCGAAGAGTTTAAAATTGGAAGAACTTGAATTGCTTTGGCAAATTAAGCTTGATGCTTACATATACCCAGGGTTGAATGATGCTTGCTTGATTAAATGCATCTTAAAATTGAAAAGCTTGGAAAGATAACTTACGATATAGAGTGCCTATTGATGTGACATTTTAATTGCAATTTAATATGAATTTAATCAGCTTATGCCTATAAAGTATAGTACTATCTAGCTATATAATTTAGCACCATGATGATTTATATTTATTTATATATGTAATTTTTTTTATCTTGTGAGTCGGCAACACCTTTCAGTGTTTATGGATGCTCATGCATTGTTGGATATTGCGGGCGGCTGTGTGGGTTTCATGTGAGTTGTGACTTGAGAGGATTTATGCCTCCTATGCTTTTTGATTGACTTGCTCCATCTTGTGTAGGATGTGATGTGGGGTGGTATATCCCTCCAATGTTTCTTGATTGACTTGTGTTATTTTTATTTTGATTTTTACCCCCTTGTTTAATAAAGCCATGTCAGTGTATAAAACCCTTTGGGGGTATGGACATAATACAATAAAATAACCTTGATATGTCCATTATTAGTACATACAATGAGCTTAGACTTGTATTTTCCTATCCTAACTGTAGCCCCAATTTGCTTAATAATGCACACTATAGGAATTTAAAGATATTTTAATTAATAGAGGACTTGACAGATTTGGACGGGATTATCTACCATCATTAGTCCCTTGTTTAGATATTGGTAGTAGATCCTTGGATACAAGATGAGCCTGTTCTAGTTTGTTAAGTAGGCTGAGTTTGTTGTTGGCGACCGGGTAGCCAGCCACCAATACAGCTCACCTACTTAGTTGCGAATGAGTTCATAGGGTGGAGCCTTGCGAAGACAGAACCGAGTACATAAGCTACTAGAGCCTGGAATCCTGTGCCCATAATGTTCTTTGGATTGCCTGCTTAGAAGAGAAGTTTTATTAAGGTAAATGCACTTTACTCAGTTTATTTGAGCTTGAATAGGGGTGATTGCACGAAGCTGAAAATGGAGATTGAATCAAAAGTAATTTAATATCTTTGATAGTTCACTACTGCTATAGTGTGCGTATACGATCCACTACTGTGGAATATTCCTATGGTGGTATGTCTCTAGGTACTGTGTACTTACTTCACCTGAGTTTGTCATGGTTTTGATATATTTAACTAAAGCGCGTTTATATCACGTTATCGAAAGATGAAAATAGCGAACGCTATTTTATCGGCCCCAACACATCTAAACATTAAAATATTGAACATTCAGAACAGCGAATTTTTTCCCATGGAAAAAATTTGCGGCTCCAAAACACATACACACAACACAAGCACATCAAGCAAACAGCAACCACACACATGCACTTAAATTCCTACATCTAACGCTACACAAAACTAAACATACACTACTATCTACCCACTTACCTTAACCCAAACTCTAACCCTAAGGTCCGTCACTATCGCACAATCACCTAAGCTGCATCCTAACCCTAACACACTTAAACCGCCCCTAACCCTAAAGTCTGTCACTATCACACACATGCCTAACCCGTGCCCTAACCCTAACTCACTTAACCCGCCCCAACCCTAATTTACAAACAATCGCACACTTACCTGAACCCAACCTGTAACTTTCCACCACAGCGCTAAGAATAGCGAAGCCACAGAAATGGCCATCCAAATTCTTTCCCGAGGAAAGAATTTGCTGTTCTGCAGCTTCACTATTCTTACCGTTTGCTGAATAGTGTTCGATATCAGAACATTTGAAGTTTTAAGATTTCGATATTCTGATATAGACACAACTAAAGCATTTATTTTCTTATGTGCTAGATGTATATTTTGTCATGTCTTCAATGTATTCAATTGGGTTGTTTGCCATCTGTACTTGTTGTTTGTTTGTTTGATACATTCAACTAAGGTTTTAATACATGATTATTTTAATAATATTTCTCTCAAATAATTAAGATTGTTTTATCAGCCCATTTATTGCTGCTAGTTATTGGTGGATATGTGCTAATTATTGTCTTAATTACTGTGATGATGTGATAGGTGCTTTTGAAACATGTGCTTTTTATCTGTGTGTTTTTAAATGAAATAGTTTAAGAAAAAACTGTTTTAGTCTGAAGAAGTTTGACCAGGGAGTTGAACGAAATTGTATTCTGGATTAAAAAGCAATTATTACATACAATGTGTGGTTTAACCAGTGCATCCCTGACAGTTATTTCTTTTGGAAGTTCAGTTTGTTTTTGTATATATTTTAAGTAAGGTATTTATGGTTGATCTTTTAAACATAGACTTTTTAAGTGTATTGATGTCTTTTAAGTTTTTTTCCCACTACTTTTTATGTATTGTTTTATAGTATTTCTTTATTATGGGAAAGCTTTATGATTTAAAGTTTTTCCCTGTGTATTGTTTCTTTAAAATTATTAATTAGATGCAATTAAAATGGACTGGCTACTATTTAAATAATGGATGGTTCAATGTATCTGTATTCGGAGGAAGTCCTAAGTCTGGTAGAATGAAAGAGCTTAATTTTACTTGTACAATAATCAATAAACACTGTTTTTATTTTAGTAGTTCAAGTTGTTTCAAGTCGTTGGCAGCAAGTACGATATCTGTTTTTTAATTGTTTTGGTTCATATTGTAGTCACTGAGTGATTAAGTATTAAAAGGTAAACAGGTTATGAAGAGGACAAACATACTTTATGAAAAAATGGGGTAATTGGTATAAAAATATCCTCTAAGAAAATACCAGCCATGGTCTGTCTGTATCAAATCAGTCTCCTTTCCTTCCACTTGCATAGCTACACCATTACCTTTATCTAGTGCAAATTTAGCCTTTTGAGCACTGTGACGATGCAAATGAGGTGTTACATCATTAGCATTTCTGAATACCAAAATTATGATTTGGTATGGGGAGAAAATATTGGGAAAGTAGCTACACAATTGCAGGCATGTACCCTAGGACTGCAGGGAGAAGCAATGACACATGTCTAGAGCTTGAAGCTTGAAAAGAAACTTGGATCTCTGTACAGAAACAAGTAATGTTTAACCCTATTGGCTAGAACTGCAATCGCCCAGTCGCACCTACTCTCTACTCTTATATATGCCGCTCCAGTACTCTCCAACCTTAATAAATCTGAACTGAGTAAGCTCTCCCACAGCTACAACCATATTGCCAGATTCACCACTGGCTCAACATACAGAACCCACCACTGCCAGAACCTTAAACAACTAGAGTGGCTAGAACTACCCAGCTTAATTCAATTCAATCACCTCTTAATAGCAGACAAAATTCTATACCAACCTGAAGATACCACTCTCACTTATAAATATTGTAAAACTATACAACAACTTGAGGTCACTATGGTCATCCAACAAATTACTGGTCCAAACCTACAAAGCAAATAACTCAGCTGGTGAATCCCTGTTTGCCAACTTTGTTGGTAAAACCTGGAATTTACTGCCAAACTATATAACCCTTCAATCCTCCCAAAGTCTCTTCAAAAAAAGCATCACACAGTATTTCAAAATGAATTGGCTTTGTCCCTGTGCCAACTCTGATTAAGCTACAAAATGATAATCCTGCCTAAATAGTATCTTACACATTTAATATTCAACAATGTTTTGTTCAAATCTGATGATTTTTGTTTTTAATGTGTCAGACCATGTAACTTGTAAGTCCCAATTGGGAGCATTACTAAACCATTGTAAATATAAATAACTCCTTGTCTTATATTTTTACTATGTATCTAAGTGTGTAATCTTTGTAATTTTATCTATTGGAGCTTTTCTCCCCAGTCCTCCGCTGAAAATGGTCATATATCCAGTTGGATTATCCCGGTCAACAAATGTGAAATAAAATAAATAAAAATAAATAAATAAATTAAAATGTCAGCTGCTAATGGCTTGCAAATGTTAATGCTTACCCTGATTACAACAACAATCAATACTGATGAGATTCTTCTCAATTACATTTATGTGTCATGCAGAACAATTTTAACAACAGTCATATTCTTTTAATAACAGAACAACCTCCATCCTGTGCTTAAACTTGCTATATTACACATTGAAACAAAATGCAAAGACATGCCCTTGATACTACATTTCTGTTAGTTAAGATGAGAGAAGGTGAAGATGCTCAGAAAATGTAGAGAAGACATATCTGACAGAGTTGGCAACCTTACATTAATATGGTGTGGGGTATTATCAGCCTAAGTATGTTGTTAACATCACATTCATCTAGACATGTTCAAGCAAGTAAGAAAGCAACATTTTCTGATCTTTCTTCTGGTGGACCTGTAATTTGATGGTCTTCTCAGTCAGATGAACATTTTCTGATTTCTACTCCAAGCCTATGTTGATGGCAAAGATGATTAAGAAACACAACTATGTGTGTGCTGTTATTGCATTGAATTAAGGGTTCAAATCCAGGTAGGGTGCTGTTTGAAAAAGTCAATGTACATTTTCTGAGCCTATGATCAGGATATAAGACACACAGAGTATGGACACGTCAAAATCCTGCATTTTCATTATTATTGCCTGATGTTTGCTACTATTAACATTTTTTTTCTTGTACTGAGTTCATAATTTTTGCACATTTTGGCAAAGTGCACTTTGGACTTGCAGCTTTTCATGACAGTGAACAGGAGTCTATTGCCCAGAATAAAAATACTAAATATTTAATTTGGAATGCCATCGCTAGAGCATTTTAGAGTAGCAACAGTTATGTTTTGCTACAGCAGTCTGAACGGCAGTAATTGAAGAAATTTGACATCTTGCCTGAGTGTCACTGTAGCACATGGTGCAACTGCAATGGGTTTAAAAAAACAAGTCAATGATGCAGGGTTTGATTCCAACTTGTGGATATTTTTATTTTTAACCGAACATAGAAAAATATAGAAGCATATATTTTTTTCATACAATGTATATGCTAAAGTATATGACAAATGTTCTATATCTTACATGTAGTTCATGTAAGCTGAGGTTGCAAAGGTGCTGCTGTTGTCTTATCATCTGCTGTCCTCATTAATAATGATAATATTAGCAAGGGATGTTGTATCAAATGAAGGTTGTACAGTATTGTGGACAGATTTGTTAAATGCTGCATAAAGTCTCACAATCATACTTCATCACAGTAGGAAGTATTTCTTAATGGCATATCTTCTGTCCTGACTAATTGTATGCAGTCTGTCCAGCATGACCTACTGTCATTGTCAATATGTTCCCTTTCTGAGCCACTGACACTACATAACATGCTGCTGATCTGCAGGCAACATGCTAATTGTAAGGTTTGCAGAAGATGTGAAAATGCAATATGTATCTTTTTAATGGTGAAAAGACTTAGTTCGAAGGATCCAAAGTATGTCCAACTGTTAGTCCTTCCCTCTTCCTTTGGAAGGACGTAAGGAAGATCCTTCGGTCTAACTTCTTTAGCTCGGGGATCTTTTAATGGTGTAACTGTTGATGAATGGAAATAGAAGTCATGTTTGTCCTTGTGTTTTGTGGTTTTGAAAATATGTGTGTGTGTGTGTATGTATATGTATATATATATATATATATATATGTATATATATATATATATATATATAGGGTCTATATTAAATCAGCAAATGCTGAAAAAAGCGAACGCTGATTTATCAACCCTCTTTAAGCGAAAGCTTAAAATCTTGAACACTTGGAACAGCAATTTTTTTCCCAGGGAAAAAGTTACTGGGCCATTTTTGGGACTTTACCATTTCCTTCACTGTGGTGTAATCTCAGAGTTGGTATATTTAAGTAGGGGGTGTGGGGGGCACAGACCCCACTTTATTTACTGTTTTGTAGATTTTTTTTTTTGGTGGAACAATTTTTTGCCCAGGGGAAAAAAAATCGCTGTTCCAAGTGATTGGGATTTTAAGCTTTTGCTTAAAGAGGGTTGATAAATCAGCATTCGCTTTTATAAGCATTTGCTGTTTTAATTTAGACCCTATAGATATATATATATATATATATAAATATACACACACACACACATATGGGTCAACTTTACAAGACTGAAAAGTCAAAATATGAAATTCCATTTGACTGAGACCACAACACCTAATTTTTAAAATATTGAAAACTCATTTGACTGAGTCTCATTATAGTGAAAGCTTGCAATGCTGAATTTCAAAAATCTGAATTTTAAGCCATAGAAATGATGTCTGTTTCCCTTCACCTGTGACTTGCTTGTGATAAAAACATTACTGTAACTTAAAGTGCCAACTGACAGAACACCAATAGTAGCATAGAAAATAGTGTTGTATTGTTTCTAAATGTGGGTATGATTCTACATTTTTATGGGAAGTATCTAAAGTTATATGGTGGACATTTCCTGTGGTCCCAGCAGTAGTGGCAGTGTGTACAGTACCGTAAGGTAAGTAAAAGGTATATGCCCTTTTCCCCACTGTAGTGAGATCCTGGAGTTAGTACATATATAGTTGGGGGGGGGTAGGGGGGGATGGGGGTGTAGCCCCCCCAACTAGCTTGGATTTATATCATCCGGTTTCTGTTAAGAGGGTAAGTAGATTTTAAGTTTTGGAAGGAGTTAGTCATTGGGTTTATAAGTGTGCCATGTCTAGGGCTTAAAATTCAGTATTTTAAAATTCAGCATTGCAAGCTTTCAGTATAATCAGACTCAGTCAAAAGAGTTTTCCTTATTTTGAAAATTAGGTACTGTGGTCTCGATCAAATGAAATTCAGTATTTGAGTTTTCAGTCACATGAAGTAGATCCATATGTATGTGTGTATGTATGTATATATATATATATATATATATATATATATATATATTTATATATATATATATATATATATATATATATATATATATATATTTATATGCGTACACTTTTTTGCCTTTGCAATTTGCGTGCTGTGCTGCCTGGCAGAGCACAAATAGGCCTCAGAGATGAAGGAAAAAGGGAAAAAAATAATTTCTGTATTATTTATTAGGGCAAACACTCCTGGCACCATTGCATGGTACTCATAATGAGTGTGTGACGTGCATCTAATATTTAGCTCTCACTGTAGCAGAAGCTGTAAATACAGTAACTTTAGACCGATAATAGGCTTGCTCTGGGGTTCAAATCTGTACTGTGTGAAGGGAATGCAGAAATTATTACTCAGGATTTATGACTTACTTTCATCACAACTTCATATTCTGTTTTCTTCAGTTTCTTGCCTTCTACACTTGCTCACTGTTGAGTGGCATGACCTGCTTAAAGAAAAAAGTGAAACATTTTATTCAGGCAGCTTTCTGCACACAAATAGGCTTGGTGGCTGTCGCTCGTCTGGTCATGTTGAACGGTTGTGGGTTCAGTTCAAACAGCTTTATTATAAACAAACACATCAGGAATGTAGCTTAGTAAGATAAATAAACTTTTAAAGGGACTGACTTCCACACTCATACATGTTAACACTCTGGCTGTTCTTTTAAAATGACACTACTGTCTGCACAGGCTCACTATTTATATGCACATGCTACATCTGGAAATGCTTCTTAAAGGTACATACACATGCTCTGTTCACATCCTCCCTCTTTGATAAATAGATCATATACTAAATGACAGTATTCAATAACATGCAATTATACAGAAATGATCTTTTGACATGCAGTTATACAGAACTAATTCCTTGACATGCAATCACACAAAATTAGAAGCATATGAAACAATCATGTCCAGGTTGCTGTTTATTTCACACTAGGTCTAGAAATACGACCTGATCATGTAACATAAGATTCAGAAGTGGATCTAGCAATATGGACTGTCTTCAAGGAATGTTCAGCTTTGGGGTCATCTGGAAGTGATGACCAAATTCAGCAAATTATGTCTACAGTTCTGTATTTATGTTGTGAAGAAGGGGATAGCTATGGTTCTCTCCCACTACCTTCCTTTAAATTCATCTGTTCTCCCCTCTATGTCCTCCCCTCTTCTTGTCTTCCCATTTCACTACTTTTCTATGACCCTCTTTGTCCCACAGTTAATGTGGTCAAAAAATAGAATCGCACACAACATACATGGCCAGAAATGACCCATAAGAAAGCCTTCACTTTTTGTCCTCAAAATGTGCAAAGACTTTGGCGTCATGTACCAATGTCAAGTAAAGGTGAATGGCTGTTCATATCCTATGGCAAAACTTAGTCAGTTGTTGCCTGCACCCTCAGTAGTCCGGTCATCTTCACACAAAGGTGCTTAAAAATGTTGCACTATCAAAATACAGGCTAAAGGCAGAATAAAGGCAATGCTCTGCAACAGATGCTCTAACAGTTCTTTGACTGCTGGATACAACAAAGTGCAATCTCCTCTGTGGAATGTTGACATCAATCACTTAACTCAATGTGAAGTTTTGGCCATAGCATTAAGGGCTTGATTCCAAATATATGTCACATTATTTCTTACTGTAATGGTATACTTCTATGATATGTTTCATGAAATACATCTAAAGTTTTATTCACTTACATTTAATAGACATATTTTGAATAATGTTGCAAAAAAGCAGTTACAAACATGTTGATGCAAACAGCTCTCATTCTAATCATGTTTTGCCGTCCTGCAGCTTCTTGATCCTCAGAGCCATCAGTTAATGATACAGAGCATGACAGATAAATAACGAAGGTATCCCATAAAGATGTGAATTAATGACCCATAATACCAACCTTTGACACGTGTTGTACAGCTCTGTCTATCTTCACCCCTTTTCTCTCAGCCCTTTGTACTGTTGATTATTCATGAGGCTGATGGATGCAAAGATCATCTTATGGCATTTTCATGCTCTCATCACCTTGCTGAAGGCTAATACCTACATCTTCCATTAGGTCAGTAGGTTACCACTATCCCTTAAATGCTGTAATTTGAGATTTGTGAAATAGAAATTCATCTGTGCTTATTAAGCTTAAGATCAAGTCTATAGACTAAATTTTGTATCCTGACAAGGGTTCATCTCCAGCATTGGGTGAAACTCTTCATGCCTGTTTTTATAAGTCTCTTTCATGTGTATGTGTTGCCTATAAATTTGTCTATTCTTCTTTTGTTTTAAGAGTTGTGGTCCTTAGCATTTGCATGAGGTCTGGTAACAAGCGAGTGTACTATGTGATACTAAATGACATTTCAAGTGTTTTTGCAAAATGTGGTGAGTTTTTTGCCTTAGACCACATTGCCATGGTTACCTTAAAGCAAATAGCAATAAGCCCACTGCACTGTAGTAAAACAGACTTAGGGTAATAATCTGTGATACAATTACTCTTCCATGTGTATCAGCCTACTGGATATGATGTAAAATATAAGGGCAGTAATAATTGATACAACAGTGCCTACACAATGCATTTACTGAACATGCTCTGAGTGTCCCTTACAATGTGTGATTGAAAATTAGCACAGCATGAGCTCTTCTGTGGTGAGCTAAGCTAATCAATCTACCTGTAAAGTTCTATTTCTACTGCCAAGGGTTTGAATCCTGACATATGTTGGACAGTATTGTAATTTTTCTCCATATTAATATTACTTGTGTAAGTGTGAGTTACATCTGTTATTAACAATCACTAGCCTTATGTCAACATCATATTTACAATTTCCTATAAATTCTTTAACTAGATATATGGGGATGTATTGTTTATTGTCACTCCTCCACCTTCTGTATCCCCATATCAATTCTTTAATGGTACAGAGCAGGACACATTCTGAATGAGGAAACAAGTAATACAAACATATCATAAAGATGTTAATAAATATATAAAAACACTACACCACCAACTCAAAACTTAAAACTGAAGACTCAAACTCCACTGGCAGAGATGAATATCCACAGACAAAAGATTAATTTTAAGCACTTTTGATCTTTAATTTTATTAGAATTTCATCAGAAATAAATTTATGCAGGCTAAGACGAGTGTTGTAAACATTATTAAATATCATCAGTTGAGTAATTTGCCTAAATGCCCATACTGTAATGATCAAACAGCTGACATCTTACATATATTCTGGAGCTGTAAAATATAATATAAACTTTGAACTTTAAAAAAATTCAACTTAACAAAGATGGGTTATCAACATTCTACACTTTCTTGGGATTTTATGATTCTACATATTCCTCCTAATAGCGGCCAAATCCCAAATGATAATACTTATAAATATTTTCTTGTTTAATTGAGCTTTATATAGCTACAAATTGGTTGAATCTATTCCAAACTTCATGGGAAAATTTAAAAAGTTAGCGAATAAAACATATTTTAACACACAAATTAAATTAATCAAGGATCATAAAAAATATAAATAACCCTTAATATGTGAGCAAATATTTAATATTGTGCTAGCTTAATGTTCAATTCAGTTTACCCCTTTACATATATATTTAATCTCTTAATAGTATAGTAAAAATAGTAGATCTTTTAATAACCTTTGTCAGAAGTTTTTCTTTTTTTTTTTTTTTTATATCTTGTTTTAACTGATGGAAGCATGCTTTGCATTGTATAACATATATTGTAGTATTGTTGTTATAAGTTTCATTAGGGAAATTGTTTTTTTGTGTGTGTTTTTGTTTGTATGAAAAAGAATTTCATCAGAAAAAAATCTAAACTCAGTCAATACCATTTCAATAACCTTCCAAAAAGGTCAAATGATCCAAATAGACCAAACTTGCCATGGCTTACATCACATGTAAACCAAATTAAAGGAACATACACTGAATAAGTATACAAAGACTATCAATTAATAAATATAAAAAAATTAAATAAAAATTAGAACTTGAATTTAAATGTTAATTGAATATTCAAGTATATCTGCACTGCAATAAAAAACATTAATAGTGGACATTGTAAACAATGCAGGTACCTTGATAATTCATCTTCCTTAGAGTTCAAATCTTGTGGCTAATTATTTTGGGCCAAACAAAGATCTGACAGTCACTCCAGCTGTGTTGTGTACACTGCACACTGTAATTCATGTCATAGTTTTTATGTAGGCAAAACTAACAGAGCACTCAATAGAAGAATTTATGGACATTGTTTGGCCATTAAAAAGAAAGTATTTTCAAATGCTTTGACCAAGCATGCTGTGTCTTGTACAAACTTTAAAAAGTTTACTTTTGCAGTATTGAATTCAGTTAACAGTACTGGGTTCATTGATAATTTTAAAACTATACTTGAATGTAAAGAAACAGCCTGGCAGATCAGACTTAGTACTGATCAGAAGCCTGGCCTTAATAAATCTATTAATATTAAATATTAAGATTTTTTTCTGATGAAGTTCTAATGAAATTAAAGATCAAAGGCACTTAAAAATTGTCTTTTTCTATGGATATTCATCGCTGCCAGTGGAGTTTGTTTGAGTCTTCAGTTTTATGTTCATAAATATGCCATAACATAACTCTTATGAGTTAATCCATCTCTGTGTACCCCATCACCTCTTCTGGCATGTCACATTATACTGTATCATGTTTAGCAGAGTGATGTATGAAATGCTGATCTTATGGCACCTCTTTTTACTGTGAGGAGGTATAATGGGCATACTTCACAAGACATGCTGCTCTGCACACACAGGACATGTGCTAAATCATAATAATTATTTCAAAATACATACCATCCTTGTCAGGTAAAACAAACTGTACTCCCATTTAACTTGTGATTTCCCTTGAAGCATGGATGATATATAGTAGGTATACACGTTTATTTTAGTAGGCATCACTGATACAATTTGGGCAAGCAACATATTTAGGATAGTCATTGCTATGTAGTTTTACAGACATTATCAAACTTACTTGTGATAATCACATTCTGACACCCTTTGTAAAACTGTCTGCATCATGGATTCAAACTTTGCCTACCTCTGCTTTTTTATGTAGCTCATTGAGCTTACACCTTGTACCACAGAGGAAGTGAGAGGACAGCTCGATATTCTCCACTCAGGATTGTCCAGAGTGCTGATGGCCTTGCATCACTGCTAAGCATATCTGCACTACAGAAAGCTAACCAAATTGAAGATTTACCTTTTTCCTTCAGCAGTGAACCCTGTTTGCTTGCTGTCTAATATCATGCAAATGTGGAAGACAAGCAGAACAACTCCTTTTTGAATTAAGCTTTGACACTAACATGTCAAAGATTGTTCAACATGCAACGTGCATATCTCCAAGGCACTGAGCAAGTACTGTCATGATAAATACTGACATCATGACACATTAAATATTAACATAAAACAGATCTTGTCTACATTTAATCACAATGAGACCATTTTCTTTCTACTCTATTTGCACAAAGGTTAGCAGGAAGCACCACGAAATGCTGCTATTTCACATTCCAAGTTCAACACCTCGAGTTAGAATCATGCATGTGCTAATACTTTGCCAACATCTATGCAAATGAGTTTTTATACATTGCCCTTTAGGAAGAGATTTTGAACACAGATAAATATTGTTTCTGCATATCATTACTTCATAACATGGAAATGGCTTACTGTACACAAATAAAGTGCAGTGAACTGTGCAGTCGACTGAACCCTTTATTCTGCACACTTATGTCTGCAGTGCAGCACTTAACACTTGCAAATGATATGCACACAGACTTCATCATTACTTAGCCCTACTGCACTGGAGCATTAAGGATTGTTTTGTATTGACAGTGCACATTGCACATTGCAGATACCATTGCTCCTATCAGTAGCATTCATTAAGGTATATGTGAGCCATGACTACTTCATTGTCTGTCCTGTATTTCACAAGTGTGTGTGTCTCATCTAATAATGGAAAACATGTCAGTCTCACTTACTGCAATATACATTAATGATAACATAGCTAACCTAAGTCAGCAGTATGCATGTATTATTGATTAGAAGATTACATTTAATCCTTCATATCAACAAATATGGCTTTGCACAAAACCTTCAACAGCACACTATCTTCTTTGACACAGAATAAGAAAAAAATCCTATGTACACTGCACTGTCACACTGTAACAGTCAGACTTTTTCAGTGGCACTTACATTAAGTACTGTGTCCTCTAGATTGTGTAACTAGACTCTATAGTCAGGCACACTGATGTCCCACTTACCAGGCTGGCTGAACAAGGAGAAAATTACAGTCAGCTGCCTGTCGGGTGCCAGGATCCGCCACATAATGCATACACTCAAGTCACCCCACAACAAGTACAAATATGACTCTGTCATTGTCCATGCTGGAGTGAATGACTTGAGACGTACCTCCCTGGACTACATGAAAAGAGACATGAAAGAGCTCTCGGATCATGTGGCCCAGGCAGGTATGACCCTAGCCATGAGTAGCATCCTGCCTTTGCCCAGAATGATACCACAATATAAGGACAAAATGATTGACTTCAACAATTGGCTAAGCTTCTGGTGTCATTCAAAGGGGATCCAGTATCTGTCTGCCTGGGGTGACATGATCGACAGACCACGATTCTTTGCCAGAGATAGTCTGTACCTGTTACCCCTGGGATTCAGGTTACTGGCTACGGCTCTTGCCACACCTACAGTGCCTTTTTTTTAAGTTCAAAAGACAAAACCACCACTGTAACAGGTACAAGCATACAAAATCTAAAGGTAATGCTACTCAATGCTAGAAGTCTAAACTTCAAAATGCACACTCTCGAGGCACTCCTAAAAATGCAGAAGATTGATATCTGTGCAGTAACTGACACCTGGTTCAAGGCTCCAGAGAACACCCCTGCAATACCAGGCTACAACTCTTACCACACTTTCCAGCCACAAAACCAGGATCGAAACACTAAAGGTGGAGGAGTGTCCATATTCACCAAGGATATTCACACCACCAGGCTAGTTTCCCAACACAATGCATCTGAAATTCTCCAGGTGCAACTAACACTAGGTAAAACTGCAATCAAAATTGTAGCTTGCTACAGATCCCCCACTATGCCCCAAGATTCTCACTACACCTTTCTAAACATACTGGAAAATATTAAAATACAACCAAACACCCTAATACTGGGTGATTTCAACTACCCTGCCATTAACTGGGAAAACTACTCATGTACCAACACCTTTGCTCACTGGTTCTTGGAATTCATAAATTCCAATGCCCTGGATCAAGTAATCCATAGTCCCACCAGGGGCTCCAATATCCTAGACCTGGTAATTACCAACATGGGAAAATGATGCTCCACATCTATGGTCACCGCCTCGTCAGTCAAGTCAGACCATAAACTAATCACCCTTAACATCCACATTCCACCCCCACTCTCCAGTAAGGAAAGCTCCATAAAAAAACTTCTCTAAAGCCAACTTCATGCTACTCAAGTCAGAAGTGACAAACTTCATGACACCCATGCAGACGGGAACTGAAAGTTTGACCGGTGAGTCCTACACTAAGGCACTGTACGAGCACATCCACTCATGCATGAATCATGCAATCCCAAATAGAACCAAGATGCTCTCCTCCAGAAAAAGGAAGCCAATCTGGTGGTCCCCTGCCATAAACAAACTTTACAATAAAAGGAAGAAACTGTTGCAGAAAAGAGGAAAATCCCACAATGAAAAAAATTCCCTTACCAGCCTCAGTAAGAAACTGAGATCCCTCATAGAATCCTTCAAAGCTAGTTACGAAAATAAAATTACCAAAGATTCCAAAGACAACCACAAGGCATTCTATAACTATGTCAAGAATTTAAATGGCAATGCTCAGATTTGCTCTGAGCTACAACAGAATGACATTAAATATACTGATCCCAAGGATATTG
This sequence comes from Protopterus annectens, assembly GCF_019279795.1. Lineage (NCBI taxonomy): Eukaryota > Metazoa > Chordata > Ceratodontiformes > Protopteridae > Protopterus > Protopterus annectens. The sequence goes on from NC_056742.1 coordinate 473,913,339, forward strand.
CCAATATCCTGGCAGATCGATTCAGTGCCAACTTCACCCCCCCTCACCCCCTAAATAGCCCATCTCAATACCAGAAGATTGCCAAATTCCGGTAATAACGGCCACACAGGTAAACAAACAAGCTCTCCAAAGCTAAGAAAACAGCATCCATGGGACCAGATGACATCCTGGGCTGTGTACTACATGAACTACAAAATGAACTGGCACCTCACCTAAGTGTCATGTTTAATCATACCCTCACGTCAGGCTTTGTGCCCACTGAGTGGTGCACAGTTACAGTTATCCTGCTCCACAAGGGGAGATCCACCTTGGATCCCAGGAACTACTGCCCCATCAGTCTGATAAGCCTGATCTGCAAGGCCATGAAACGTATTATCATGGAACTTATAAACAAAGATATTGGCAAACTTCAAACACTGGACCCCACCCAGTTTGTGTGTGCGAAGGGCCAATCTTGTCTCCTGAACCTGATTGACTTCTTTGAACCAGTCTCCAGAGCAGTGGATGAGGGTAAGGCAATCCACACAGCCTATCTGGACCTTGCCAAGGCCTTTGACACCACCCCCCACTCTGGAATCATAGATAAACTTACTAAGCTGGGCATTAATCCCTACATCACTTGATGGGTTGCCAAATGGCTTACTGATGGAACCCACACTGTAAAAGTAGCTGACTCCAAATCCAGCTCCAGACAAGTGACAAGTGGAGTACCTCAGGGTTCAGTCCTGGGACCGCTCTTGTTTGGCATCTACTTCTCTGAAGTACAGGCCAACACTAAGGGACTCTGGCTAATAAAGTTTGCAAATGACTGCAAACTTGGAGCCATTATTGAATCCCCAAATGATGTGGATACTCTACAAAAGGACCTTACAGAAACAGATGCTTGTTGTCAGAGCCATGGGCTCAAGCGTAATGCCAAGAAATGTATAGTTATCCCCTTTGGCAAAAAAACATGTACCCGTGAATTACCACATAGGTGGCAGTACACTAAACACCAAAAGTGTGATAAGAGACTTAGGGACACAGGTGGACAGTGGTTTCACCTTCAATAACCACATTGCCACAACAGTCACAAAATCCTTATATGTGGCACACCTCATCACTAAGAGCTTTTCATCCAGAAAAAAGGAGGTCATTGTCCCACTGTACTTATCCCTCATTAGACCCATTATAGAATACAATGCCCCATTTGGTATGTACCTCTCAAGACATCTGCAACAACTGGAAAGGCAGCAAAAATACCTCAAGAAAAGAATCACAGACCTAAAGCAAATGCCCTATACTGACCACCTTAAAAAACTCCAGCTATACTCTGTCGCATATTGTCTACTCAGGGGCGATCTCTGCTTAACATACAAGGCCATGCCAAATGCAGAGTTGTTGGACATGCTACACTTAAAGAAATCCCAATCCCTCAGAGCCACACGCTCCAAGGATCTAAACCTTGTCATCATAATAAACAAAACATGCTGGAGGGACAGATTCCTGACCAAGAGACTCCCCAGACTCTGGAACAGACTGCCCATATATGTCAAGCAGAGTGCCTCCTTGGCCTTTTTCAAAAGGAACCTTGACAATTGGATGGGAGAAAGGAAATTCACCCCGGGGATCATGTCAGTCACCCTGCTAGACAGGGGTCCAGGGAAGTAAATAGTGTGGGAAGAAATAGCCAGAGAATTGTTATGGCTAGGCTTGTATAGGCCCTAGGGCCAATAGCCTAGTACCAACCTATGAGCCTAGATAGGTAGGGGGTTCTAATCTTACAGCAGTCAATTTTTCCTAACTGAACTACCAGAATGGAGAAACTTTTGCACTGCAGGGTGAGTCAACATCAATGTCAGACCCTTCTCCCAACAACATCTTCTCCACAACACAATGATGATGTCATCCTCTATAAAGTGCACTCTCACAATATAGAAGTCAGACTTCTGTGGTGGCACTTGCACTAAGTACCATACCATCTAGACTGTGTAATTAGATAAGTGTGGGGGGGGGGGTTATTCTCACAGCAGTCAATTTGAGTGTGTGGGGGTGGGTGTATAGAGTAGTGTAAATATGACATAATGTATTTCTGGCCTTACTCAACAAGCAGTTAGGAGAAACGTTTACACAGCAGGGTGAATATTCATCATCATCAGACCCTTCTCCCAACATCATCTTCTCTGCAACAGAACACTGATGTTATCCTCTATAAAATACACTCTGTAAAAGTCAGACTTCTGTTGTGGTGCTTTTGCTGAGTACTGTGTTCTCTAGATTTCATAACTAGATAGGTTGGGGTTCTAATCTCACAACAATCATCTTATGTGTGCCTGATGCTGGGTTCATAGCATTACAGGAGGATTAATGCAACAGCTGTGCTCTTTTGACTCCCACTTGTGAGAAACATGTATATGGTCAGACAATCCCACATTCCATTATCCTTCTGTCCACAAACACATACTGTCTGCAACACACTGATGAGGTCATCCTTTCAAAAATGCACTCTTACAACTTTAAATTAGACCACTCCTGTAGCACATGCCTACAATACACTTGCATGTAGATTGTGTCAGTAGATAGCTAGGGAGTTGTAATACAGCAGTGAAACTCTACTGACTGTATATGAATGTAAACGGATGCAGAAGGGACTTATACCTCTTAGCATTGACAACATTTAGAATTCCACATAGCTGTAGCAGTCATTTTTGCACACAAATCTCCTTTGCAAGACACAGTCAGTGTCATCTCTTCAAAGATCCTGTGTGGCTAACATGCAGTCACACTTTTTTGTTGGTGCATGCCTGTAATGCACTTGCAAGTTGATTTTGTCAGTAGATAGGTAGGGAATTTGAATACAAGTCTGACTGTGTTTTGTGACTATGTGTTTCTTCATCTTATTGTGCAGAAAAGGCTGCAAATACATATATGATGCATACCTATACAGTGTGATTGTGCTGTGCAACACTTTTTAGTGGAAACATTAACATAATACACAATGGTAATGTCACCCACTAAAATGTACAGTACCACAATTGTAAAATAAATCTTAATTGGTGCTTGTGTTATAGTAAGACATCTCCTCAGTACTGAGGACATAATTTAATGTAATGTATGTTGTTGCCTAAGTAAGACATGGGTTCCAATATAGGTTTATATGCATATTGTACATGATTCTTGTTCTGTCATCACAATGACATGAACAGGGGGTTACAGCTGTGTTTGGGTATACCTAGCATCAGGCAATGTTGTCTGACATACAGCAAAATTGCTTCTATGTACTTACAGGGACATATTCCTTGATTCATAAACATGATGTAACACTTTCACAGAACTACACATATGACAATTTATGATACACTTATACCATGGCACATTCATTGATGAAACTATTGCGCTGATTTCCTCAAAGCTTAGTCAAGTGTTCCAAACCAGCAATGAGTGACTGTGAGCATTTGTATCCTTAAATGTTCTGCAGGAATACCCCCCCTCCCCCAATTATATTGTGTATGTACAGACTGGCATAGGCCTACCCATCTATTTTATCAGATAAAAATTATGGCCATATAAAGTACATCTTCACACAAGTGAAATCAACAGCTGTGATAACAGTTCTCATGTGGCACATGTGATTAATAGTCATATTGGTATTTGGTGGAATTGTACAACTCATGTTTAATTCTAGCATAGAGAATCATTTTACTGATGTCACACAACAACCACTACATCACATCAGTATTATCCCTTGTTATGCTGCACGAACACATGCGAACGTAGCTTTGGATTTCATGGCAGTAGACATCTGTTCTGCCAATGCCATGGTAAGAGTACTATAGTGACACGTGCTGAGTACTGCAGTGAACACAACGATGTATACAAAAATACAGAAAAACTTTCTTGACCAAGGATAATTGATATAGGACTGATCACAACTGTTGGCACATGACCCGAGTCAGTTCATTGCCAGCAATCTTATATGTTGATATGACATTCATTATCAGAGATCCTTTCTTAATTCACACATTAATTTCAGTTGTTTGTGACAATATCCATTCCTACCTCCTCTGGCAGATGCCAAAAATACACAGCTCCGTGGAATACATCACAGCATAGTGTAGCATTTGTTCTTATCTGTGTGCACAATAACCATGTCAGGCAGAAATGCCTTAGGCATGGATATTACATATGTTATACTCTGCTCCCACATTTCTAATACCACATACACCTATGTATGGGATGCATAACCATTAGTGCATAATTCTCTTCAAGGGTAATGCCCCTTGTACATGAATATGCCTATTTCTGTGGTGCACTCAGTTAATGCACAGCTCAGTGGTAACACTGATGGCATGAGTTAGATTTTTCAAAAGAAATTTGTGGTTCCTGAACCATTCTTATTTTCCAATATGTTATATTGATGAATTGCACATTATGCAAAAATCTCGTAATGACAGAACTGTCAATGCTGACATCTCAAGTCAGCATGTTAATAGAGCAATATGTAGTTTGGTCATGAGGGTCCAACCTGATTGACAAAGCAAAGACAGTAAATCAGCATTGCCCACACCCAGCCATGGGTCACTGCTATTATACAATGACATTATTTAAAAAAAAGGTTGCTTACTTTTCTTAAACAATGTCCTTGTATAACGGAGCAGTGGAGCTCTTCCATGTTATCCCCAGTATCACGGCGCTTTCTTGATGTACTGTGCATTCATACGGGACTTACATTCCCACACTTACACAGTACATCAGTGCTGTGGAAAGGAAGCAGTGGAGAAAGAAAGATCTTCGTTGCTTTTTTCTTTTTTTTGTAATAAAAAAAATGAAATCCAGAGACTTCAAACATATGAGAGAAAAGGGACAGAGAAAATATAAGGATAATCAGGAATGTTTCTCTAGTTTTGCATAACGTACCTGATTATCCTTGTATTTTCTCTGTCCCATCTCTCTCTTTCTTTTGAGGTCTCCAGATTTCTAAGTCTATTTATTTATTTTTAATTAAAGAAAACTAGAATTTTGATAACATATATTAATAGAAGAAAGTCCAAGCGACCTGACTTTTTTCTGTTGGTATATGCTCAACTTAAAACAGGAATTCTGGTTGGGCTGACCCATCAGTGTGCTCATTTTTGAATGTTAATGGCCAGTCATTCTGTAATGAAATTTATATCTCACGTAATCCCCTCTCTTACAATGTTATTTTGTGTAACTGTGACATCCTATAATATCATGTCTGCTTTTATTTATCTATATTTGCTCTGGAAGTGTGACCACCATTAATTAGCATGACATACAGTACATATTGCACAATTTTATTATTACAAAAGTGTCCTGTAACATAAGCACCTTTAAATCAATTATCTTAGTACATATTGAACATTTTATCCTCCTCCCTTACTTATTTCTGTATTCATATGCTTGATTTATGTACACATTGCACTCATTACACTTCCTCTGTCTGGTACAACTTGCATTATTTTCCCCTGTTGCTGTTTGTGCTGTGCATGTGAGCAAGCTTAACAGGTTTGCCCATAGACAAGCCTGTTTGTTTACAGTGTGTGCTCATATGCTTCTCAACATGTTTTTGTGGCCACCAGTACTGTTTCTGGCCACAAAAATGTTCTTGCATTAGTGGAGGTCTGATGAGCAGCAAGCATATGTGATTAGTACGGGTCTATATTATAACAATGAATGCTTAAAATAGAGAATCAACCCAAAAAAAATAAAAACACAAAGTTCCGAACAAATGTAACAGAGATTTTTTCCCCACACCCCCCCCTACTTAAATATACCAACTCCGAGATTGCACCACAGTGGTGGAAATGGCAAAGTCCTGAAATGGGCACAGTGATTTCTTTTTTCCCTGGGGAAAAAAATCTCTGTTCCATGTCTTCAGGATTTTACCGTTTCAACAATTAGCTATCGATTAAACAGCGTTCGCTATATTAAGCGTTCACTTATTTAATAGGAAACCATTAACACTGCTGCTTATCCTGCTAACAGATGTAAACATTGTGTAGGCTCCACGCTAACCCTACATGATTGTTTATGAATCTTGAGGTCTATGTTTTAATGTGTTGTGAATTTGGTCTGAAGATATCGCACAATAATCTGGAGATGAAAATGCTTATTTTTTTAGGAAAATGTTTCTGCTACTTCCTTGTGGTGTGATTGTTTTCAGTATTTATTTCTTACTTACATACTTTCTGTCTTAGTTCTTATTATTTTTAGTTATACTTTTATTGCAATCAACATATTTATGTGCAAACATAGCAATGCATTTTAATGTTTGATTTGGTGAGATTAAAAATAGGTTAAGGTTAGAGATGCCTTATGAGTAAGCATAATTTTCCATCTGATCTTGACTGCCGTCATTGAGAGGAGCAGGGGATGCTTAGAAGGAAAACGGGACTTAATAGTAAGGATCAGTTCGCCTGTAACCATGATATTCTATGGCTGTTTGATTTAACTAGGAAAACTATAATATGGATGAAGGGGGCTGTTGTAAACATGAAAAAGAATTCAAAAGTAGATGGGCTTTAACTGAACTAGAGCAAAAGTAAACGGTTGCAAAATAAGTTCCAAATAAGCAGTGTTTGGTTTTGTTGGCGGTATCATCTTAAGGGCAAGAAGGTCGGGCTAAACATACATTTACAGAGGAAAATAAACACATGTGAAGGCAATCAATCTGGTCAAAAACAGAAGAGGGGAGCAACCCTTGCTTCCTCCTTTATTATAAAGCACATGGTCACATGACCTCTCTTGACCTCTCCACACCAACGACGTCATTGTAAGAGCACACATACGATTATTCATTCTCTTTTATTATTATCAGCTAACACCCCCACTTGCTCTTACGCTGTATACAAATACATTTTAAGAACAAATTTTGGATAACTTTTCTTCACATTCCAAATACATAATACATGATCTTTTCAATCTTTGATTTCGTAGCAGGTTTAGTAAAGATATCTGCAGCCATGTCCGTTGGGCAATATTCAGTGCTTATTTTGTCATCACTATGTGCTGCTCTAAAAAAATGATACTTAATGTCAATATGTTTACATCTCTGTCGGCTTAATGGATTCTTCGACAAAGCAATTGCTCCTTGATTGTCCTCAAATATTGTTACTGGCACACACTTGAACTCTCCATCCATTTCACTCAACAACTGCACAAGGTCCAAACTCTCCTGTGTTGTTGCTGGTAATGCCATGTATTCTGCCTCACATGTAGATAAAGCCGCTGTTTGTTGTTTCTTTGATTTCCATGAAATAATAGGCCCATCTCTATTAAGGCTAAAGCAGTAACCTGTTGTACTACGCCTATTGTTTTGATCTGTTGCCCAATCTGCATCACTGTATGCTAAAAGCTGAAGTTTCTTTTATAGGTTCATAGGTAGTTACTAGGCTATTGGCCCAAGGGTCTACGTAAGCCTAGCCAACAAGGTTCTATGGATTATGCCACCCAAGGGTTATTTTCCTGTGCCACTGTCGAGCAGAGACACAGAAGTGATCCCCGGGGTGTATTTCCTATTTCTCATCCACTCATCAAGAATTTTCTTGAAGAGTGCTAATGAAGAACTTTGCTTGACATAGATGGGTAGCTTCTTCCAGAGTATTGGAAGTCTCTGGGATAGGAATCTATCCCAACAGCATGTCATGTTTATTGTGGTGACAAGGTTTAGGACCCTAGAGCATGTAGCTCGGAGGAATTGGGATTTCTTTAGGTGCAGCATGTCCAACAGCTCTGGGTTTGACATAGCTTTATATGTTAGGCAGAGATCACCTCGGAGTAGGCGATATGCTATGGAGTAAAGCTGCAGTTTTTTGAGATGGTCAGTGTAGGGCATTTGTTTGAGGCCAGTAATCCTCTTTGTTTGGTACTTATGTGGCCTTTCCAGCTGCTGCAGATGTCTTGTGAGGTACATTCCAAAAGGGGCATTGTACTCTATAATGGGTCTAATGAGTGTCGAGTAGAGGGGACCAATGACCTCTTTTTTCCTGGATGAGAACCCTTTTATGATGAGGTGTGCCATGTAGAAGGACTTCCTGATTACTGTGGTGATGTGACTATCAAAGGAGAGACTACTGTCCACCTGGGTCCCAAAGTCTCTTATCACGCATTTGGTGTTAAGTAGATTACTGCCTATGTGGTAGTTCATGGGTACAGAATTTTTACCAAAGGGGATGACACTGCACTTTTTGGCATTGAGCTTGAGGCCATGGCTCTGACACCAGGCATCTGTCTCAGTGATGTAGGATGTCCACATAATTTGGGGACTTGACCATGGCTCCTAGTTTGCAGTTATCTGTGAACTTCATTAGCCAGAGGCCATCTGTGTTAGCCTGTACTTCAGAGAAGTAGATACCAAACAGTGAGGTCCCAGGATGGAAACCTGTGGTACTCCACTTGTCACTGCTTTGAGATCAGATTTGGAGTCTGCAACTTTTACAGTATGGGTTCTGTCAGTGAGCCAGTTGGCAACCCATCTTGTGACGTAGGGATTTATACCTAGTTTAGTGAGTTTAGCTATAATTCCAGAATGGGGGAAGATGTTGAAAGCCTTGAAAGGTCAAAATAGGCTGTGTGAACCACCTTACCCTCATCCACGGCTTTGGTGACTGTCTCAAAGAAGTCAATCAGGTTCAGAAGGCATGAGCTGCCTTTCACAAATCTGAACTGGGTGGGATCCAGTGTTTAGAGGTTACCAATGTCTTTGTTTATGAGTTCCATGATGATACATTCCATGGCCTTGCAGACCAGGCTTTTCAGGCTAATAGGTTGATAGTTCCCAGGATCAGTGGTGGCTCCCCCTTTGTGGAGTGGGATAACTGTTGCTGTGTGCCATTCAGTGGGCACAAAGCCTTATGCAAGGCTATTATTGAACATGGTGCTTAACTGGGGAGCCAGTTCATTCTAAAATTCATGTAAAATGCATCCTGGGATGTTGTCCAGGCCCATGGATGCTGTGTTTTTGGCTTTAGAGAGTGCGGCTTTTACCTGCGTAGTTGTGATTACAGGGAGTCTGCATTCTTCCTGTATAGATATGGGCTCTTCAGGGGGTGAGAGGGGGGGTAAAGTTAGCACTGAACCTATCTGCCAGGATGTTGGCAATATCAGTTGGTTCTGTAATTTTCATGCCTTTGTGCTGTAACTCAGAACAGATCTGGGTGTTGCCTTCTAGATTCTTCACATAGCTATAGAATGCTTTGTGGTTGTCCTTGGATTTAGTGGTGATTTTGTTTTTGTAGCTAGCTTTGGAGGATCTTATAAGGGATCTCAGCTTCTTACTGAGGCTGACCAGAGAGCTCCTCCACTCATGGGATTTTACTCTCTTTTGCAACAGTTTCTTCCTTCTGTTGTACAGTTTGTTTATGGCATGGGACCACCAGATTGGTTTCCTTTTTTTGGAGGATAGTGTCTTGGTTCTGTTTGGGATAGCACGATCCATGCACTTGTGTAAGTGCTTATAGAGTGCATTTGTGTAGGATTCAGCTGTTATAACTGTATTGTCCATCTGCATGGGTGTCATGAGGTTCATCACTTCTGTCTTAAGAAGCATGAAGTTGGCTTTGGAGAAAGTTTTTACTGTGGTTTCCTTAATGGGGTCTGGGGATGGGATGTGGATATCAAGGGTGATAAGCTTATGGTCGGATTGGAACAATGAGGTGCATAGGTTCATACTAGGCTATCTGCCCTAGGGCATTTATAAGCCTAGCCAGAGTGTGTTTGGCTTTCACCACCCATTTTAAATTAATTTTGCTATGCCCTTTTTCGAGGTTAGTATACTGTGCCTCTGTCTAACAGTGACACAGAAGTGATACCCGGGGTAAACCTATCTCCCATCCACTCATGAAGATTCCTCTTGAAGAGAGTCAGTCAAAGAGGGACTCTGCCTAACCTGGACTGGGATTTTATTCCAGAGTGAAGGGAGCCTCTGGGTTATGAATCTGTCCGTCCAGCATGTCCTATTTATTTCAGCGCTGAGGTTCAAGTCTCTTGTGCACTTAGCTCGATGGGATTTGGATTTTCTGAGGTGCAGCATGTCCATTAATTCTGGGTTGGACATGGCTTTATACATCAGGCACAGATCTCCTCTGCCAGGCGGTATGCCACTGAGTAGAGCTGGAGTTTCTTTAACCAGGCAGCATATGGCATCTGTTTGAGCCCTTTGATCCTCTTGGTGAGGTACTTTTGGGATCTTTCCAGTTGCTGCAGATGTCTGGTAAGGTACATCCCAAAAGGGGAATTGTACTCAATTATGGGCCTGATGAGGGATGAGTAAAGAGGCACGATGACCTCCCCTGATCTAGATGTAAATCCCTTTATGATTAGGTGGGCTATATAAAATGTTTTTCTAACCACTTTGGCCATGTGGTTGTCAAATGAGAGATTGCTATCAGCGTGGGTCCCCAGGTCCCTAATTACTTCTTCTGTACTTAATGGATTACCACCTATGTGGTAATTTCTGGGCACTTTGTTTTTGCCAAAGGGGATGACTATACACTTTTTGGCATTTAGCTTGAGGCCATGGCTCTGGCACCAGTTGTCTGTTTCTATGAGGCCCTTTTGAAGGATGCTTGTGTCGGCTGGAGAGTCGATTATGGTGCCCAGTTTGCAGTCATCTGCGAACTTGGTCAGCCACAGTCCTTCCGTGTTGGATGTACCTCCGAGAAATATATACCGAACAAGAGGGGTCCCAGGACTGAGCCTTGTGGGATGCCACTTGTAACTGGTTTGGAGTGTGACATGGCTCCAGCAATTCTAACCATGTGGGTTCTGTCCTTGAGCCAGTTTGTAACCCATCTAGTGACATAGAGGTTTATATTAAAGTTGGTGAGCTTATCTATAATGCCCGAGTTGGGTATTGTATTGAAGGCTTTTGCGAGGTCCAGGTAGGCTGTGTGGACCACCATCCCCTCGTCAATGGCCTTGGTGACTGTTTCAAAGAAATTGACCAGGTTTAAGAGGCAGGATCTGCCCTTAACAAAGCCCAGCTGGGTAGGATCCAGTGTCAGTAGGTCCCCAATATCTTTATTTATGAGGTCCATGATGATCCTTTCCATAGTTTTGCAGACCAAGCTAGTCAGGCTTATGGGGTGATAGTTTCCAGGATCCGTTGAGGCAACACCTTTGTGGAGAGGGACCACTGTTGCTGTACGCCACTCTTTGGGTACATATCCTGTAGTAAGGCTGAGACTGAACAGTAGTTTTATGTTTGGGTTTAGCTCTTCTTGGAGTTCATGTAGGACGCAGCCTGGGACACCGTCTGGTCCCATTGATGCTGTGTTTTTTGCTTTGGAGAGGGCGGCTCTTACCTGAGCATCTGAAATGCCAGGGGGGCAGCACTCTGCTGGGATAGATATTTGCCTTTTTGGTGTGGATGGGGGGGAGACGTTTGCACTGAACCTCTCAGCTAGGATGTTGGCAATGTCTGTGGGTTCGGTGTATTTTTTGTCATTTTGGACTAATTCTGAGCATATCTGGGAATTCCCACCCAGGTTCCTAGCATAACTAAAGAAAGCCTTGTGATTATCCTTAGTGTCCTGTGCAAATTTTCTCTCAAAACTGGCCTTAGACGATTTTATAAGTGCCCATAGTTTTTTGCTAATACTGATCAGAGATGCCTTCCCTTTTTGGGATTTTGCTCTATCATGTAGTAGCTTCCTCCTTCTATTGTATAGTTTGTTTATGGCTGGGGTCCACCAGACAGGACGTCTGCCTTTGGAGGATTGGGTCTTGGTTTTATTTGGGATTGCATGATCCATGCATTCCTGAAGGTGTTCATAGAATGCATTTAAAAAGGATTCTGTGGTCTGGGCCATATTTTCCACAGGCCAGGGGGCTTTGAAGGATTCCACCTCGGTTTTGAGGAGTGTGAAATTTGCTTTAGAAGTTTTCACTGTGGTTTTCTGGGCAGGGGTGGGGTCGGGATGTGAATATCCAGTGAGTTTAGTTTATGGTCTGATCTTACCAGTGAGGGATACACTTTTGGTCTGGAGCATAGAGTCACCATGTTGGTGATGATCAGGTCCAGTATGTTTTCCCCTCTTGTGGGAGTGGTAACAAGTTGTTCCATAGCATTTGAGTTTATAAATTCTAGGAACCTTTGGGCTAGGGTGTTGGAGCTAGAGTAATGCTCCCAGTCTATGTTTGGGTAGTTGAAGTTGCCCAATATAATGGTGTTTGGAGAGACCTTCATATTTTCCAGTGTTCTCAGGAAGGCTGAGTGGGGTTCCTGCATTTGGGAGGATGGTCTGTAGCAGGCTATAAACTGGAAGGCAGTTTTACCCACTGTTAGTTGCACATGGATAGTCTCTGATGCTTCGTGCTGTGCCATCAACCTGAAGGTGTGGGTATCTTTGACGAATATTGATACTCCCCCTCCTATTGTGGTTCAGTCCAAGTTTTGGTGCCGAAAAGCATGGTATGAGGTATAACCTGGTAGTGCTGGGGTGCTCTCGGGAGCCTTGAACCAGGTTTCTGTTACTGTACAGATATTGATGTTCTCCATGCTAAGGAGAGTTTCGAGTGCGTGCATCTTGAGGTTTAGACTTCTGGCATTGAGTAGCATTACTATTAGTTTCTTATCCCTTGTGATACCTATGGAGGTGGGTTTGTCTTTTGAGCCTTGCCTAAAAAAGGCACTATGGGGGTAGCAAGAGCCTTTGCCAATATCTGAAAGCCCAGGAGTGACAGGTGCAAGCCCTCCCTAGCGAAGCATCATGGCTTGTCTAGCATGTCATTACAGGCTGACAGGCATTGGATCCCCTTTGAATGACACCAATACTTAAGCCAGTTGTTGAAATTGATCATCTTGTCTTCATATTGTGGCATCATTTTTGGTGAGGGTAAGATGCTACTCAAGGTCAGGGTCATACCGGCCTGGGTTACATGCTCAGAGAGCTCCTCTATGTCTCTTTTCATGTAGTCCAGGGAGGTACATTTCAGGTCATTCACACCAGCATGGACAATGACTGAGTCATATTTGTACTTGCCTTGGAGTGACCTCAGTGCTTGTGTTATGTGGTGGATCCTAGCGCCCAACAGGCAGCTCACCGTGACCTTCTCCTTGCTCAGTCTGGTGAGCGGGACGTCAGTGTGCCTAATGATAGAGTCACCTATTACAAGTGTATCAGGTGTGTTGTTTAGCATTAAGGGCTGTGACTGTTCAGCACACTGGCTTTGTGAGCTATGTGTTGCACGTGTTTTGTTTTGGGGTAGCGGTTGCTTGGGTGTCTGCTTTGGTGGTCTCTGCTGCTTAGGCAGATTTTTATTTAGAGTCGCTGAGTATGTTTTTGTATGTTTATGTGTTTGGTTTGCTGTTGTGGTAGGTCTATGTGAGACTGGAATTGTAGTGAGTATGGTTTCCTTCTCCTCCTGACTGGTTATGCCAGTACTGAGTTGAGAGAGCTTAGCCTCCAGTTTGGCAATATGGTTGCATCTCTCACGTGGTGGAATTTGTTGGGATGAGGAGAGGGTTGTCTGTGTACATGAGGCAGTTATAACTTTGCCTCAAAATTCCCAGACTCACCAGCTAGACCGGAGAGATTGACAACTGACCTTTGGACATGCTAGAATAGTATTGGGAATTCCTTTATAATTGAAAAAAAGGGCTAATGGGGAACAAGGTACTCAAGGGGAGTTTGTGAGGGTGTAGTGCTTTTAATTTTTTAGTGCTGACTTATATAATTGCTTTAGTGAGCAAGTGCCAGGTAACTTAAATGCAATGTGTTACAGGTAACTTAAATGCAAAAATGACAAACAGTAACTTTCTTTTAAGTGAAACAAGGAAATAAGTACAGTAAGCAATGCAGATATCACTAGGGATCCACAGAAGTGCTGAAAGCCGCGTTTTAAATGGAATTAGCGTTTCAGGGAAATAACAAGCAAACAAACAACAAGCATATAAACAAAGCTAGATTCAGCAGGCCTGGATCTAGTCTATGCTACAGCAAACAAGGTGTACCAATTTCAGTAAGAAACAGTTCAAATATGCAGGCACTATAAGCCTTTAACCAGAAATTCCCAGCTCAGAAGGGCAGAGTCCAGCCTCTCCTCCCACAAGAGTGCAGACCACAAATCTTCTTAATGTAAAATAACTGGCCTGAAGCCCAACTGCTTAAACCAAAACTAATACACTTTTATAATAACAGACACTGAGCCCTCAATCAGCAGTTCCCAACTTAGAAGGATGTAAGGTACCTGTCCTGCCACCACAGAGCAAGCCACAAACCTTCCTAATGTAAAACAGCTGGTCTGAAGCCCAAGTGCTTAATCTAAAAGACTTAGAATGATAGCTACACTTTAATCAAGTTACTACCAAGCAGTAATAAATACAATTGAATACATTAAAGAATGCCTGGATTAGTGCTCAAGTTATACAAACAAAGCTAGATTCAACAGGCCTGGTTCTAGTCTATGTGCTTAAACTAAAAGGCTTAGAATGAGTTACACCAAGCAGTACTAAATACAATTGAGTACTTTTAAGATGACACAAAAGCAAAATAAAGTAGGAAGAAACACAAATACAGTAAAAGCAGATAACATTTTTTTTTTTTGAGTGAGCAAATGAGATGGGCCCAGGAGTTACAGGACAGAAACAAGTGCAAATGCAGGCCTTCAAATCAGAAAGTTGAGAGAGATGGAAGACTGCCCAAATGGCCAATAACTACAAATTCTGGGCCAGAACCACTCCTTATGTGGTAGACAGGTTACCTAATGCTTACCACTCCCACAGATAAGCTAGAAGGCTTCCCTCCAACACAGAAAGGCTTGGGGGGCTCAGAAGCTTACAAACAGTCCTGGATACAGCAAATCTGTATCTGGAACACTAATTACAGGAAAGGTAGGAAACAGGCTTACAATTTTTTTTTTTTCAGAAAAGTAGCAAAAACAGTAGTAAAAACAATTCACATGCAGTGCAAGCTGGCACACTTGAGTATGTAGCAATATTAGTCCACACACAGTTTGAAAAAATGCAATTAAATTAAAAAGGACTAAAAGCAAGTGCAGAAAGGGTTTATTAGGTAGAATGCAGTAAAGAGATGGGACTGGGGGAGTGTCCTAGATCAAATCTACAGTGGGGCGGGCACTGCAAAAGCCACCAAATTTAAACTACAACCAAGAACAGGGAGGGGGGATGGGGAAGACATTTTCAACAGAGATGTGAGGAATCACAGTCAAATTATAATACCCAAAAAATATATACTGATCTCTGTATATTTGCAGAACAGTAAGACAACAGATATCTAAGCAACAATTTAGCTCTATAATACAGAATAATACAGAAAAGTATACTCAGCTCTATATATTTGCAGATAGTCTTGTAAGGCTGTCTCTCAGCACACAGGTTTCAATTTTATTTCAAGGTGTTGACTTCAGGTGTGGAACACTGGTCACTCATGTTGGTAATGACTAGGTCTAGGATATTGTTGCCCCTGATGGTGGTGTGGATAAGCTAATCTAGGTCATTGGAGTTTATGAATTCCAGAAAGTGTTGAGGTAAGGAGTTGGTACACGAGTAGTTTTCCCAGTTAATGGTGGGGTAGCTGATGTTGCCCATTATTAATGTGTTTGGTTGAACTCTAATATTTTCCAGTACATCAAGAAAAGAGGAATGGGAATCCTGGGGTATTGTGGGGGATCTGTAGCAAGCTACAATTTGGATTGCAGCTTTGCCCAGAGTTAGTTGCACTTGGATAACCTCGGATGCATTATGCTGAGCAACTAGCCTGGAGGTGTGGATATCCTTAATGAATATGGACACACCTCCACCTTTGGTGTTTTGGTCCAGGTTACATGGCCGAAAAGTGTGGTATGAGTTATAGCCTGGTAGTACAGGGGTGCTCTCTGGAGCCTTGAACTAGGTCTCAGTCACTGCACAGATATTGATGTTCTCCATTTTAAGAAGTGCCTCAAGTGAGTGCATTTTGAGATTTAGACTTCTAGCATTGAGTGACATTACCCTTAGGTTTTTGCTTGCCTGTTCCTGTTATGGTGGTGAATTTATTTGAACCTTGCCTAAAAAAGGCACTAAAGGGGCAGCAAGAGCCTTAGCCAGTATCCAGAATCCTTCTCTTGTAACACAGCTCTTTGTCCAATGTACCTTTTAAGTACTTTAACGCATGTTTGTCTAGTATTAAATGAGATTCACTCAGTTGTGACAAATATTGTGAAAGTTTACTCACAATCCAGCTAAGATCAGGTCTCGTGCTTGTCATATTATACATCAAACTACCCACAAGCTCACAATATTTTCTTGGCTTGGTAGATTCACTCACATTCACAGTTGTTTTTTTGTTCAGAAGGGGTACTTCTTACTTTACAATTAGACATACCAAATTTCTCAAGAAGTTTTGTGATGTATCTCTTTTGGTTCATCTTTACTTCACCACTATTCTGGGTAAAGTCAATGCCTAGAAAATGTCTTAGCTTTCCCAGATCTTTCATTTTAAATTTAGCTTTGAGCATTTCTTTTGCATCGTTCAGTGATTCATTGTCACTAGCTGCTTTAATGAGATCATCAACCCATATAATTAGGACTGTTTTCTCATTTTCAGCTTGTCTAGTGTATACAAAATGGTCTGCGGGGTTTTGGATAAAACTATTTTCACAAAGATAATTGTGCAACATTTTGTTCCAGTTACGCCCTGATTGTTTCAATCCGTACAATGACTTATTCAGTTTACAAACCAATTTTTCATCATTATTTGATTTCTCTTCAAAACCTTCAGGTTTTTCCATATACACCTCACAGTCAATATGAGCATGTAAATTAGCCATTTGTACATCCATCTGGTGCAATTCTAAATTGTACTGAGCTGTCATTCCTTTAGACTTCATACAGATGTAGGTTTACCAGCTTTCTTTGTGGCTAAAACCGGACTAAGGTCATGCCCCTCTCATCAACCATAACTCCACCCATTCCCACCCCTCCCCTATCTATGCCCCACCTATTTTGTGACATCATCGTGACATCAGCTGATTGGAACACCCTCTTTTTCTGTTACGGATGCCTGCATTAAGTCAATTTACTATGCTTTTCTGTAAAAATGTATAGTAAATCAGCCAATTGAACAAACACTGATAGTCTGTTTCCTTTTGTGAAACAGAATACAACCTACATGACAAAACATTAGTGACTGCAACCTGAGGTCGCTAAGAAGTTTAATCTGTAGGATGAGCACACATTTTACCCAGTATTTTTTTTAAATCTGAAATCTCAAAAACAGCATTTATTGAAACTTTAGTAGAACAAATTCGTCGGATATACATTCACCAAAGAAGTGAGCAACTCACATAAATATCTAATTTTGTTACTAAATTTAAAATATGTTGAGTAAACAATTAAGTTGAACACAATTTCTGCAACAAAAACTGCAAACGTGAAAAACAGAAACATTGCTGAGTAGTATATTAAAACATGCCAGTTTCTCAAACATTAAGTTTTTCTAGAAGTAACCTGCACATCACAGACTCCATACCTTCCACACCTGTGTAACTGAATCAGCACTATGTTCTACAGCTCATGCCTCTCTGTTTCTGAGTTAAATCAGAAGTAGTAGAAATACTCCTAGAAACACTAACACCCACATAACACTTGCAAAGCTTTTTTAATCCATTTATAGAAGAGCAACATGCATTTTACAAAGATTAAGAAAAAAAAACCTTTAGGATCTATCATTACAAACTGACTGTAAGCCTTGGTTATTTACTAGAAAAACAAAAATTTCAGGAGGGACAAGGCAAAAATAGGAGACAAAAATCACAGAAGTTAAAAGTTAATAAATCAGCAGGCTTTGCAATCAACACACATTTTCTGAGTTATAGTACCTGGCACTAACTAACGGTAATATTCAGTGTTTTTTTTTTTCTACCATGATGTTTTTTATTTATAAAATACTATCTGTAATAAGTCTTAGCTTGTTGCGCCATCAGTGAGGAACTGTTAAACTACACTAATGCTGTAACATTACAAGCAGCATGCAAATACGCTGCTGCAGTCCAGTGCTCTCTGTTATCGCTCTTAAATTAATGCAAATAAAGAAGCTTCTCAGGTGTCTAAAACCAGCATTTATCTTGACACAAGAGAACTCGGGACTACATTCATAACCACGACCTATGCACGGTCCAGTGTTCCAGATTGTTTTGGTGAGAACAGCTTCCCTACCGCTAAGTAACTGCAATATAAGCAAAAAGGGGGAAGGGTGATGGTGCACTGTACATCAACATCACTTGTTATTCTGTAAAATTAACATAATCATCACTGTTTAAAAGTCATGTAATTTCACTCAACGTGAGTTCGTGAAACACAACACAGCTTCCACAAATACAAAATACTTCCAGTTACAATGTATAAATTACCTCTGTGACTTCGCCCAAGGGAATGGTAACAGTCTCTTGGCTCATTGACCCTCGTTGTACTTCGCTTGACTCAAACATTATGCATGTTCCATTTAACTGACAACTTTAAAACTACAATCATGCAATTTCCAGTCCCGTTCTTTAGAACTTACAAAGTTTGAGGAAACCAAACAAATCAGCTGACAAGCAATTACACTTTCCAGTGAGGAATGTGCGATGGTTGACGTTCTCATAATGTGACGCGTCACGTAGTGTTTAGTGTTTCAGTGTTGCCGTGGGAATGGCTTCCTACTTCGAAGTTGCATTTCTAATGTATTTTGTTTTTACTACCGCACTCTAAGTAAATCCAGAAGAAGCTACATAGTGGCACAAAACCCCGACTTCACGTTTCCGGTTTTGAATTAAATTTGTAACCGGATAATTTATCAGAAAACTGGACAGTCCAGTCAAAAAACAGACAGCTGGCAACCCTATACAGATGTCACATTTGCAATTTGTGCAAATGTTTCATTATAGTCTATACCAGCAACTTGACTGTAGCCTTTAGCCACATATCTGGCTTTGTAAGTCTCAGCAATATCTGCATTGTCTTTTACAGTGAAAACTCTCCTACCCCCCACTGCATTTTTATCTTCTGGCAGTGTGGTGAGTGTAAATATGTTGTTTTCCTTTAAAGACTTAAGTTCCTGTTTCATAGCTTTGACCCACTTCTCCGAGTTAGATGAAGTCATGGCCTCATTAAAACTCTGCGGTGTGTTGCATATTAGTCTGTAACAATAGTCAACATTAACTGTCACATAATCGTCGTTTTCAACTTTACACTCATTATCCTTCAAGTATGCAGGTGTTTTTTTCTCTCTTTTAGAGTAGTGTGTATCCTGCCTTTCCTCTTCTTCTCTTATTTTTATGTCTCCATTATTTATTATAGATTCAGTGTGAGTCACTTGTATTTCTTTTGTGATTTGACTATCAGTTTTTGATTCGGACTTAACATGCACACTTCTTCTGGTATTAAAATCTTCATCCATCACTTCTGGGTCTGTCTGAATCTGGCATTCAGCTACATTCTTAGTAATGAACTTAACTAACTTGTGTTTAAGGACCCTTCCTGTGTCAGGATAATTTATCTTGTCTGTATGCATAGCTCACTGATCCAAATTCTCTCATCCTTGAAAGATCAGATTTCTTTCCTGTTAGCATGAAGAATGGGGGTCTGCCCCACACGCTTGTTGTAATATCTGCTGCGAATAAAAGCAGCAGTCATTACTGCATATGTTCACAACTCTTTAGATAAGTCACTCTCTATCAACATGCACACACAGTGTTCTCCAGTTTCTCTCTGCTGTCCCATTCTGATGGGGTGGGTAAGGTGATGATGTTTCGTGTCTTGTAACATTTTTACTCAGTAATGACTGAAAGTCTTTTGACATGAACTCAGTGCCATTATCGGATCTGATACACTTTACCTTCCCATAAGGGGCTGAATCTGCAATAAACTTTTCAGTCGCCTTGACTGTGTCACTCTTGGCTTTCAGAAAGTAGACAAATATTACACCTGAGTAATCATCAGTAAATGCTAAAGTATACTTAGATCCATCGTTTGCTGCTGGCTCAATTGGGCCGGCCAAATCACTATGGACTAGCTCAAGTATAGTTTTTGCTCTTGCATCTGGTTCTCTGTTTCTGCTCTGGACAAATTTCCCTTGTGTCCAGGTTTCACAATCTAGGCTCGGTCTCTCACCTTTACGTTTAATTTTCATTCCTTTTACCACTTTTTCTAATTTTGACACATCTTCAAAATTACAGTGACCAAGCATTTTATGCCATGCTTGAATGTTATAACAGCTCTGAGATGCATCATAATGTATCTCACCTTCGTTTTCTTCATCATATGTGTCTAAATAATAGAGTCTATCATATTCAATTATGTCAAACCTGGTGCCATTTTTATAGATGAGTTGATCCCTTCCTTGTTTAAAGTTGATTGAGGCCCCTTTGGACGTTGCTGCCTTAACAGAAAAAATGCTTTGTGGATATGTCGGGATATACAGCGACCGAGTCATCATCACCTTTACTTTGCGCCCCTCTGTGTTTAGCAGCCATGCCTCCACATTACCTCTCTTCTGTGTGACCACACAGGTTCTAATCCCCTCAGCTAATTCCACAATGTGCTTGTCCGGTTGGAAAATTGCTTCAAAGGTTTTAAACTTTTTCAGATCATTAATTATGTGTGACGTGGCACCAGTGTCCACCATTAATCCCTTCTGTTTTAATTCCCGAATTTGATGCTCATTTATTCTGAAGACAAATGTGTGATCATCCATGTCAGTTGCTTGTTTCACATTATCTTTCTTCTTTCATCTACAGTTACTGCCCCTGTGGCTAGAGTTTTGGCACAAACTACACCACTGTCTCTGGCCTTTATATTCTCTCTGGCATTCTCGAGCCTTGTGTCCCTTTTGGCTATAATCTCTGCTTTTACTCTTTCCCCAAGGTGACTCACTTTCATCATGTTATCATTACTTACGTTGGCATTAAGTTTCTCAGTATGTTCATAGCTTCTCAACCTTGTTTTGAACTCACCAAAGCTCATCTTATTATCATCTTGCGTGATGTGAACTGCAAATGGTTTAAAAGTTTCAGGCAATCCTTTCAGAATCATTGCAATTAGTAATCCATCACTGAGCTTTTCCCCAGCATTTCTAAGTGCCGTAATGGCCATTTCAGCCCTAATAATATAGTCCATGACACTTTCTCTGGCAGCCTTCTGGATGTTTGTTAATTCAGTGTATAGGCTAATTACCCATGGCTTCCCTTTCCCAGCATAATGTTCTCTCAGGATCTGAAGTGCTTCTCTACCATCGTCTGCAGCTTTTCTCATGACGAGGGACAAACTTTTGTCGTCTAAGAACTGTATTAGTTCTGCATATGCCTCCTCATTTTTCTCATCGTCGCCTTCCTCCTCATTCTTGTCATCCTCTGTGTCCTGCTGCACATTTCACAAAATGGCATCTTTTAGCCCTAGCAAGCGCAGCTGTCCCAAAAACTTTATCTCCCACAACTCATAATTCTTTTCATCTCCGTCAAAACATAGTCTATGCAATCGGCTTCCTGCTTCACTCCTGGGCCCATAACCTGTTGGCGGTATCATCTTAAGGTCAAGAAAGTCCAGCTAAATATACATTTACAGAGGAAAATAAACACACATGAAGGCAATCAATCTGGTTAAAAACAGAAGAGGGGAACAACCCTTGCTTCCTCCTTTATTATAAAGCAAATGGTCACATGACCTCTCTTGACCTCTCCACACCAGCAACGTCAGTGTAAGAGCACACATACGATCATTCACTCTCTTTTATTATTATCAGCCAACAGGTTTTAAAAAAGAACAAATACAGCAATGGAATGATAGGCTTGAAAAAATGCATGAAGCAATTATAAAAAGTATTCAAGGTTTCCTTTAACAAAAAAAGTATACTATATAAATGCAATCATTATAGATCTACTGAGTTATGTATTTACGGGTATGGCATTATTGTATCAAGAAAAAAAATTGATGCAAGTCATTTTACTTTATTCAGAAATCATATTTAAACAGTCAAGGGAGATGTATCATAATATAAAAGAAAGAAGGGTGGACATGGGTTATTAAATCAAGAGGTGTATCATTATATCAAGTTTTAGACAAAACATTTAAAGAGTGAGAGAATAGGTTATTATATGAACTGATGTTATGTTCTGCTTTGAGAAAGCATCAGACATTGAGAAAGAAAACCACTGTGGATAGGCAGTAAACAAATGCAATGAAAAGAGTTTATTTGTGGAAAATGTTTTACAAACAAAAAGGAAAGATCGGTCCTGTACCATTACTTTTTTCTGTCACTCTTTTAGAAGGATTGAACATAAGGCGATGACGATGGATATAAATGGATATACAAAGAAAAAAGTAGGTATGGGAATATGCACAGGTGAATGTTGTAAATTTACTTAAATAAGCTACTGATAAAAGCAGAACTGAGATATAAGAAACAGGAAAAGACTGAAAGCCAAGGAAGAAAAAAAATACAACTATGTTTAAAAATGTAAAAAAGTTAAGCAATGTTTCTAAATGCAGAGTTAAAATATCTAATTATGAATGTTTTAGAACTATAACTTTAGATATTATTATATATGGTATTCCTGAAGGAAAGACATGCAATGGAAGAAAAATCGCACAAAATTATAATAACGCGTGTGTGTGTGTGTGTGTGTGTGTGTGTGTGTGTGTGTGTGTGTGTGTGTGTGTGTGTGTGTGTGTGTGTGTGTGTGTGTTTAATGGAAGGAGAAGCATTTTAATTATTGCAAAACAAGCAGTGAGATTTGAGAGACGTGCAAAAGAAAATAAAGTTCTGATACTGGCAACAAGGCTGAAAGATTAAACAGAAAATTAAAGTTGTTACATATAGTTTAAAAATTGGTTGTATTTTCTCATACTATATTTTTATTAAGTAAATATGTATAATATGAAAGTTGCAATAGGAAAATCCTACTTTATTTTAAAATGTGTCAACTGGATATTTTCTATCAGCTTGAGCTACCACCAGCTCAGGCAGATGAAATCTTATTTTAACATTTCATCTATAATGAGGTTCCTCAGATGTGCAACAATACTACAGTTTTTAGTAAAGGAAGCCCACACTCTTCTGATTTTTTATCATCTAAGGACAGTATGTTATTTATTAAGCCACTAACACTGATTTAACATTATTATCAGCTGTAATTCCTAAATAGTTGAACTCATTTACTACCACAGTCATCTACAAAATATGAAATGGATGTTTGTGCCTGAAAGTTATTAAACTGAATTCTGCTATATTATATTATAATTGTATATGTAGACATCCACACTTGTGTTTCACAACAGTCTATTTTATTAAAGAATCTGATTTATTTAGGATACTTTAAGGATTTATCACTTTTATTTTCAATTATTTTACTGTATTCAACATTTTTCTCTCGTACACTAGTATAGATAGACATGCCTTTAAAAAATACTGCACATTAAAAGTGCAGCATAGATGAATATAATGGTTTACCTTCATTTGTGTGCATTGCACAAGGGTGAACAGCAATTGTCCAAATGGCAGTTTGCGAAGTTTGCAAACGCCGAACAGAAAAAGGTTCAAAAGTGCAATGAGCGAAGACACATTAACATTCGCTCATTGCGCAATCGGCATTTTGGGGTGGATTGACCTATAGTGGGGATCGGGAAATGGTCCCTTTAGCCAATGTAGTGCGATCTCGGAGTTAGGATATTAAAGTAGGGGGGTATGGGGGTGCAGGGGGGCTTGCCCCTTACTTTAACCTGTTTTAAACTTTATTAAATTTTTTCAACATTAATGTTCGAAAATCAGCAAATCTGCTTTTCGATTTGCTGATTTTCGAACATTACAAACTGTCGCTGTTTTCACTTTCGTGGTTACAATTCGCTCATATGAGCAATCGCACCACTGTGTTTTGGCTTTGTAAAGGTAAACCGACTATAATACATGACTCTGAAAGAGGAACCTAGTTAATATTTATTCTTTGTCTTCAGTGAAAAAGTCAGTAGCTAATACACTAGATAATGTTTCAATTAATTTCATTTTCTATTCATTTTAGAAATGAAAGTTCATTTTGCACAAACTTTGTCTTCCTGAATGTAAAATAAATGACATGAACCAGAATATTAATGTGAACAACAAAGTACACTCCAAAAGAATTAAGTAATGATTCCAGTTTGAACTGATGCATTTCTTTATGATAAATTCCAGTTGACTAAAAGTATTTTTCAAGATTTTGTAATAATATTAGTGACAAGATCGCAAAAAATCCATCTTATGATTTCGCAAAGAATATAAATCAAACAAGTAGCTCAGCGGCTCTCAAAACCTGCCTATCTACAGGTATTGCATATAGGGTTGAGTTCCAAATTTGCTCATCTGTCAGTCTCAGACAACAGTAACAAAGCAGCTTAAATGGCTTACTTATGTGTATCTTAAGGGTTCCATTAGAAATTGCGAACATTCAAAAGTTCGAGCATCATATGGTCAACACCATATGAACAAACTTTTGAAAGCTCGCAAGTTTCAACGGAGATTGCCATAAGGAATATTTCCCTTGAATTCAATGCAGTGCGATCTCAAGAGTTAGTATATTCAAGTAGTGGGGGGTGTAGGGGGTGCACGGGGGCTTGCCCCCCTGCCCAGGGCGTTCAGGTAAGTTTTTTTTTTTTTAATTTTTTATTATTTGTTTGAAGTTTTAAAACTTCGCTCATATGGTGTTGATTATATGAAAGTCAAAGTTTTAAACCTTCGAGCATATAATATAGACCCGTATCTTGATATTGAATGTTGTTTAGTCCAAATCTGTTAGACAATAACTACTGTTGGGGTAGTTCAGTTTCATTTCTTGGAGTAAACAATGAGTTTGTGAACAAAGAGTACGATACATTGTTAATCAGCTCAGCACATTGCAGCACTGTGCTTTTGAGATTATGAACAGAATTTAAAAAATGCCTTGCAATTGTCTGTGACTTGGAAATATATTTTAGCCTCAAACTTGTCTTTGATGAAATTTATTAAGCTCCTGAGTTGTTTGTTTCAGTGATAAGGGCTCTAACATTTTGGGAATTACTCTTCTTACTTTTGACTACAAAAATATATGTGCAGCAACAAGCAAATGGAGCCAGCAATTACAAGACAAACTCAAGATGTATTATGAATATCCAATAGGTTGATATCCGAGGGGGTTGTTAACACTTTCATTCAGTAAAATTTCTGGAATTCATCAAAGCCAGATAACCCACAATTCTAAGTCTAATTTAATACTAACCAGTTCACATACACCTGAAAGGTCATATAGTCATACTCTACCATAAAAGTTATATAGTTAAACCTACTATATATGCTGAAATATTTTATTGTTACTTTTGGTGAAAATTCTTTGCCTTTTATTACAAAGCTTGTTGATACTATGGTTCCACCACATGGGTTTGATTCCAGTGATTGCCATGCATGTGTTCCTATGGGGTATAACTGCATCTGTGTAGCTGTTTACATGCTGGTATAGTGTGGTGGTATACATTTCTGCATATTCAGTGGAGTTAACAGGGTTTGGTGAGATTTGAAACTTGCCAAGGTATCACTTACAGTAGTAGTAGGTAGTTTGTCTTAAATAAATTTCGAAAGGTACCTTGTATAGGAGTCCCTGATTTTATTTTGAAGGAGACTGCTTTATGGTCAGACCTAACAATGAACAAAGATACACAAGGGATGGTGCATGAATTTGTGCAGAGCTGATATAGCAGAGCTAAAATTCCTGGCTGTGTTGGATTCTATTACCATCTGATATACTAAACTGATAAGTACACTTTTTTGCAACTCAGTTTGCACTGTACTGTATTTATATATTTGCTTTATTGTTTCTGTCCTTTGTTGTCTGGACTGTTTGTTTCTCAGGGTAGCTCTAGCTAGTTTCAGGTAGGGGTTGTTGAGCCAGCCCATCTTAGGTGTTTGTCATAGCCTGAGGTGTATTTTCTGTGTTGCACTTCTAGTACAGACTTCATTTCTGTGAATTTCTGCAGAGCTGATATAGCAGATCTAAAATTCTTGGCTGTGTTGGATTCTAATACTATCTGATATACTAAAATGATAAGTACACTTTATTGCAACTTGATTTGCACTGTACTGTATTTATATATTTGCTTTATTGTTTCTGTCCTTTGTTGTCTGCATTGTAGTTTGCTTTTCCCACCCTCCCTCACAAGTGTTGTAGTCTTAAACTTGGTGGCTTTGGAATTGCCTGCCCCTGTTGTAAATCTGATTTTGGTCACTCCTCCCAGTCCAATCTCATTTGACCACTCAACCTAGTGCAGTGAGATCATTTGGGTAGGACTACCACCTTGCTTTTTTGATGTTAGACACTCCTCCTTGTCCTATCTCATCAGCTCAGTGAACTGAGTATAGAGAGAGAGAGAGAGAGAGAGAGCACTTGGGAAAGCCAACCCCCGACTTAGTTACCTAATCTTAAATTATCTTCTGTTTCCTCCCTGTCCACTTTAAAAATATATATACTTTATTCAGCTGCTTTTACTGTAATTGTGTTCTTCATACTTTATTACTTTATTTTTGCTGTGTGTTCTTAAGTCTTCAAGTGCTTTTATTCTGCTGCATTTATTACTGCTTGTTTTTAGCCTGATCAAATATATCTGTTATTCTAAGCATCTTAGAGTTGGTATTAGCACTTGTGTTTCAGGCCAGTTACTTTACATTTAAGAAGGTACTTGTGGTCTATACTCTTGTGAACAAACCCTTATTAAAACCCTCTCTCCATAAGTCTGCCCAAGCATTCGGAATACTATGTCTGGAAAATTCCCATCAGTTTCTCCTTCCAGTCTGGTCGACATGGGCATATTGAGACAGTGTAGCAACTGCCTCATGTTTACTGACAACCCTCTTTTCCTAGCACATAATTCTTCCACTTGCAAGAAATGCATGTACATCATTAACCTGGAGTCCATGCTCTCTCACGCCATAGTCAGCACTCCTGACAAAAAGGAGATTGCCAGTACAAACACCACACCACTCACATCACATAGCCAAGCACAACACACACACACACACACACACACACACACACACACACACACACACACACACACACACACACACACACACACACACACACACACACACACCTATGCAAAGGTCCTCAATAAAAACTTTCCTACCCAGCAGAGACCTCCAAAACACTCTCACAAACATTCCGGACACAACACCAAACACATCATAAACAGCAGACAACACATCAGTGTCTCATAAACACAGCTCCTAAGACAAAACAATAAACCATCACAGCCCACAAGACATAATAATAAACCAAACATACTATTTATTGGTAACTCACTTGTGAGACACACTGATGTCCCCCTCACCAGGCTTGACAAGGAGAAGGTCATGGTCAGTTGTTTGTCAGATGCCAGAAATTGCCACATCACGCACACACATAAGTCTCTCCAGAACAAGTACAAGTACAACTCTGTCATTGTCCATGTTTTGTGTGAATGACTTGAGACATACCTCCCTGGACTATGTGAAGAGAGACACAATTGAACTCTCAGAGTATGTGTTCCAGGCAGGTATTACCCTAGCCCTAAGCAGCATCCTACCTTCACCAAGAATGATACCACAATACCAACAAAAAATAATTGACTTCAACAATTGGCTGAGTTTCTGGTATCATTCCAAGGGGATCCAGTATCTGTCTGCCTGGGATGACATGGTCAAGAGGCCTTGATGCTTTGCTAGAGATGGCCTTCACCTGTCACCACTGAGTTTCTGGATCCTGGCCAAGGCTCTTGCCTCCCCCATTGAGCCATTTTTAGGCAATGTCTCAAATACAACCCTTCCAGCATAAAAGATCCATCAAAAATTAAATTGAAGTATATGCTGCATAATACTAGGAGCCTTAACCTGAAAATGGACTCACTGAACTCTCCTTGCACTAGAAGATGCCAACGTCTGTGCGGTCACGCAAACTTGGTTCAGGGTTGTGGGGAGCACCCCTGCCTTACCAGGCTATACCTTATTCCACACATTCCAACTCCAAAATGAGGTTGGGAAGACTAAGGGTGGTGGAGTCTCTATCTTCATTAAGGGCAGGCACACCTCCAGACTAGTTTGCCAGCATGATGCACTGGAACTACTCCAGGTGCAATTGACAGTTGGCAAGACACTCATCCAAGTTATAGCTGGTTATAGTCCCTCCTCCATGACTCAGGACACCCATTCCTCTTTCTTGGATCTACTTGACTTCATCAAGGTACCCCCTAACAGCCTGATCCTTGCTGACTTCAACTACCCCACCACAGACTGGGTGAATTATTCTTGCACTAATGCACTCTCTCAATGATTCCTTGACTTCATCAGTTCTAATGCACTAGACTAACTTGTCCCATCCCCCATAAGGGGAGATAACATTCTGGACTTGGTTCTCACCAACATAGGTGACCTCTACCACTCCCATAGTATGTTCTTCCCTGGTGAGATCAGATCATTGGACTGTCTCATTCGAAGTTTCTATCCCACCCAATCCTCCAACTATAATCAAGCTAAAAACTTCTCAGAAGCTGACTACAACCTCCTAAAGAAGGGTAACTAGCTTCCCACCACCGTCCCCTTCAGAGGATGCAGACAACTATGCTAAACAATACACCAGTGCAGTATACAAACACCTGTACAACTGCATGGACTCAGCCATACTTAATAGAACTAAAACCTGCTCCTCAAGGAAACACAAACCTGTTTGGTGGGCATCCTCTATCAACAAGCTTTACAACAAAAGAAAGAAACTGTTATCCAAGGATAAAAAGGAAGAAATTCCAAACTGGAAAAACTCCCTCTTCAGCCTCAACAAGCAAATTAGATCACAAGTGGAAACATCCAAGGCCAGTTATGAATTGAAACTAGCCTCCAAAACAAAGGGAAACCATAAAATCTTCTTAATTTATGTCAGGAGCCTTTGTGGCAAAGCCCAGGTTTGTTCCAAATTAGTACTTAACTGCATCACTTACACTGATCCTGTTGACTTAGCCAACCTGCTAGCAGATAGGTTCAGCACAAACTTCACCCCCTTTCCCCCCAAAGGCCTTTTCAACATCCCCTATACTTGTCCCACACCTCACATCTCCATAGATCATGTTAAAGGCCCTATCCAAGGCAAAAAACACAGCTTCCATGGGACCTGATAGTATCCCAGGATGTATTCTGCACCATCTCCAGCAAGAACTGGCTTTGCCATTGAGCACCCTACTCAACCACAGCCTAAGTACAGGCTTCATTCCAGCAGAGTAGAGATTTGCTATTGCCATACACTTGCACAAAGGTGGTGCCACTACCGACCCTTGAAACTATAACCCCTTTAGCTTGATAAGTCTGATCTGTAAAGCCATGCAGCATATTATTATAGATCTCATAAACAAGGACAAAGGTGATCTTCAAGCACTTGACCCCATCCAGTTTGGATTTGTCAAGGGCAGATCTTGCCTGTTGAACCTGGTTGACTTCTTTGAGACTATCACTAAGGCCCTGGATGAGGGAAAGTCAGTGCATACAGCTTACCTTGACTTGGCCAAGGCCTTTGACACAACCCCTACTCATGCATCATCAAAAAGCTAACACAAGTTGGCATACATCTCTAAATAATGTCCAAAACATACACAGATTCTAATGAAGTCCCCAGTTTAGGAGATGAAAGTGCTCAATCTGTGCTTTTGTAAGTACAAAGAATAAAAACAGCTTGGACTGAAGAGTTTGGCTGACTGAAAGTGTTTCCTACTGCTTCACAGTATATGTTTTGGACTTTTTTTAGTTATATTTTACACTGTTGTTACTTTTGTTTTTTTTAAAAATCCCTATCTCATTAGGTGTGTGGTGAACTGGATCACTGATGGGACCTCCAAAGTCAAAATAGGCACCTTCACCTCAGATAGCAGACCTGTCACTAGTGGAGTTCCCCAGAGACCTGTCATAGGACCCCTACTGTTTGGCATCTATTTTTCAGAGGTCCAGGCAAAGACAAAGGGCCTGTGGCTGACCAAGTTTGTGGACAACTGTAAGTTGGGTGTGGTTATTGACTCCCCAAATGATGTTAACATACTGCAAGAGGGTTTCACAGCAACCAATGACTGGTGCCAAAGTCATGGCCTCAAGCTAAATGCAAAAAAAAGTATCATCATACCATTAGGCAAAAACATGACCCCTACCAATTACCACATCAGCGGCAACCCCCTAAGCACACAAGTTGTGCTGAGAGACCTGGGCACTCAGGTTGATAACAACCACACATTAGACCATCATGTACCGGCAGTGGTCAGAAAAGCCTTTTACTTGGTTCATCTCATAAGTAAAGGGATTGCATCCAAAAAAAGGAGGTTATTATCTATCTATACACTGTCTCATTAGATCAATAATTGAGTATAACACCCCATTTGGGATGTACATCTCCAAGCATCTGCATCCACTGGAAAGGCTACTGAAATTCCTCACAAAGAGAGTTCATGGCCTCCAACACCTGTCCTATGTAGACAAGCTCAAATCACTATCACTCTACTCGGTATTGTACAGATTGCTCAGGGGTGATCTATGTCTTGCCTACATGACAATCTCAGATCCTGCCCTACTAGAGATGTTCTATATCTATATACTACCCTCTCAAAAGGCCTGAATCTAATATGCAACATCAACAAAACCTGCTGGAAAGACAGGTTTGTCTCCCAGAGGCTGCCCTGTCTCTGGAATAGACTTTCCATACATGTCAAACAGCACCTCGCTGACCCTCTTCAAGTGCAACCTTGATGAGTGGATGAGAAGCCACAAATTTGTCCCAGGAGTTCCATCTGTGTCCCTCATTTACAGCGGCGACAGGTGCTGACTGAGGTTTCTTTTTTGAGATAAACTCTTGGCTAGGTTTGTAAGGGCCCTCAGGGCCATTAGTCTAATAATCTCATATGACCCTATGAAGATGCTCCCATAATACTAAGAACAAGATCCAAGATGTTATTCACCCTAGTGGGCACTCTGTCTAAGTGATCTGGGGCATTTATGTTGGCAAAGTCTAAGAATGTCTGAGCTTTTGCATTAATGGTGGTGTACGTTTCCTTGTCTATAGTTGGGTAGGTTTAGATCACCTAGGAAAATGGTATTGGGTTTAATGCTCAGTGATACTAGTTCCCATAGGTAGGTATTCTGGCTTTCATTTGTCATTGAGAAAGTTCTATAGCTAGCTAATACATGGTTCAGGAACTTTCTGATGGTTATTTGGACATGAAGAATCTTTAGTGCCTCATGCTGCTTTACCAGCCTTGATGTGAGTCTCTTCTGGATGCAGACTGAGACACCTCCATCTGTTTTTCCCTCCTGCACAGTAGCTGTTCTAAATGTGTGGAAGATGTCATAGCTCTGCATAGCTGCAGTGCCCCCGCCCCCCCTGTTTTACGCCATGTCTCAGTCAATAAACAGACATGCTGCAATAATATAAAAAATAATAATGTTTCAGTAATCAGAACTGATGTTTTTATAATAATGTTTCAGTAATCAGAACTGATGTTTTTATAATAATGCTTCAGTAATCAGAACTGATGTTTTTATAATAATGCTTCAGTAATCAGAACTGATGTTTTTATAATAATGCTTCAGTAATCAGAACTGATGTTTTTATAATAATGCTTGAGTATCGAACTGATGTTTTTATAACAATGCTTCAGTAATCAGAACTGATGTTTTTTAATAATGCTTCAGTAATCAGAACTGATGTTTTTATAATAATGCTTCAGTAATCAGAACTGATGTTTTTATAATAATGCTTCAGTAATCAGAACTGATGTTTTTATAATAATGCTTCAGTAATCAGAACTGATGTTTTTCTAATGGAGGGGTATACTGTGTATGTATGGGATAGCTCTGGAAATATAAACACAATAGCAGTTTGGTCATTGAACTTAAAAAAGAATAAAGTGTATTGAGAGTGTCAATAACTCCATAAACTCTGTTTTTTCATAGCTATTATCATTGTGATCTCTACATTCAGGATTCTTTGTAAGGCATGCAAGTCAATGCCATGCAAAATAATGACAGTCACAGCTATATAACAAAAGCAGTGTTTGACATATAAATGTTTTAATGGGAGTGCAACGTTTTAACTTATAACTCTCTTGGGTGACGTAAGCCAGGGAACCTTGTTGGATAGGCTTACTTAGGCCCTTGGGCTGATAGCCTAGTACCTACCTATGAACCTATGAATAAGCCTTGGTTGAAATATCCCTTCAGCCTTTTACATTTCACCAAAATCACTTTGTCAGGTTTACCAGTCTAAACATATTTTGGACTGCATCTTGCATAAAAAGTTTGTTTGAGTCATCCCCTTATTCTATTCAGTATAGGTAAGTGTATAATTTATGACTAAAATGCTATACCCTTGTCAGTTTTAAGCAAGTTTTCTATAACTGGCTCAAAAAAACAATTGAACGCCGATTCGCTCACTCCGGATCTCCAAATCACAATGAATGACCATGTAAAAATATAAAATCATTGATTTATTAAGCGTTCTATTCAAAATCCACTTTTCGTCGAGTACACCTTACTCAACTTCGTCAGATACACGTATAAAATCAAGAAACACATTGTTACATCTAGGCACTCAGTTTGAACTCCTTGCAGAGTCACATGCTAACCATTTCAACCTGTTATTGGTTGAATGTTTGTACAACTACTTCGTTGTTTAAAAATTTAAAATTTAAAGATACATTGTAGTTTATATATTTAAATCCACGATGTTATCTTTCACATTCAAGTTCCTTCCACAATGTTGCAGCGTGCTGACTGATACTGTAAATGTTTAACAAGATGTAAGTTAAACAGTGTGGAAGGAACTTGAA
This sequence comes from Protopterus annectens, assembly GCF_019279795.1. Classification (NCBI taxonomy): domain Eukaryota; kingdom Metazoa; phylum Chordata; order Ceratodontiformes; family Protopteridae; genus Protopterus; species Protopterus annectens. The sequence goes on from NC_056742.1 coordinate 473,946,142, forward strand.
TGTGAAAGATAACATTGTGGATTTAAATATATAAACTACAATGTATCTTTAAATTTTTTAATTTTTAAACAACAAAGTTCAAGCGGTTTTTTGAGCCAGTGGTTTGTTTTCTATAACTGCAGACATGTATTGATCTCTGTAAAAGAATTTATTCATTTTTTGCCATGTACACTTAAAGCATTCAATCATGCAGGTTTGAATGTGCTATCATTTAGCATGGAACTCATTGTTGTAATTGGAAAGAAACTATGTTAAAAGTGCATTTGAGGAGCCTGAGAATATAACAGCTAGGAATTTACCATAGCCTGGACATATGGCATTCTACACAGTTCCCAAGACTTGGATTTCTTCAACTCAAGAGTTGATGAGCAGAAAAAGAAAAAGATCATTCCAAAAGTGGGAACCAGTATTGGTATATGATATCTTTGCTTAGTTGATTTATTTGTTTTTGTTTTATTTCCACACACACACACACACACACACACACACACACACACACACACACACACACACACACACACACACACACACACACACACACACACACACACACACACACACATATGGTCTCACGTATATTGTAGAAAGTCTCCTAAAATGTTCTTTATTTAGAAAACTTGTGAAATGCACGTTAGCAATTTTTGCATTTTCCAAATTCTGTACTTGTTGAATAGCGTTAGATGTACTTTAGCCAGTAAATGTGGATTCTGATGTTAATGCCAGTAGGGGTTAGAAATGTGTGTGTGTGTGTGCGTGTGTGCGTGTGTGTCTGTGTGTGTGTGTGTGTGTGTGTGTGTGTGTGTGTGTGTGTGTGTGTGTGTGTGTGTGTGTGTGTCTGTGTGTGTCTGTGTGTGTGTGTGTGTGTGTGTGTGTGTGTGTGTGTGTGTGTGTGTGTGTGTGTGTGTGTGTGTGTGTGTGTGTGTGTGTGTGTGTGTGTGTGTGTGTGTGTGTGTGCATGTGTGCGTGTGTGTGTGTGTGAATGTTTGTGTATTAGGGATATAGTAAGGGTTGTATATTAGATTTACTATTTTCAAAGTGTCTGTGGGTTAGAGTAAGGGTTAGGTTAGGGAATAGACTTAGTGTCCCATATGTGTGATGTGTGTCTAACTGCCTTGTGTAGTGGTAGTGTTACAGAAATGTTTTTTCTAAGTTAAGGTATTGTGTTGTGGTTAGGGTTCGCACTTCTGTCCACCTTAGTAAATTGTAATAGAAAAATAAATATGACTTTATGTTTGTTTCACTCAATAAAGTTCAAAGCCCTGCCAGCAGGAACAATAGTGCCTATCTGATCCATCATTGACTCGGGTTTGAACATAGAGTCTGCATTTCTGCCAAAAAGGAACAGTTCGATTTTCAGTATCCATGCCTTTTAAGCAGGAGTGAGGTTGCTGAACATACTATCACTCTTTTATTCTCTGATTGAAATCATTTTGACAGCAGACAAGTATACATTGCATAGTAACCCAGCAAATTAACATAGCCAGATATTTACAAACAATCTTGTAGACAAGCATATGTAAGACACACTGACTCACTACATGTCAGGTACTGGAGAGACGGGTCTATATTATATGCTCGAAGGTTTAAAACTTCGACTCTCATATGATCGATACTATATGAGCAAAGTTTTAAAACTTCAAACAAATAATAAAAAAATTAAAAAAAAAAACTTACCTGAATGCTCTGGGCATGGGGGCAAGCCCCCCCTGCACCCCCACACCACCCACTACTTAAATACACCAAACTCCGAGATTTCACTACATTGAAGTAAAAGGAAATATTCCCTACACCGATCTCCATTGAAACTTGCGAACTTTCAAAAGTCCACTCATATGGTGTTGACCATATGAGGCTCGAACCTTTGAATGTTCACGATTTCTAATGGAACCCGGAGTAACAACTAGGCTAAAATACTTTTCATCATTCTCAGTTCAGAATTATCCAAACCCCATATCCTACCATCAGGAAATTGGGTACAGGTTTTTGAGTGGTAATGTGGAGAGATGATGTGGTGAAATAAATCAGACATAGTGAAAGCTGGACTCCTGTTAAAGTTCCCAACAAACTGGGGTACCAATGTTAGCATAAGTGGATTTATCTGGCATTTTATTTGAAGTACAAAAACAATCTTTTTACAATTTTTGTGCATTTGAAATTACCTTCTTTTGGACCTTGGTTCTTTAATAAAACCTCAATTATTACATATTTATTTTCACATAAATCATTTTATACTTCATTTGGAAGATGACAAATGAAAATCCAAGAAAGATATGGAAATTAATTTTACATCACATTATGGGTTAATGTAATAAGGCATATATTTTGGTTACTGAACTACCACACTTTTTTTTTTTTATCTGAAAATTAAAATACATATACTTATTCAGACTGTTTTCATGAGTTAGATACAGGTTTTGTGACACAGATTTATTATTTTTCAAATGTGAGAAGTCTATTTCTATTTAATTTGTGAAATCACCTCAAAGAAGATAAAATAGTCCCTAAAAGAATATTTTGATAATCTTGGACAGTAACATTGTCAAATTTGAATATTTTGATTTCAAGATTGCAACTATTTATGTCTTTAAAGCATCTCATAATTGCTGTTTGCTAAACCGTGGTGAAAATATTTAGCACAGCCTATGCAGAAACACATATGAGCAGGGTTTTAGATAATGTTTGCAGCAAGAAAGAGAAAAATAGATTTACTTTTTCCATATAATTCGCTGTTAAAATGATGTAGTTAAATCTTTGATGAAAATATTGAAATGATTCTCTCAGCTTTTTCATCAATAAAATATATATTATGATACTGCATATTTTCTCTGCATACTGATATGACTGGCATTCCCTAAAAGATAATTAGAACCATAGCTGCCATTTAGAAATGCTGGCCAGAATTATTTTGACGTCTGGTTAAATATTGCATACTTATAATTCTAAATGGAAAAACCTAGACACATATTCTCTGTAATTGACAGATGATTGTTTTATGATACTGCCCTCATATCCTCTACCTCCTCTGAATGCTTTTATTGGCTGCTGAGTTGTAATTCCTTTGACAGTCACATAGCAGCAGTAGGTTGTATTTTCCAGGGCAGCAACAATTTTCACCAGTACTGAAAAGTACCAGCTCTGAAAGTAGTGCAAACTGTTCATCAGAAATGAAATATATCAGTTCTGAAAGCTGTGCAGAATATTATTTATTACCAAGTGTAATATAAAAATAGCTAATTAATGTGAATGTGATGATGTGTTTAGTCTATCCAAGGAAAGGCAGCCTTTGTACTAGGAAAATTAGCTGACTCACTTTATACATTGAGTATTTGCGCCAAGATTGCTCTCTGAAGCAAAACACTAATGTGTATAGATGTGTTAAAAGACGACAGGATCCTAGAGGTGCTCATAAATCACAAGAAACAGTTCAAGAGATGTTAAGGTTGTTGTTCTTTTTTTGGCTTTTCCCGGTTAGGTGTCGCCACAGCGGAACTCCGGGCTGCTAATGATTGGCAGTAGATTTTTACAGTGCCAAGGTGTCACCTCGACGCCCAACCTTCAACGGAGGCATGCCGATTCACTCATGTCTTTCGAATGCCACTCGACCATGGAGAGGACATGCAGATTCCACACAGAAGGTGCTCCTGCCGAGAATTGAATATGAGAACCTCTTGCTGTGGGGCAACAACGCTACCGCTGCACCTCTGTGGCTAGACCACCACCGCAGCTAGACTTATCCCCAAAAATTTGGTTAGTTAAGTGATTTGATTCATAATCCTCTGTGTTATTTATTTATTTTAACAAGTTGTAAATCTAGGAATTATTAAGCAAAATGCAATAAACTGTGGGATTTAGACCACATTCTTATATTTTGATGAGAACATGATTGTAGGTTTTCAACTATTTGATTATTTGAATTTTCTTGATTTTCTGTGGTTGCTGCTCCGTTGTTCCATGCATTTTTGTTTTTACTATAGGTGGAGGATTCATGTGAGAATGTATTAGGTACATGCCTTACTGACTGTGTTCTGGTGATATTTTTGACTTGTAATACATGCAAACAAGCCCATATTAGGTAGCATTATGACCATAAGAAATGACTAAATGATTTACATCATAAAATGTTCTATTACTTTTGGCAGGGCTCTGTAGTGTTAAATGCTTAGTCCGCATGCTGTATATTGCAAAGCTTTACTTACCTAGCGATATACACAGAGAAATAGACAGACATAAACTGTAAAAAATTAATAGAAAAAGTCTTCATTCTATAAATATATAATACTAACTTACCAGCGTCTGTAATATCTCAGGCTGTAGATGGTGTCACAGTTTATAAATAAATATGTATTTCCATAAAATATTGCAAGCAGTATTTATATAGACTAGAGTAGCTATTGCTACCTTAGTGCCAGTTAATTAGACAGCCAAAAAAGTAAATACTAAAGACATTCTCATCAACATCATCTTCATCATCATGCGTTATAAGAAGAAATAGAGTAGTGGAAGGATGTTTTTCTGCTCTTTTTTGAAATCCCTTAACATTACATTAAAAAAAGCTAATTAGAAATAGAACCTGTTGAGACTTCCTGCAAATTCAACACAGAGTACCATAACAACAACTGTAATTATTGTTGATATAATTCATAAGGATGTTTATATCTATTGCTGAAAAAGAAAAAAAATACTTATCAATCACTGAAATGCTTTAATGACAAAAAAAGTTAAAACTGAAACATAGTTTTCAGTCCACCCCCCCCCCAAAACGTTTATCACAAAACAGAAACCTATCAGTGTATACTACTAAGCTTAACAATTGCAACAGACATATTTTACAACTCTATTATATCTACTAAATGCACCTAAAATATGTTGTAAAAAGACATAAAATCTTAATAGATGCCTAAATGAGAAACAGCCCACTATGCCTCATGCAATTGTCAACTCAGAGCATTGCTTGGAAGACTATCAGAAGTTGTATTAAATTTGAAATAATTTCATGTCATAATCAGTGCTGGCTTTAGCAATCCCCATTTCCTGTGTAGCCTGACATAATAATTACTAGCTGAGAACTTTATTCTGCTTATGCTACCTTCATTTTTTGCAAATGTGGCATTATTATTTTATGGTAGGTCAGAAAGTGAACTAAAACGTATACAGCAAATGCACCACTGAAAAGCAAAACTAAGTTCTAAGGAAATGGTCTCTGACCTACGTTACATTTGTAAAAGATGAACTCAGAAGACAGCAACTCAAGGATGAATATGGCACCACAGACAGAACCCACACTGTGAAAGTAGCAGACTCCAAATCCGACTTCAGACCAGTGACAAGTGGAGTACCACAGTGTTCAGTCTTGGGTCCTCTCCTGTTTGATATCTACTTCTCTGAAGTACAGGCTAACACAGAAGGTCTTTGGCTGACAAAGTTTGCAGATGACTGCAAACTAGGAGCCATAATCGAAACTCCTAACTGTGTGGACATACTACAAAAGGGCCTCACTGAGACAGATGCCTGGTGTCAAAGCCATGGCCTGAAGCTCAATGCTAAAAAGTGTATTGTCATCCCCTTTGGTAAAAACTCTGTACCCATGAACTACCACATAGCTGGTAGTCTACTTAACACCGAAAATGTGATAAGAGACCTTGGGACACAGGTGGACAGTAGTCTCTCCTTTGATAATCACATTGCCACAGTGGTCAGGAAATCCTTCAATGTGGCTCACCTCATCACAAAAGGTTTCTCATCCAGAAAAAAAGAGGTCATTGTTCCCCTCTACTCATCACTCATTAGACCCATTATAGAGTACAATGCCCCTTTTAGTATGTACCTCACAAGACATCTACAACAACTGGAAAGGCCACAGAAATACCTCACAAAGAGGATTACTGGCCTCAAACAGATGCCCTACGCAGGCTGTCTCAAAAAACTGCAGCTTTACTCCGTCACATATCGCCTACTCAGAGGCGATCTCTGCCTAACATACAAAGCTATGTCAAACCCAGATTTGTTGGACATGCTCCACTTAAAGAAATCCCAATCCCTCCGAGCTACACGCTCTTGGGATCCAAACCTTGTCACCACAATAAACAGAACATGCTGGAGGGATAGATTCCTGTCCCAGATACTTCCCATACTCTGGAACAGACTACCTATCTATGTCAAACAGAGCTCCTCATTAGCACTCTTCAAGAAAAATCTTGATGATTGGATGGAAAATAGGAAATTCACCCCAGGTATAATGTTTTGATGATTAGTGCATAATCGACTGGCCAAAGCACATACACGTATTTATTTATTTGTTTGTTTATTTATATTGTACAGATTTCTGCAGCTATACAAGATAATCAACTTTCCAAAGCACGTATATTTACTTATATGCAACAGATTTAAACCTTTATGCCTGAGCTGGTATTACATGTGATACAAATATTGTATAACGTGATAAACTGTTCATTAATATCATGAGCCCTGTATGTTAAAGAGTCACTTATGTTTCAGTAATTGAATTAAAATAACATTATTTTCAAAGTAAGAAATGTGAATAGTCAGTGTTGAAATTAAAACATTCATATGTTATTAACCCTTGTTACTTGTTAAAAAAAAAAAATCAAAAGAGGCCAGAAAAGAGACAAAATAATTTAAACTATAAAATATCAAGCAAGTACCAAAGTGACTTACAGTCACCCCAAAATAAACACAAAGACCTAAGAGGACAAGGCTTTCATATAAGGGTGGGTTCAACGATAGTTACAGATGGCATGACATGTCACGATGGTGGCAACATACTAGGGTGTGTAAAAGTTCAATACATTAAACAAGCAAATACAAATTAGGCATACAATTTTGAATTGCAATGGTGTTGCCAGTATGTTGTAAACATGGCAAATATAAACAGCTAGGGAAGCACAGATAAGAATGCAGCTGCAGAACATAATATTATAATGTAGTAAATGAAACAGATGCTCAATATGAGATTAAAGGGGCACACTCTTGTTTCTAAAATCACTTGCTTGCTAGAGTGCGTTGTTTACATTTTAGTGTTGTGTAAGTCATGTGCTCACACAGAGGCAGGATTTTCACACAAGCTCTTTAGCATACTGCAGGTCATATTTCACAAACGTCAGTGGGGGATGGTCATTCTCTGCAATCTTTACAGTTAAGGTTACCATACGTCCGGGTTTCCACGGACACATCATCTTTTTTGAGCTCCTGTCCAGGCAGTTTTTGAAAATTCTGCGATTTGTAAAACCTGGACAAATCACAGAATTTTCAAAAACCAAACATCCCTATTTCTGAGTCTTTCCTCCGCTTTGTTTTTTTTTTTTTTGTTTGGCTCATATACCGGTATACGCACCAATCAAAAAACAGAGCTCTGTTCAATGCGGAACTGCTTCATGTTCCGCATTGAACAGAAGAAGGTCCACTGTGCGTTTTGATTGGCTCATATACCAGCATACAGGCCAATCAAATATCCCCAAACATGGAGCTGTTTGTCTTTAATTGGGAAATCCATTAAAGACAAGACCTTTTTTTTTTTTTTTTTTTTTTTTGAGGGAGGAGAAAAAAAACACATGTTCGTCCTCTTTTACATACAACAAAATATGGTAACCCTATTTACAGTTTTTTATCTTCTCCCACCCGTAGGCTACTAGATTAGCTGATTGACTGGTTTAGCCTCAGCCAGAAATGCAGTCCATTCATACTCAGATCTGCAGACTTTGTAGCAGTGAAATTATATCTCCTTTAGTATGTGCTTGTTTTTTGTGAAACTTACTGGAATGATTATACCAGCCTGGGCAATAGTATTTGTTTCATTCTTGTTGCTACATGCCCTTCTCCCTTTGCTGGTAATTAATTTTCATATGGTCAGCAGTAGTGTTGCTTATTCATGCATGTACTCATGCAGACGTACATTTATAAAGACAGTTCCCCCATTTCGCACAATAGCACTGCTTTGGATAGTTGCATCTTGGAAACAAACCCACTGAGTTGCAAATGACCTAAGACTCTAAAACCAGAAAATCTTAGATCATTTCAATAAAAAACATGTCACACAACTTTGAAATTAAATCCTGTAACTGCACTAAAACTAATTTCCCAGTAGCTGAAGGCCTTCAGGAATCATACAGTAACTGTATAATACTGATTCCCTCCAGTCTGGTAAAATGTTTAGATCTTTCACTCCTTTCCTGAATATTTGACTGCAGTAGAGTTACACTGGTTACCATTTGAAAGTTGAGGTAAATGTAGTCTCTCTATTTCCATATATTTTCATATCTGTGTGGATAAGTATGTATGCAGTATGTAATCTAAGTTTTTATTCATGTGGTTGTAAAACCACGTTCTTCTTATGTCTTACTGACCGGCTTCCAGTTCAAGGCATTATTGAATGTGTGTCAAATCTGTATATGCTAGATATCTGATAATGTATCTATTTTATTAAAATTCAGTATGCAGTGAACATAACTGTTTTAGCGGTATACTTCAGTGTTATTATCGGAATTCTCATAACTTTTCTCAAACTTTCCTCTTTTGTGACCCAGATGGCTGTGTTGATGATGCCATTTAACCCCCTTATCAAGATGGAAATAGATATTAATTTAAATAAATAAATGCATGTGTCATTATGTGTTTATCATATTGATTGCTTTGGTTGTTTACAGTGTATTTGCTGTATATATTTATGACTTTATAGATCCACATATATTTGTATATCTATACAGCACACACACACACACACACACACACACACGCACACGCGCACATATATAGACAGACACACACACACACACACACACACACACACACACACACACACACACACACACACATAAATCTGTCTCTGAATTTGACCATGTCTATGTTTATGTATACAGACGTGCACATACCTATATGTGGGGTATGTTGGTGGATATATACATCTATGCAGTCATACACCGGCATGCAGGAGGTATTTACACTAAGGTGACAGTATAGTTGCTTCTAATAGCATTTGTGTCACTGACATTTTATTGCTAGTTTACAAATAACAGTTTTTTGCATTTGTCATATGCCACTTGAAAAGAGTATTAAAAGTGTCACTCAAACTACAGTAACTACACACCCATACATAATCTAGAGTCTGTGCTCTCTCTCCCCCACAAGTCAGTATATCTTTTGTCAACACAATCACTACACCTCAAACACCACCCACAACTCCACAACACAGACCCAGATATGCTGAGGTTCTCAACAAAAACTAAACCAAACAAAGGAAACATCAGAGGCAAAAACACCAGAGAACTGCATGACCCTCCATACTACATACCATGCATAGTCCACACACGAATGTCTCGCAACCACTAAGGCCTAACCATAAACCCAACATATTATTTATAGGATACTCCATTCTGAAACACACAGATGTGCCTCTCACCAGCCTGGATAAGGAGAAAGTCACAGTTAATTGTTTGTCAGGTGCCAGAATCTGCTATATCACACACGCACTCAAGTCTCTGAACAACAGGTACTGTTATGACTCTGTCATAGTCCAGGTTGGTGTGAACAACTTGAAATGTACCTCCCTGGACTACATGAAGAGAGACATGATTCAGCTTGCTGAATATGGGTCCCAGGCAGGTATGTCCGTAGCCTTAAGCAGCATTCTACGGTCACCCATAATGATTCCTCAGTACAAACAGAAAATGATTGACTTTAGCAACTGGCTTACTTTCTGGTGTCATTCCAGGGTGATCCAGTACCTGACAGCCTGGGAATATATGATGGACAGACCATAATGCTTTGCTAGACATGGCCTGCATCTGTCTGACTTGGGCTTCAGGCTTCTGCCAAAGGCCCTTGCCTCCCCCATACTGCCTTTTTAGTAAAACTCAAGACGTCCATACTATCAATATAAACATTTCCACAAAACACAACTTAAAGGTCATGCTGCTAAGCGCTAGGAGTCTAAACATGAAACTGAACTCATTGCAAGCATTCTTAATGCTGGAAGGTGTTGACATATGTGCAGTCACAGAAACCTGGTTCAAAGCTGCAGAGAGCACCCAAGCCTCACCTGGTTACTCATCCTATCCTACATTCAGACCCCCAACTGTGGGCAGCAAAGCCAAAGGATATGGAGTTTCAATATATATTAAAGACACACACACCTGCGGGCTGGTCAAATACTATGACGCACAGGAGACACTCCAAGTGGAGTTAACCTTTGAAAAGACCCCTATTCAAATTATTGCTACCTACAGACCCCAAAATTTGACTCAAGATGCCCACTCCACCTATCTGGACCTCTCCCAATCTACTTTTATCCTGGGTGACTTTAATTACCCAACCATATATTGGAAAAACTACTCATGCCATAACACAAATGCCCTGAGGGCAAAGAGTTCATAACATCCCTGTTTTCTTCTCTTATAAGGCCAATTATTCAGTACAAGACCCACTTCAGCATGTACCACCCAAAGCACATGCAGCAGCTGGAGAGACCACAGAGGTTCCTCATCAAGAGAATCCATGGCCTCAAACATCTACCCTACAGAGACAGGCTAAAAGCCATTTCCCTATACTCAGATTCATACAGACTCCTCGGAGGTGACCTGTGTCTGGCATACAAAGCAATCTCACACCTCGTATTGATGGTATTGCTGCATATCCAAAAATCAAGCTCCACTCGAGCAACCCATACGCGTGACTTCATCCTGGTCTGTGATGTCAATAGAACTTGCTGGCGGGACAGATTTGTGTCCCACACACTCCCCCATCTGTGGAATAGACTCCCTCTCCACATCAACCACACTACCTCATTATCCCTTTTTAAGCACAACCTTGATAATTGTATGAGAACCAGAAAATACACCCCTGGGATTCCACCTGTGTCCTTGGTCTACAGAGTCTTTGGGTGCTGACTTGTCTAAACATCTGACAAACTATTGGCTAGGCTTATAAGGGCCTCAGTACCAATAGGCTGGTAACTTATTATCATCCTATGAGGAATGGGAATAGGCACTGATACATGTCCTTCAACAGGAACATCATCTTGATTGCTCTGAGCTTTAGAGTCTGTATCAGGGCTCATAGACTAGTAACCTCCTATGAGCCTATGATCCATAAGCTTAACCATCCTTATCTGTAAGGCTGTGCAACGAATCATCATGGACCCTGTAAATAAGGACATAGGTGATCTCCAACCTCTTGATCCAATACAGTTTGGTTTTGTCAAAGACAGGTCATAGCTGTTAAACTGGGAGACTTCTTAAAAAACATCACCAGATCCATAAAAGAAGGCAAATCTGTGGATACAGCCTACCTTCACTTAACACAGTCCCACATTCGGGCATCAATGATAAACTCTCCCAGTTGAATATCAACCGTTATGTTGTCAGGTAGGTTGCTAACTGGCTCGTCAATAGATCACACTCAATCAAAGTTGGGTAATTTACCTCAACCAGCTGGCCTGTCAATATTATGGTGGTTCCACAGGGGTCAGTGCTGCCCCCCCCCCCATTGCAAAACACAGACCACCATTCACATACACAACAAAAAATTTTATCTTTTATAGGCATGAAAATACAACATGGCATGTCACATCAGATTTCTGGCCTAAGTAATCTTATACTTGTGGAATAAACTTCCCATTCAGGTCAAGCAATTCTACAATTCTACAATTCTATTCCTATAACTAGTGTAGTCCAGGTACAGATTTGCTGTATCCAGGACTGTTGGTAAGCTTCTGAGCCCCCCAAGCCCTTCTCTGTTGGAGAGAAGCCTTCTAGCTTATCAGTGGGAGTGGTAAGCACTAGGTAACCTATCTACCACAGGAGGAGTGGTTTCTAGCCCAGGAATTATAGCTTATTGGCCATTTGGGAAGCTTTTCCATCTCTTTCAACCTTCTGATTTAAAAGCCTGTGCTTGTGCTTGTTTCCTGCCTTTCCTGTTACTAGTCTAGTCCTGGACAGATGTGCTGTATCCAGAACTCTTTGTAAGCTTCTGAGCCCCCCCTTTCTGTGTTGGAGGGAAGCCTTCAAGATTATCAGTGGGAGTGGTAAGCATCAGGTAGCCTATCTACCACAAGAGGAGTGGTTCCTGGCCCAGAAATTGTAGCTATTGGCTGTTTGGGCAGTTTTTTTCCATCTCTTTCAACTTTCTGGTTTGAAAGCTGCACTTGCACCTATTTCCCATCTTTCCTATAACTAGCCTAGTCTGGCTACAGAGTTGCTGTATTCAGGATTGTTAGTAAGCTTCTAAGCCCCCCAAGCCTTTCTTTGTTGGAGGGAAGCCTTCTAGTTTATCAGTGGGAGTGGTAAGCACTAGGTAGCCTATCCTCCATGGGAAGAGTGAGTTTTGGCCCAGAAATTGCAGTTTATTTGGCTGTTTGGGTAGTTTTCCATCTCTTTCAACTTGCTGGCTTAAAAGCCTGCAACTGTACTTGTTCCTTGCCTTTCCTGTAATTAGTCTAGTTCAGGCACAGATTTGCTGTATCCAGGACTCTTTGTAAGCTTCTGAGCTCCCCCAAGCCTTTCTGTGTTAGAGGGAAGCCTTCTAGCTTATCAGTGGGAGTGGTAAGCATTGGGTAGCCTATCTACCACAAGAGGCGTGGTTCCTGGCCCAGAAATTGTAGCTATTGGCCATTTGGGCAGTTTTTTTTTCATCTCTTTCAACGTTCTGGTTTAAAAGCCACACTTGCGCTTGTTTCCCACCTTTCCTGTAACTAGCCTAGTCCAGATACAGAGTTGCTGTATCCAGGACTGTTGGTAAGCTTCTGAGCCGCACAAGCCTTTCTGTGTTGGAGGAAAGCCTTCTAGTTTATCAGTGGGAGTGGTAAGCATTAAGTAGTCTGTCTACCATGAGAGGAGAGGTTCTTGGCCCAGAAACTGTAGTTTATTGACCATTTGGACAGTTTGTCCATCTCTTTCAACTTTCTGGTTTAAAAGACCACACCTGCACTTGTTTCCCATCATTCCTGTAACGAACCTACTGGGTAGCACTAGAAAGCCTTCAACTGATACAAGACTTCTAGCTTAGAAGAGAGATTTTGAAGTGATTAAGTATCAGTTTTCTGTACTTTCTTGCTGTGCTTAACTGTTTTCTGCCTAAACGCAGATTTTTCCAGCGTTTATTGTGATTTAAAAGCTTGTTTTTCACATATTGTACTTATTTAACTGCCTGCACTTTTAAAAAGTTGTTTTTTGTTTAAATAATTTATTTAACTGTTGTAGGCTACACACTAAAGTGTGATAGCCTTTTCTGATCGTTTGTAGTTGTTTAAAGCTGTTTTAAGTGGTTTTTTTTACTGTTTTTGCCTTATCTTTTCAAAAAAAACAAAAAAAATCCTTGTTTCCCACCTTTCTAAGCTAGTATAGTCCAGTTTTCAGGCTAGTGCTGAATTCAGGGCTGTGATACTAGTTTCTGAGTTGCCCATACCTTACTTGGATTGAAGGAAGTTTCTCTCTTCACCTGTAACAGAGGGGAACTTTGAGCAACCTGTCTATCCCTGGAGGAGTGGTTCCAGCCCAGAAGTTAGTAGTTTATTGGCCATTTTGGGCTAATTTCTATCTCTTTCATTTCCCTACTATAAAAATGCATTTACACTGTTTGGCGCACTGGGCAGAGCTGGTTAGCTATGTTTAAATTATTCCTGGCTCTACTAAGTCTCTTCTTCAGTTTTTCCCTTGAAACTAGTCTAACTCTCAATCTAAGCACTCAAAAAGCATCCCACAGCCCAGCACTTGCTCAGACCTAATAGCAAGCACTAATATACCCTGACACTGATTGCCCAGCAGGGCAAGGCTCTTTATTCACCACTCACCAGCCAAGTGACTAAGCAGCTCACCCTACTATTCAGGCATGACCAAAGGGCAATTTCAGGTGTACTCTCCAGTCCAGCTGGTGAATCTGGGTATCCTAAGCCAATGTTACAACTGCCTTATGTACACAGACAACCCTCTCCTCCTACCACAAAACACTAATATATGCGAGAGATGCAATTATACAGCCAAACTGGAAGCTAAGCTGTCTCCACCCAAGATTGGAACATTCAGGAGGAGAAGGTTAACACTTGCACCACACCTCCAGCCGCAAACAGACCTACTAAAACAGCACTGACAAAAAATACACATAAATATACAAAATCATACTCAGAGGCTCTAAATAAAAACCTGAAAAAGCATCAGAGACCTCCAAAGCAGACATCCGAACAACCTGCACCTCCTGTCACAAATCAGACAACACATAAAACACAAAATCAATGTGCCACACAATCACAGCCCTTAAGGCAAAATAACATACCTAACACACTAGTAATAGGTGGCTCTATAGTCAGGCACACTGACGTCCCACTCACTAGGCTGGACAAGCAGAAGGTTACTGTTAGCTGCCTGTCGGGAGCCAGGATCCGCCACATAACACAAGCATTCAGGTCACTCCAGAACAAGTACAAATATGACTCTGTCATTGTTCATGTTGGTGTAAATGACCTGAGACTTACCTCCCTGGACTACATGAAAAGAGATATGGAAGACTCTCTGATGATGTAGCCCAGGCTGGTATGACCCTGACCCTGAGTAGCATCCTGCCCTCACCAAGAATAATACCTCAGTATAAAGAAAAAATTATCAATTTCAACAATTGGCTAAGCGTCTGGTGTCATTCAAAGGGGATCCAGTGTCTATCAGCCTGTGATGACATGCTCAACAAGCTGCTTTGCTTCGCAAGAGATGTCTTACACCTGTCACCCCTAGGCTTTCGAATACTGGCCAAGGCTCTTGCTGCCCTCATAGTGCCTTTTTTAGGCAAGGCTCATAAGTCAAACCCACCTCCGTAAACAGCACAATTAACAAAAAACTGAGGGTTATGCTACTCAACGTCAGGAGTTTAAATCTACAAATGCATGCGCTTGAAGCACTCCTCAGTACGGAGAACGTCAACATCTGTGCAGTAACTGAAACCTGGTTCAAGGCTTCAGAGAGCACCCCAGCACTACTGGGCTACAACTCATACCAGATGTTTCGGCCACAGAACACAGATCGAAACACAAAAGGAGTTGGTGTATCCATATTCATCAAGGATACCTACACCTCTAGGTTAGTGGCGCAGCATGATACCTCTGAGATTATCCATGTGCAGCTAACATCGGGCAAATCTGCAATGCAAATTGTGGCCTACTACAGATCACCCTCCATGACACAGGACCACCACTCCACCTTTCTGGAGACACTGGAAAACATGAAGGTCCTACTGAACACCCTGATATTGGGCGATTTCAATTACCCTACCATTCACTGGGAAAACTACTCGAGTACAAACTCCCAGGCCCAGCGCTTCCTGGAATTCATCAACTTAAACATCCTGGATCAGCTGGTAAACTCCCCTACCAGAGGTGAAAACATATTGGACCTGGTCATCACCAACATGGATGTCAGGTGTTCCATACTGTAAGTCAACCCATCACTGGTTAGATCAGACCATAAACTAATCACTCTAGATGTCCATCCCCCACCTCCAACCCAACTAATTAAACCACAGTAAAACACTTTTCTAAAGCAAACTTCACCTTATTTAAGATAGAGATGGTAAGTTTCACAGCCCCCACCCTAAAGAATAATGGGGCCCAAAATGCAGAAACCTTTACAAATGCACTCTATGAGCATCTACAAGGATGCATGGATCATGCCATCCCTAGCAAAACCAAGACTCACTAAGAGAAGGAAACCAGTTTGGTGGACCCCTGCCATAAACAGGCTATACAATAGAAGGAGGAAACTAGTTCAGAAAAAAAGCAAATCCCAAAAAGGAAAGACATCCCTGATCAGTATCAGTAAGAAACTAAGGTCCCTCATGAAATCATCCAAGGCTAACTTTGAAAGAAAAATAGCCAAGCATTCAAAAGATAACAACAAAGCCTTCTTTAGCTATGTTAATAATCTAAGCTGCAACTCACAGATATGCACTGAACTAGTGCAAAATAACACAAAATATACTGAACCTACTGATATTGCCAACATCCTGGCAGATAGATTCAGTGCAAACTTCACCCACCTCTCACCTCCAAAAGGGCCCACAAAAATACTGGAAAAGTGTGGTGTCCCAAAAATCACAGAAGCACAGGTGAAAACAGCTCTTTCAAATGCCAAAAACACAGTGTCAATGGGACCAGATGGTGTCCCAGGCTGCATCTTGCACAAACTACAGAACAAACTAACCCCCCCACCTAAACATGCTGTTCAACCTCAGCATCTCCACAGGCTATGTGCCCATTGAATAACACACAACAATGGTTATTCCTCTCCACAAAGGAGGGGCCACAACTGACCCTGGTGACTCTCACCCCATAAGCCTGACTAGCCTGGTCTGCAAGGCTATGGAGCGCATCATCATGGAACTCATTAACAAAGACATTGGGAACCTCCAAACACTTGACCTGACCCAGTTTGGCTTTGTTAAGGGCAGATCATGCCTACTAAACCTGGTTGACTTCTTCGAGACAGTCACCAAGGCCATAGACAAGGGAAAGGTGGTTCACACACCCTACCTTGACCTCGCCAAGGCTTTCAACACCATTTCCCCCTCAGGTATTACAGAAAAACTCACCAGCCTGAACATAAACCCCTACATCACGAGATGGGTTGCCAACTTCCATACAGACAGAACTCATACGGTAAGAATTGCAGGCTGCAGGTCTGACTCTAAACTAGTCACAAGTGGTGTCCCACAAGGCTCGGTCCTGGGACCCCTACTTTTTGGCATATACTTCTCAGAAGTACAGGCAAACACAGGAGGACTATGGTTAACCACTTCACCGATGACTGTAAACTGGGAGCCATAACTGACTCCGGCTGACACAGACATCCTCCAAAAGGGCCTTACTGAGACGGACACCTGGTGTCAAAGTCATGGCCTCAAGATAAATGCCAAAAAATGCATAGTCATCCCATTTGAGAAAAACAAAGCACCCACGCATTACCACATAGGTGGCATCCCCCTTACTACAGTAGAGGTAATAAGAGATCTGGGGACCCAAGTAGATAGTAATCTCTCCTTTGACAATCCTATTGCCAAAGTAGTAGATCCTTCTATGTGGCCTATCTAATTACTAAAGGGTTTGCATCTAGAAATAAAGAGGTTATAGTGCCCCTCTACTCATCACTCATTAGACCCATCATAGAGTACAATGCCCCATTTGGGATGTACCTCACAAGACACTTCCAACAGCTGGAAAGACCAGAAAAGTACCTCACCAAGAGGATTACTGGCCTCAAACATATGTCCTATGCAGCTCGACTGAAAAAATTCCGGCTGTACTCAGTGGCATATCACTTACTCAGAGGTGATCACTGCCTGACTTACAAAGTTATGTCTAACTCAGAATTGATGGACATGCTCCACCTAAAGAAATCCAAGTCACTGCGAGCCACACACTCTAATGAGCTAAACCTCACCACAACAATAACTAAAACATGCTGGAGGAATAGAGTCATGTCACAGAGACTCCCCATGCTTTAGAACAAAATTCCAAACTACATTAGGCAGAGCCCCTCACTAACACTCTTCAAGAGAAACCTTGACAAGTGGATGGGTAACAGAAAATACCCCCTGGGATCACTTCATTGGCTCTGCTTGACAGAGGATCAGTTAATTAATCAATGGGGCGGCGAAAGCCGAGCCACTCTGGCTAGGCTTATAAATGCCCTTGGGAAGATAGCCTAGTACCTACCTATGAACCTATGAACCTACACATAGTCTGTATTAAATAATGCTCAGAATGAATAGCCTGGAAATCATAATTCCTCTTTGGGTTATATAGCCTGGTGCTTTTTGGCCATGGAGCTGAACTCTACAGTGCTTGGTCTTAGGTGGCTATGCTTCTCACTGGTCCTTTGAACTCCATACCTAATATACACCTATGAACTTAATCTAATAGATAATGACCAAGTATCTTATAAATGTGCATTTTGCATATAGGATACCTACGCCGACAAAAACAATTTATTGATGAATGTATTTCTATGATCCATCTCATTTGAATGTCATTATACGCTCATTACTATTATACTACTGAGCACACCAGTTTTCATACTACCATTAGTGTGGTACAGATATCTCTGAACTGCACATGCCCGCCATGGCAACACATTACTATATACTACTGACCACACCAATTTTCATACTACCATTAGTGTGATACAGATATCTCTGAACTGCACATGCCTGCCATGTCAACACATTACTATTATACTACTGACCACACCAATTTTCATACTACCATTAGTGTGGTACAGATATCTCTGAACTGCACATGCCCACCATGTCAACACATTACTATTATACTACTGACCACACCAATTTTCATACTACCATTAGTGTGGTACAGATATCTCTCAACTGCACATGCCCTCCATGTCAACACATTACTATATACTACTGACCACACCAGTTATCATACTACCATTAGTGTGGTACAGATATCTCTCAACTGCACATGCCCTCCATGTCAGCACATTACTATATACTACTGATCACACCAGTTATCATACTACCATTAGTGTGGTACAGATATCTCTCAACTGCACATGCCCTCCATGTCAACACATTACTATATACTACTGACCACACCAATTATCATACTACCATTAGTGTGGTACAGATACCTCTGAACTGCACATGCCCGCCATGTCAACACATTACTATTATACTACTGACCACACCAATTCTCATACTACCATTTGTGTGGTACAGATATCTCTGAACTGCACATGCCCTCCATGTCAACACATTACTATTATACTACTGACCACACCAAATATCATACTACCATTAGTGTGGTACAGATATCTCTGAACTGCACATGCCCTCCATGTCAACACATTACTATTATACTACTGACCACACCAGTTATCATACTGCCATTAGTGTGGTACAGATATCTCTCAGCTGCACATACCCGCCATGTCAACACTTACTGTACAGTTTAGCTTTACACACTGTGCTACTTACCATTTTATGTCCCATTACAGTACCAGCTACATATACACCCATAACAAAGTACCTGTAAACAAATATTTAATTGTTTATTTTAATAAGTAACAACAATAACAACTATATGTGGACTATGTCTCCAAGGTACCATGAATTCCACTTAACTTATGTTTCAAATCATTTAGTTTATCACCCTTATGTTTTAATTCAGCTGTTTGTCAGTTGGTTTGTTTGTTGCTTTAGTTCTTCATTTCAGCTGGATTACCACACAAATAGGTGGCTGATAGACCTTATTGACTCAAAACCCAAGACACAAACAGAAAAGTTTAAATGGAGTACCGAATTGTACCACTTTCTGAAAGCATGTCAAACAGTTTGGCAAATTGCAGAAGTGTAATTCAAGCAAGATGCTAGTCTATGGAATATAACAAATGGAAACGAGGTGAAACTGTATCTACACCTTTGCCAGCAAGCATGACATTATTGTTCGCGCTGGAATTTTTGTACGTATGTATATATGTAAAATGTATATATATCAATAAGATGTTTAATACACTGCATATCTTAAGTATAGAAGGATCTTTCCATTTTTAAATATTTTTATACTTTTATGTGCAATGGTGTTCTTTCAGCTAACGAGTCTGTATTATACACGTCTTGCATTGTTGTGGTTCATCAGCAAATTGTCTCTTTCCAACAAAATATACTTGGCTTTTAATTGCAATTTATAGAGTTTAGTGTAAACTTGTAACATTATATAAAACAAAATCTATCTATACCTACATATGACAGTTACGAAACAGTCCATTAAATAAAAGTATGACTTCGCTTGCGACCTGTGTGTCTACTTGCTTGCTTCTTTTCTAAAATAAATGAAACATCTTTTTCAAATGGAATGTGTGTGCCTGTTTACTAACTTATGTATGTAGAAAGTCATAGTGGTGACTTAGAAACAAAAAAGGCCCTGTACTGTGCAGGAATATGCATGCAATAAAAGCCAATTATTTTCTTCATGACATTTCAGTTGTAATTGAAGGCATACCTCTCACCCTTATAGTGCAGAGAGAAAAGCCTTGGCAAAAACATTTCATTGGGTAAAGTAGGTACCAATGTGCAAGATAGAGCAGAGGACAGTAACTTTACTCAAAAGTCTGACATAACAGTAGTAAGGTACAAGCAGAAGACAGAGTCCATGAGACTTGAACATGACTACTTACTCCTCAGGAAATAGCCTCTACCACTTACACCCCCCAGTGTTATTAAAGAACTGTTACTCACTGCGCACTTCAGAGCTAAACACACTACAGCAATGATCCCTAATAACATCCAGGGGTGCCTCCTATATGGTTTGCAAATTGACCCCTCAGACACACTAGAATGTCTATTCAGCCACAGCCCCCAGGCAGACCTCATCCCTAGGGAATGCAGGACGGCAAAGGTCATCCCTCTACATAAAGCTGTACCATGAACAGACCCAGGCAACTACAGACCCGTAAGTTGGACTAGTCTTAAAAACAAGGCCATGGAAAAAGTTTTCATGGATCTAATAAATACACAGGAAATATTCAAACAATGTACCTATCCCAGTTTGTTTTTTTCAGGGGTAGGTTGCACCGGCTAAACCCAGTGGACTATGCTCACAAAGCCACTTGAGTCATGGATGATGAACAAAATCTGTTTACTGCCTACCTCTAGCTGGCAAAGGCATTCAATATACTACCTCACTCAGTTATTATAGACAATTTCAAAAATGTACACACACATCCCTATGTAACACGATGGATAATCAACTGGATCATGTGTAGGACACATAGTATCGGTGGGGGAATACACCTACAGCAATAGTCCATTACTAGTGGTGTTCCACAGCAATCAGCAGTTGGACCTCTCCTGTTTGTAATACACTTCTCTGAAATCATATCAAATAGAGATGGTACTGAGGTGACCAAATCTGCACATGACTGCAAGTTGGGTGCAATGACTGATTCCTCCAAAGATGAAGATATCCATGATGAGAGTCTGACAGCCAATTAACTGGTGCCTGAAACATAGCCTAAAACTCAATGCCAGAAAATGCATGTTTATACCCTTTAGGAAGGAGACCAGCCCTATACATTACAACACTGTTAACACTCTCCTAGGAGTAGACCCAGTGAAAAGGGACTTGACAATTCAGGTTGACAGTAACCTGAACTTTGATCACCATGTGTCCACCGTGGTCATAAAATCCTTCTATGTGAGGCAAGTTATAATTTATGTCATGCTATCCAGATCTAAGGAGATCATAGTCCCACTATGTGTAGCCCTCATTAGACATTTAATTGAATACACTATACTCTTTAGCATGAAACTGACCTGGCATTTTCAACAACTATGGTGTCCACAGAAATTCCTTGTGTAAAGATAACAGGGTGCACATAACATGTCCTATGTGTAAAACCCAAACACCGTAGTTCCTGTACTCACTCTCCTACAGACTACTGAGGGGCAATCTATACCTAGCCTCCAAGGCCTTCTCACATCCAGCCCTGATCGATATGGCACACATTCACAAACAAATAACACAAGAACTACTCAATCTAACCATCTAAATCCTTGTCTGTGACATAAGCCAAACATATTGGAGGAAGAGGTGTATGTTTGAGAAATTACCCTTTTACAGGAAAAAAAAAACATTTATGTGAAACATACCTCTTCTTTAAGACTATTCAAATAACTTTTGCACCAATGGGTGGGAAATCATAAATTCACTGCGGCTTGTCCTTTTTTGCCTTTATGGACAGCAGCAGCGTATAGTCGCTGGAAGGCACAGACATACACCAAAGTCTTTGTAGTTGTTGTGCATTGACAATTACAGGAACTGGTGCATGAATGGCCAGGCTTATAAAACCTCAAGGGCCATTAGACTGGTAATCTCCAGTCATGATTTTTTTCTAGTGTGTTGCAAGTGCACAAAATTGTTTTCCTTACTATTTTGTGAAACAACAAAATGCTGGAATCTAGAAATACTTATAAGAACCAAAAGTGCAATGTAGTGAAAGGTAAGATACTGGTTAGCAATCAACTTTTTTTTAAATAAGCTATACTTTACTAGATAAGACACTGATGTATACAATGTATTATATATAGCATACATCATGGACAAAAGTAGGTTAAAAAATAAGTAAGGGACAGATGGGTACACTACTCCCAGGATAAAAAAGTCCACGATCCTCATATCCACACTGTTTCCAGGAAAGGAAAAAAAATGACAGTGTAGAATCTTCAAGACAGAAACATTCCAACAATGGTGTTAGGTCACATTCAGGTGGATGATTCTCCTACCTCATTGTCGAATGGAGTAGTAGTCCACCAAAACTGGAAGAGCCATAAAGATGGCAGAGTGGATTACTGAGGATAAGAAAGAAATTATGTACTGTTACTATCATGCAAGAATGGCCAGAATTTCCAGTTATCTGTGCAAAGGAGAAAGCCAGAGTAATCAAAACCATACAGCTTCTCCAAAGATATTTGAAGAGAAATACAGGCAAAGTATCCAGGTATGTAAACTTTCACAAAACAAACAATAAGATCACCAATGGGGGAATGAAAAACAGAAGAGTAATACATGAAAAGTTGAAAAAATAGAATTTGAAGTTATGGAATACTTCCACAGTAAAGGATTTAGTGTAAAAGGTCTACCATGGTATATGTCACAGCATCATGGAGCAATTAGTCCCCAGAAGTAGGAAAAACAGACATGAAGAAATATGGACAATATTATTATGCTGTAATATTTATGCAAAGGATCAAGGAAAACAAATAAATACAAAAAAGCAGCATGAACGACAGTTGCACAGAAATGTATTTATTTATTTATTTATTTACATTTGTTGACCAGGATAGTCTGACTGGATACATGTCCATTTTCAGTGGAAGCCCGTGGAGAAAAGCTCCAACACAGACAATATATAAAGACAATAACAAGTGCTACAAAAATATACAGGAGTACAGTTTCTACATTTTTGAGAGTATGTACTAATACGTTACATATACTTCTTGTAAAAGTATTTATAAGCAATCTAAATACAGTGTATCAGATACCATGGTATAGTTTTTATTGCATACACAAAAAATTTAAGTTAGAAGATAGATACTTATAGGATGTAGCTATAGATAAATTGTGTGAGGATGAATTATTAGGTGGGTGTAGAGCAAGGTCATAGCCACTGAGTTTTATAATACTGGGTCACTTTTTTTTAAAATGGCTAAGAGAGTGATTCATAGTAAGTTCAGGTGTGAGCGAATTCCAGATTTTGCCAACTACATTAGCAAACATAGAGTCTCTGGATAGGTCGTTAGCTTGCACAGATAGAATCAGCAGTTTAGAGGTGGATCGAAGTGATCTGGTATTTTTGTCTTCTTTCGGCTTTTCCCAGTTAGGGGTCGCCACAGCAGAGCTCCCATCCACTAATGATTGGCAGTGGATTTTTATGGTGCCGAGTTGTCAGCCTGATGCCCAGCCTTCAAAGAAGGCATGCCCATTCACATACACACCTACCTGCACGTCTTTAATGTCACTCGACCATGGGGAAGACATGCAGACTCCACACAGAATGCACTCCAGTCGAGAATCAAATGGGAGAACCTCTTGCTGTGAGGCGACAATGCTAATCGCTGCACCACCGCGGCCTTGATCTGGTATTTTTGTATGGATGGTTAATGTTTTTGAGGGAATGTGTGTTTTCAGGGTGATGAATAATCTTATAGGCTACTAAGAGTTGATTATACTGAATTAGCGAGGGAGTTCTCGCTACCCTAAGAGAAGCAAGTTTTGACAGTGATGGGTTCTGTAAGGAGTACAGTCAAAGGAATTCGAACATACAGTTCACAACCACAAAAATAAGAAAACAAAGGTCGAAAGCAGAAAAAAGGATTAATAATGAGGAAGTTAAAGAAATGCAGATTGAAGTAGTGTATTACCTGAGAAGTGAAGGATTTAGTGTTGAAAATCCTACACCGGTAATGCCACAGCATGATGGAACAATGAGTCTAACAAAACAAGGAGAAACAGGTGCAGCAAGAAGCATCTGATCACGTGCCACATGAAGATTCTCAGCATCCTTCACTAATAAATCTGTACAAAAATTCAGCTGGAGTTGCACAAGAAAGGAAGGAGCAAGAAACATTGGCAAATCTGACACAGTCGTTGTTGTGTATTAATTGACACGTGAATATCTGACACAGTCATTGTTGTGTATTAATTGACACGTGAATATCTGACACAGTCATTGTTGTGTATGACACGAAACGGAATATCATATCTGACACAGTCATTGTTGTGTATTAATTGACACGTGAATTGCTATATGAAAGAGCAACAGATGATACAGGATGTAGCTGAAGAGAATATGTCACAGGAAGATGTTCAGGAACTTTCTGTACAATCCTGGCAACAAATGGTCAGCAAAGGTTAGAGTTGCTTTATTTAATAGAGATGGGTAGACATATTAAGATCACTGAAAACATTTTAGAGAAAGTTAATAATATGCAAAATGTTAGAAATCTTATTAAACAAATGAGCATAATAATTAATTATGTCAACAGAAGTTTCTGTTATATAACCGAAGTAAACAGGCAACATTAATTTGCAGCTAAACTAATGACAAAGTCTTACATACAAAAACACTGGACAATAAGGGAAATGAAGGGAAGACATCAAGTGCAGAAGAAATCAAATGCCATCATGGCAGTACTGAATATAGAAACTATAATGCATTTCATATAAGTAGTGTCACAATTACAATACAGAGGAGGGAAGACGGCAATAACAATACTCAGAAAGATACATGTGATAACACCTATGTGCAGTATCCAATCAGATCAGGAGCCACCCGTGCACTATTACACATTATTGACTACAAATAAAAACACCGGCAGAAGAACGTTGAAGATGTGTAGGTAAATATAAAGGAAAAGTATAACATAAGCAATTTATTGATCGCACACACACAAGTTTTATACAGAATTGCCAAGCATGACAATAGAACTGAAACAGCAGCCACAAACAGAAATACATACATTTTCAAGAAATATCTATGAAGATTCTGTGGAACATCACAAAGATGTAGAATGGATTGAAAAAGTAAAGGAGAAAAGAATTTCAAATCTACAGGATATGAAATGTGATGAAGTAACAGTGAGAGAGCTTGAAACAAAGTTTAGAAAAGATCATCATTGAAAACCCCTGGCCCAGATGTAGTACCTAACTTCTGGCTACAAGTATTAAATTCTTTATATGAATATTTAGCCATGATTAAGAGCTATTTATATCCGCAACCCCAACAGACACCAACCTGGCAATCAAAAGTAAAAACAATGCTTCTACTTCAGAGAGAACATGCAAGCTATCGTAAACAATATATACCAATAACTTGCCTTCGGATGAAGTATAAACTATACACTCGAGACTGATGCTGACACAGTATATAGTCATTTAGCAGAAAAATCAATCATGGCAGTAAAAGACACAGATCACAAAAGAAAGTCAAATGGAACCAATGACCATTTGTTGCTAAAAAAATTCATGAAGGGAAAAGTGTAAATAGGGGAAGAATCTACTACAGAAAATCATTTGGCTGTATACCACATTCAGGTATGAAAGAGTGCTTAAACATTTATGACATACACCCTGTATTAAGCTGTTACATTACAGTGTCCATGAAAGTGTGGCAAGCCACTGTGCAGTTAAGTCATTAGATAGGACAAATTACAGGGGAAAAAATTAAAATGCGATATCATTTTCTGTTGGTATTGTGGCATCATCCATGAAGACAGTGAAAGGCTGCTCAATGGTTGGCTCAATCCTGCCTGTCACATATGACTTTTATCAAAGAATACTCTCATGAACTCACCCATTGTCATACTACCATGAATGTGGTACAAATATATATCTGTTTCATGTGCCCTGCGTAACCTGTACTGCATAATTTGCTGCTATACAGGTTGCTTTTGTTTTTCTAATGAATTTATGCATATTCTGTTTGACGTCCTATAACAGTAACATTTTACACAGAAAGCATGCTACCTCTCAACACATCACTACTCGTGACCATCTAAAAATATGTACAATGCATTTTTGCTGCACTATGTATGGTACAGTTGATGACACTTACTCTCTGTATCACATCCCTTCATATACTCCTGATCTTCATGGATTTCTTTATTTGCTTTGCACATATTACTTTCAATTTGTTATCCATGCTGAAACAATGTAATAAGCTAAAAAAAATATGCCTGCACTTTAGAAGCCAGAAAAGGCATTAGTCAGGTAACTACATGTTTGACACTGGCTGCCACAGGTAGAATGTTGAATTCAGCTGGTACTACAAATGACCTACCTGCAGTTGCCTACGCTGCAGTATGGCAAACAGTAATAGCAGTAGTAATCGCTGTACCCAACTACATCCTAATGTTTTTTCCACCAGGATTACATTGATATGCTAACAGTTACCAGTTCAAAACTAAAGGTAAGTCAAATTCAATAAATATAGTATAAACTTAACAATCAGATTTATTACACTCATGGAAAAGGTACAATAGGCTACTGATAGTGGTCACAGTCATCCACACAGGTTTACATGACCTAGGAATGCATTACACACCACCCACCATTCTCTATTCTTTATTAAGCTGTAGAACATAATAATGAATGCCTCTGTGGGAAGACCAATAGCAAAACAGGTGGATGAAATAACCTACATATTGCTAGAGCTTCATCATTACCAGAGGGTATCATAGCAACCATTTATATTACACACATACATTACTGCAGGCAACTCATTTAATCTGCAGTTACTTATCTCTTCAACATACTTAAAGACCTATGTCTAAGCTAGTTTGCAGATGGCACTGACATTGGAGTCATGTCATCTCCCTCAAATATCATGTTCCTTCAGTGGTATGACCAAATGCAGGTCTGACATTATCGGTGTACTACCCAAGAGCAGAGGTCCTTGACCCTGATGTTGAACAGGAGACAAATACATCATGATAACATACTGTTCAGGTGATAACACTACTGGCTCAGATCCTTCGCAAAGCAAAACCAATGTACACCTTCCATGGGTGCCAAATGTCAGAAAGCCATCTCAACCTGTAGCATTCATGTTTTCATATTATTATACTTCCTAGCTCCCAACCACAGCACTCCATGGCTTTACTCTCATTATCACACACAATTGCAAGTATTTTGTAAGCCTGCAATACAGTCATCTGAATTGTCAACATCTCCTATCTCCCCTAATTTTGCAATCTATTGCTTGCTAATATCCAGTCTGATACACATGAATATCGGTTGTGATTGTGACATGTACAGCTAACTCACTTTCTATTGTCCCCTATGTTGTATCCCACCTGTATATTTTGATTTTGTTACTTTGCTCCTACAGCCAGTTGTGATCAGTCTACCAACACTTGTACTCACATGTATAACATTAAAAAAATCAACAGTCCTGCTATAAACATGGATATTTGATAAGAAACAGTACATCTACTACACTGTGGTGCCTACGGACTTCAACCCAAAAGAATGCAAATCCTATGTATAATGATCAAAGGGCATATGATTTTCTCATGAACAGAGAAACACCTACCTCCTGTGGTGAAGGCACCACAGAGGTATGCATAACGGTTCCACTTGAAAACAAAATTCTAAACCATTGAAATTCATATGGTCGAGACCATATCATCGAATGTTTAGAACATCGATGTTGTTAAGAGGAAGAAAAAGGTAAGTAAAAAGGGGAAAAGCTAGTGTTTCTGCAGGGCAGCAAGGTGCCCTGCACACTGTGTCTGTGAATGTGCCATCTCTGTGATGGCACTGCAGACAGGGTGCGGGAAATCTCCTGTTTAGCGCTTCTGCATATAGCGTTAAAACAGAAATTTCCCTTTACCCCACTGTTGTGCGATCTCGGAGTTGATATATTAAAGTTGGGGGCGTGTGGGGGGGGCACAGAGGGGCGAAGCCCCCTGCAATAAAATAGTTTTTAGAGGTTTTTTTCTTTTTTTTACTTTGCCTTTGAATCTTCAATGTTTTGAAACTCAATGTTCTGGTCTCGATTATCAGAATTTCGATGTCTCAAGCTTTCGATGATTCAAAGTGGAACCACACATAACAGTTATCATATGTCTAGCTATTTAATCCCCCAGTTTAATCTGCTTAAGTATTTTGGAATAAATGCAGCTACTGAATTTATGTTAATGAGACTTGGTAAAGGCAACCCAGTTTATGCACAAAGTAGGACTCATACTGGTGTAATCCACATTGCCCCTGATACTGTCTGCAGCTAAATGGAGTCCTCACTCAGAAACCACAGGGGGTTAATTTCAACTGAAACTGGTTTAAATAAAAAAAATTAAAAAAAAGTGCTGGGAAGCTGACTGTATTTATCTTTCATTCACTGTTCCACACTTCTCTCAAGGTCTGTTTCATCTTTCCATTTAACAAAAGGTATCTGTAATTAGCCCTGTCTCTCACAACAGCGGACCAATAATTTCAGTCTCATACATATTTCATTGACAAAACAAGTAACAGTGCCTTTGATCTGGCTGCATACTTATCACCATTTCTCACCCACCATGCTTTCACTGTTCCATATTGCATCTCTGTCCCAAAAGGTATGTTACATATTACACAGCCATCAACATACATAGCAAGGGTTAGCTGCACCCTTTCATTCTTTCACTTTGATTTCATATTCCGACAAGGAGTTATTCTTTATTCTTTTTTAGTTGCTTGCTTTGTTTGGTTGTAGGAAGCCGTGAATGATTTGCACAATCACTAAACCTATAATCAAGTACCTCTATGCTTGCACACATAACAGACTTTGAAAGTTCATTATACTTACAAATTCGACAATGTTCATAACACAGGTTGATGGCACACCAGCACTGCGTGACTACATTTTTGCGTACGTTACATTAATACTCACTAAAAGTAAGCCAATCTGATGGTGCCCTTCCATTAATAAACTCTACAACAGTAGAAAGAAACTGTTGCAGAAAATGGTGTAGTCCCAAGAGTGCAAACACTCCCTTATTTGCCTCAGCCAAAAGTTGAGCTACCTCATCAAGTCCTCTAAAGCCAGTTATGATGGCTAAATTGCAGCATAGGTTCATAGGTTCATAGGTTCATACTAGGCTATCTGCCCAAGGGCATTTATAAGCCTAGCCCATAGTTATGTGGCTTTCGCCACCCCTTTAGTTTGAATAAAAACTATGCCTATCATTTTGCTGTGCCTCTGTCAAGCAGTGACACTGAAGTAATCCCTGGGGTATATCTGCAATCTCCCATCCATTGGTCAAGATTTCTCTTGAACAAGGCCAGAGAGGTGCTCTGCCTCACATGTACCGGGATTTTGTTCCACAGCATAGGGAGTCTCTGGGTGATGAATCTGTCCCTCCAGCACGTTCTATTTATAACCGTGTCAAGGTTTAAGTCTCCGCCTTGTGGTTCTGAGGGATCTAGATTTTTTTGAGGTGAAGCATATTCATCAAATCTGGGTTTGACATGGCCTTATATGTCAGGCACAGGTCACCTCTGAGCAAGTGGTATGAGACTGAATAGAGCTGGAGTTCTTTCAGTCGGGCAGCATAAGACATATTTTTGAGACCCTTTATCCTTTTGGTGAGGAACTTTTGGGGCCTTTCAAGCTGCAGCAGGTGTCTGGTCAGATACATTCCGAACGGGCATTGTACTCAATCATAGGTCTAATGAGTGATGAGTACAGGGGGACGATGACCTCCCTTGATCTAGATGTGAATCCCTTCATGATCAGGTGGGCGATATAGAAGGTTTTCCTAACTACTTTAGCAACATGAGTGTCAAACGGAAGGCTACTGTCAACCTGGGTCCCCAGATCCCTGATGACTTTTCTGTGCTCAGTGGATTGCCACCTATATGGTAGCTAGGGTAACCTTGTTTTTCCCGAAGGGTATGACTATGCATTTTTTGGCGCTTAACTTCAGGCCATGGCTCTGGCACCAGTTATCCATTTCTGTGAGGCCCTTCTGGAGGATATCTGTGTCAGATGTGTTTTCGACTATGGCACCCAGTTTGCAGTCATCTGCAAACTTTGTCAGCCATAACCCTCCTGTGTTTGCTTGTACTTCAGAAAAGTAGATGCCGAACAAGAGTGGACCCAGGACTGAGCCCTGTGGGACACCACTTGTGACAGGCTTTGAGTCTGACATGGCTCCAGCAACTCTGACCCTGTGGGTTCTGTCACTTAACCAGTTTGCAACCCATCTTGTGATGTATGGGTTTACATTCAAGCTGATGAGTTTTTCGATGATACCTGAGTGGGGTATTGTGTCAAGGCCTTTGCCAGGTCGAGGTAGGCTGTATGGACTGCCTTTCCTCATCAATGGCCTTGGTGACAGTCTCAAAAAGTCAACCAAGTTTAAGAGGCAGGATCTGCCTTTGACAAAGCCAAACTGGGTTGGATCCAAAGTCTGCAAGTTCCCTATGTCTTTATTTATGAGTTCCATTATGATCCTCTCCATGGCTTTGCAGATAAGGCTTGTCAAGCTAATGGGGCGGTAATTTCCAGGGTCTGTGGAGGCACCGCCCTTATGAAGTGGGACCACAGTCGCCGTGCACCACTCCTTGGGCGTATCCTGAGGTGAGGCTAAGATTAAACAGCTGTCCTAACTGTGGGTTTAATTCCTCGTTGAGTTCATGAAGCACACAGCCGGGGACACCATCCGGTCCCATGGATGCTGTGTTTTTTGCCTTAGTGAGGGCAGTTCTCACCTGGGCGTTGGAGATGTTTGGGGGCTACAATCCTCTGGAATAGATATCTCTCCTTTTGGGGGGAGGGGGGGAGAAGTTTGCACTGAACCTGTCAGCCAGTATGTTGGCAATGCGTGTAGGTTCAGTAATTTTCACATCATTTTGAACTAATTCTGAGCATATCTGGGAGTTTCTTCCTAGGTTTCTAACATAGCTAAAGAAGGCCTTATGATTCTCTTTAGAGTCCTTGGCGATTTTTCTCTCAAAATTTGCCTTGGATGATTTTATGAGAGCTCTTAGTTTTTTACTTATAATGATCAAAGGTGTCTTACCTTTCAATGATTTTGCTCTATCTTGTAGTAGCTTCCTCCTTTTGTTGTAGAGCTTGTTTATGGCTGGGGTCCACCAGACTGGACGCTTGCCTTTGGTACAGAGAGTCTTAGTTTTGTTTGGGATTGCCTGATCCATGCAGTCCTGTAGGTGCTGGTAGAAGGCATTTGTAAGACACTAAAAACAATCACAAAGCCTTCTATACCTATATCCAGAACCTCCACATCAATACCCAGATTTGGTCTGAGATAATGCACAATGGCAACTCGTATACTGAGACAACATATATTGCCAACACAATGACAGACAAATTCAGTGCCAACTTTACCCCTCTCTACTCCCCTAAAGGACATATCACAATACTTGAAGCATGCCAGGCACCCAGCATTACTGCAGCACAGGTTAAAGCTACATTTCCCAAGGCCAAAAATACAGCTTCCCTGGGACCCGATAGCATGCCTGGCTGTGTTCTACATGAACTACAAAGTGAACTGGCACCACATCTGTATAGCCTGTTCAGTCACAGCCTCACCTCAGGCTTTGTCCCTACTGAATGTTGCACTGCTACAGTCACCACACTCCAGAAAGGGGGAAGGAATACAGACCCTGGTAGTTATCACTCCCCCCCTTAGCCTGATGAGTCTGATTTGTAACGTTATGGAATGCATCGTCATGGTCCTGATTAACAAATATTTTTGACATCTTCAAACTGTAGACCCCATGCAATTTGACTTTATGAAAGGGAGATCATGCCTGCTCAATCTGGTTTACTTATTTAAGCCTATCACCAGGGCTGTGGATGATGGTGAGGCAGTGCATACAGCCTACCTTAATATGGCCAAGGCCTTTGATATCATCACTCACTCTGCAATTATTGATAAACTCACCAAACCAGGTGTGAACCCCTATATCACTCGGTTGATTGCAAATTGGCTCACAGATAGAAGACAGTGTGAAAGTAGCAACCTCCTACTCTGACTGCTGACCAGTTATGAGTGAATTCCCACAGGGATTGGCCCTGGGTCTTCTGCTGCTCGGCATGCACTTCTCAGAAGTCCAGACCTACACAAAAGGACTCTGGGTGACAAAGTTCCCAGATATTTGCAAGTTGGGAGCTATTATTAACTCCCCAACTCATGTTGACATTCTACAGAAAGGCCTCAATGACACCAATGACTGTTGTCAGAACCATGGCCTTAAGCTCAGTGCCAAAAAGTGGTCATCATACCCTTCGGGAAGAACCCAGTCCCCATGAATTGCCACATCAATGTTAGTCCACTGAGCACAGAAAGCATAAAGCCTCTCTTCTGACCACCACATTGCCACTAATGTCAGAAAGTCCTTCTATGTGGCGCATCTCATTACTAAGGCTTTGGCATCCAGGAAGACAGAGGTCATTGTCTCCCTCTACTATTCCCTCATTAGACCAAATGAAACACCAGCCACAAACAGAAATACATACATTTACGAGAAATATCTATGAAGATCCTGTGGAACATCACAAAGATGCAGAATGGATTGAAAAAGTAAAGGAGAGAAGAAGTTCAAATCTACAGGATATGAAATGTGATGAAGTAACAGTGAGACAGCTTGAAGCAAACTTTAGAAAAGATCATCATTGAAACCCCCAGGCCCAGATGTAGTACCTAACTCCGGGCTACAAGTATTAAATTCTTTATATGAATGTTTAGCCATGATTAAGAATTATTTATATCCGCAACCCCAACAATTCCAGCCAAAATTACAAGCCCTGCTATACACAAGGACACCTATTAACATCAAGTAGATCTTGAACAGTGTGGGGATTTACGAACGCAGTCTAACTGAAGGTAAATGCTATGTATAGTGATGAAAGGCGAGATGATTCACCCATCCATAGGGAAATAACTGCCTGCACTGGTGCCGGCACCCTAGTGAAAGGCTTAGCAGTGATCATGTACTTTTCTCTTTGATTCCCGTGTCACCTACTTACATACATTGGAATAATAGTAGCTATTGTATTTATGGTAATGACATGTGGGAAGGGAGCTACTTTATGCACAAGGTAGGACTCATACCAGTATAATACACATTGTCAGTGACACTGTCTGGAGCTAAATGGATTCCTGCATCACTAAGCTGTGAGGGGCTGTATTCATTGAAAAAAATTCCTTAACAATCTGTTCTGAAGCTGGCTACCTATGCAGCTGACTGCACTCTGTTGCCATTACCCTCCCCTCGCCTATCACAAGGCCTGTTTTCTTTACATCTAACAAAAGATATATTTGATTATTCCTGCATCACACTATGTATTAACCACAATTACTCTTGCTTACAGAATACACTGACCGAATAAGTAACAATAATTTTTATCTGGCTGTATACTTACCCCCATTTCTCACACTCCATGCTTTGATAGTTGTATCTTGCATCTCTGTACAAAAAGGCATGTTAGATTTTACACAGCCGTCATCATATTTTATGTAGTGTAGCCTTTCATTTAGACCACTGAAATCATTTTTGTCCTAATGTAGATTAAATGTAATATGTTTTAACTGTTTGCAACTGATCTTCAGTCATGTTCAGTTCCACTCATGTGTTACAGTAAATATAGATACTCTTTAAAACACCTTCTTGTAATTGATTTCATTATCTTGTTCACCTTTTGTATTTTTACATTGTCTTAACTATTTACTGAATGTTTTATTGTGGAGCTTTTCTCCCCGGTCATCTACTGAAAATGGACTTGGTCTAGTCGGATTGTCCCTGTTAACAAATGTAACTTAAAATAAATAATTAAATAAAATAAATATCATTTTCATAAATGCTGTTATAATTTATGATTTTGTTTCTTAATAATTTAAGCAAGGCCTAACTAATTGTTTTGTACAGAAAATCCATGTTATATCCATTACCTTCATGCCTGTACACTTCACAGACTTCTCAACTCCATTATACTTTCATATTTGGTACTGCTCAGCTAGAGCGTCTTCTGTGTGGAGACATGTGTGAATGGGTGTACATTCGTTGAAGGTTGTGCATCAGGGCCGGCAACTCAGCAGGTAAAAATCTACTGCCAATCATTAGCAGACCAGAGTTCTGCTGTGGCGACCCCTAACCGGGAAAAGCCAAAAGGCACAACAACTTGGTACTGCTCAGATACTAGATGGCACATACAGCAGTGTTGCCTGATGTGTTTTTTTTTTTTTTGCCAAATTGATTACTACATACATATTGTACTTACTTAGGGGACATCACAATACACTACAGTAGCTTGTCCTGAATAGCTCTCCTAAGAGTCTGCAGATGTATGGCCCTTTTTTTAGGGAAATTCCTGAGGTTAAAACTAGCAACATGGAAATGTTAAGGAAACACAATTTAGAGGTCATGCTGCTAAATGCTGATATTCCAAACAAGAAATTGCACTCATTGCAACCATTCTTAACCCTATAAAATATTGACATCTGCGCAGTCATGCAAACCTGGTTCAAAGAGGCAGACAACATCCCAGCCTTACCTGGTTGCTAATCATACATTCACATCCCAAACTGTGGGCATTACAGACAAAGGCTGCTCAAACTGTAATATGCACAGGAGACACTCCAGGTGCAGGTAACCATTGACAAGACCCCGATTCAAATCATAGGTTCCAAACTACACCCTGTGTGGTACACATTCAAGGAGCTGAGAAACAATCCATCCTACTTGTCTAAAAATCACCTAGCAACTGTGCCCTGCTGAACAGCTAAGAACAGATCACACAGATAAACTTGTATCTGTCTGCTTCTTCCCCAGCAAGGAAGGCTCCAAAATACTCCCTGTGCGGTACACATTCAACGAGCTGAGAAAGTATGTTAATTGATGTTTACCTCCCATAATGTACTGTGACATTGCCTAATTTCTTGCTAGATGGTTAGAGCACACTCCCTGCCAAGACACTGAGCAGGTATTTCCCTTCTTACTCCGCATCCCCAATACCCTCCCTTATCTAAACCCTGTAAATGAACAGAATCCTTTGTTTAACCTCCAGAAGTTAGTATCTGAACCATATAACCTACAAAATTACTGCATTAAGAAAAGTATTACATTCCAACCCAAACAGGCTGTTAGTAAGGTGTTAGCCCCTTAGATACTTTGTTGACCCAGTACCCATCCCCTGTGCCCCCTCACCTTGAGATCTGCTCTCTGCTTCACTGGTTGTTTTCTGCTCTGCTGGCTAAGTCTTCTTTGCTCCCACCAAGGTGTTAGCCTGTCCCTCCTGCCTTTCATTATCCTCTTCTGCCTTCACTGAACCCTGCCTTTTGT
This sequence comes from Protopterus annectens, assembly GCF_019279795.1. Lineage (NCBI taxonomy): Eukaryota > Metazoa > Chordata > Ceratodontiformes > Protopteridae > Protopterus > Protopterus annectens. Next base: position 473,981,492 of record NC_056742.1, read on the forward strand.
CTTAGTTTCATTCTAATTACCCATCTCTCTTCTGGTCTAGGCATTCTTGCCATTCACTACCCCCCTCATCACTTATCCTTCCTTCTTTCCTCTCCTCCTACCCTACAAACCTGCCTAGCACAGATTCTGTAATCCAAGCATACTACTATCTCTCAGTGCCTGCTATTCCATTCAGTACCTGCACACACCTACCCTACTCCTCCCCCTTCCAAGCTATATCTGCTCCAATCCTATCATAAGGATCCAGTCCCACAGGATGCCATCTTTAAATCCTCGGTCCTGATCTCAGCTGCTGCATGTCTGTCCCTGGCTCTAGTGTCCACACCTACAGTAAGTTTGCAACTGTTTTCTGTACTGTCTAACTTCGGAAAACCTGTATTTTTATTGTATTTTGTTCTTACGTGGATTCTGCACTCAGACTGTCTAAAGTGTTTTCCCTGAACTGTTACAAATGTGCATGTGCTTCTCTGTTATAAAACCATTGACCTGTGATAGCATTTTGAATGACCACTAACATACGACAGTGTAATTTTAAGCATTCGCGCATTTACAAGCTGCAGTAACACGGAACAAATGATGTAGTGGTGTTTATGTATTATTAGTGCTTACTCTTGCTAAGTGTGAAGACCTAACCTGACTGGGATTTAAAATAGTTAATGGAAATTGTACTAGTGCCTTTTATGCATTATTTGTAGTGCCTTTAATGCATTATTAGTGCTTACACTCGTTAAATATAAAGACATTATTCATGCTTATACTCGCAAAACATAAAGACCTAACCTAACCTGGTTTGTAAATAATTACTGGAAATTATAATACTACCTGTGGGTAAAGCAAAGCAATTATTAACGTTTTGTTTCTGCATGAAGCTGAAATTGAGATATACTGTTAAGGTACTGTGGTAGATGAAAGTTCTTTACACTAGCGTGCTAAAGTGCGACATTACAATGCACTGTGTTTTAGACTTGCCCACGTGGCAAACTATTATAATTATAGTCTCGGTCACTCATATGCAGCTTTAGATTCAAGCTGCTGTGGTTATTATAACAGTATCCTTGAAATTTTTCTGGACTAAATGTCCTGACTTGTATTCACATGACAAATGTATATTTTATTTGTGTTTTACTCACTGTTGAATAGCCTATATTTTTCTGTTTATGACTCCCCTTTACAACTACCTCTCTCCATATCTCTCCAGCAATCCATCCTCCTTGCCTAAAAATTGCCTAGCGACTGTGCCCTGCTGAACAGCTAAGAACAGATCACACAGATAAACTTGTATCTGTTTGCTTCTTCCCCAACAAGAAAGGTTTCAAACTACTCCCTGAGTGGTACACATTAAAGAAGCTGAGAAAGTATGTTAATTGATGTTTGCCTCCCATAATGTACTGTAACATTGCCTAATTTTTTGCTAGGTGATTAGAGCACGCTCCCTGCCAAGACACCCAGCAGCCATTTCCCTTCTTACTCTGCATCCCAAAATATCCTCCCTTATCTAAACCCTGTAAATGCACAGAATCCTTAAACTCCCAGAAGTTAGTATCTGAACCATATAACCTACAGAATTACTGCATTAAGAAAAGTATTACATTCCAACTCAAACAGGCTGTTATTAATTTGTTAGCCCCTTAGATACTTTGTTGAACCAGTACCCATCCCCTATGCCCCCTCACCTTGAAATCTGCTCTCTGCTTCAATGATTGTTTTCTGCTCTGCTGGCTAAGTCTTCTTTGCTGTAACCCACTACGTTTGCCCTGCGGGCTCACTTTGCTCACCTACCCTGCCCCCAATTCCCAGCCGCTCCCACTACTCCTACCTTTATTCTCACCTCTATTCTCCACCCCCTTATCTCTCATCCAACCCACTCTCTTCTCCTCATCATCCACTCCCCCACCCATCCTCCACCAATTAACCAACCACACTCCAGCCTGATCCATTATACCCTGTACACTTGTCCATGCCCCTCTCTCTTTCTCTCTCACATACCCACTGACACCAAACTAACTATTAATACCTCCCTAATTAACCATGGTCTCTCCACTTTCTCTAACCCTTCACAGCCACTCAATCTGCTTATTTCTTCTAATCACTCTAATCCATTCAACCTCTTATTCCTCTTCCAAACGCCCCCCCTCTTTCCTACCCCCCATCTCCTCAACCATCTCCCTTCCTCTTCCTACAACCTCCCACTTTCACACCATATCTCTCATACCATATCCTCCTCTCTTGTTCAACCAAACCCACTCCACTACTGCAAACCAAAGATCACATCCTCCTCATTGAAACACAACACACCTAAAGCAATGTTGCTTTCCTCCCATAACTCAAGGAGCAAACCCAAGCTCCTCCTCACATTTTCCTTTGCCAAACTCTTCTTATCAGGAGACATACACCCCAACCCCAAACCAAAGACTAGGACCAACCAGAATCCTCCAATCACAACTCATACTACCAAGCATAAATATCTCAAACAAGTTACCATTAACACCCAAAGTTTGAGAACTAAAATATCCCACTTCCAGGCTTGGATAAACCATACTCTACCATATATAGTCGCTGTCCCTGAGACATGGCTAAAACCCCACATTCCTGACTCTGAAATCCTACCCCCTGGGTTTCAAGCACTCAGACATGACAGCCATAATAAGAAAGGAGGAGGAGTAGCCTTAATTTACTGTAGCCTACTCTACATCACTCCCTACCCAAACCCCATTCCTCAGTTCAATAACGCTGAACTAGTCATAGGAATACTCAAAATGAATGACTATAAAAACATTTGTATTATGGCCCTCTACATCCCCTCTGGAAACAACCGCAATACACTTGAAGAAATACATCTATGGGCCACAACCAATATTACACTTGAGACATACATTCTAGGAGATGTGAACATTGACTAGAACAAAATCAATTCCAAAACTCCCTCCATATCTATCAGTCTATTAAACTTCACACAACTTATATATGACATCACCAGACCCAATAAAAACAATTCCCCAGAGTCCACTTTTGACTGGATGCTTGCCTCCCACCCAAATAAAATCTCATACTCAGGCACCCTACCAAACTCCATGAGTGACCACTTGCCAGCCTTCATTCATAGAGCAACCTCTTCCACTCCTCACCAACACCAATACATCCATACTCAAAACCTCTCTAACTTTAACCTCACAACCTTTTCCAACTCCCTCAAACATACAAACTGGAACAGCCTAGATAACACCATAGACTTCTTTAACTCAACTGTCTTAAATACCCTGAACACCCAAGCCCCACCTAGAACAAAATGTATAAAATCCAACTCTGCCCCTTGGCTAACTAAAGAGACTAAAACACTCATGCAGCAAAGAGACAGGACCTGGAAACTTTACCACCACAATAAAGACCCCGACACCTTTCTGAAAGCAACTCCACAACCTAGCCAAAAAACAGATTATAAAACTACTATACCAAACTCCAGGCTAATCATTCCAAAAATCCTAAAAAAATTTGGAACTCCATCAACACTCTTCTAAACCCAGGGACCAAACAAAACCCTTGGCCTGACACCAGCAAAACTGACCTAGAAATAGTCACTCTATTCAATTCCTTCTTTACCAACTCTATACCAAAACTCACCAAGACCTTCCCAAATAACGACCCCTCCCCTACCCTCAAAACCTTCTTCCTAACCTCTACCAAACCTTCCATGCCCAGTAATCCTGCCACATTTCAACGTAAAACCCATATCCACCACATACATAAAAAAACTTCTCTCCAAACTCAAGCCATGCTCCAACGGCCTCCTAAAACTAGCAGCTGATGGTATTGCAATCCCTATCAACATTCTCATTAATAAATCCATACAGGAATCCTATGTTCCAAAACTATGGCACTCTGCCTTTATCCCACCCCTCTACAAAGGAGGCAAAAATAACATCTCAAACTTTTGACCTATAGCCATTCTCTCCCCAATCTCAAAAATTCTTGAAAAACACATCCACCTCCAGCTCATGCCTTTCTTCACCAATAATCAACTGTTCACCCCTACACAACACGGTTTCCACCCTGGCCACAGTACTATAACTGCTCTTCTCTCTTACCTAGACATAGTAAACCATGCCCGTGACTCTGGAGATATTGTATCTACAGTCCTCCTCAATCTCTCCGAAGCATTTGACACAGTCCCCCACTCCCACCCCCTTAAACACCTCTCTAACCTTAATCTATCTCAGAACACCCTAACCTGGTTCAGTAGCTATCTCACTGACAGATCACAGGCTGTGAAGTGGCAAACTGGCATCTCAACCTTCCTTCCCACCCCAACCAAGGTTCTCAAAGGGTCCATACTTGGTCCAATGCTCTTTAATATATTCATTAATGATTTCCATACAGCCATCCCAAATACTAAGATAGTACAACATGCAGACGATTCAACCCGATTCTGCTCCACTTCTAACCTACCAGAGCTCCAAATAAAAACTCAAATCGCCTTCTCAACTACAGAGAACTGGATGCTTCAAAATCAACTCTCCCTAAATACCAACAAATCTAAGATAATACTTTTCTCTCCCTCTAAATCCCTCACTCTCAACAAAAACTCTTTCAAAATAATCAGCCATGCCAACTCCTCCTGTTAAACTTCTTGGGGTTACTATTGATGAACACCTAAAATTCGATACTCATATTCAGCTAAATATTAAAAAAACACATCAGAAACTTGGTATGTTGTACATAAACTCCCACTTTCTCTCTCCTTCTACAAGACAAACACTCGCCACTACCTACGTACTACCATCACTTTTGTATGGTGCTCCTCTTCTAACTAACCTATCCTCCTCTATCACCTCCAAACTAGAAATCTGTTACAACAAAATCTCAAAGTTCGCCACTAAATCCAAATACACTTCTCACCACTGTTTATCTCTCCACCAGCTTCATTGGCTAGAACTTCCCAACTTCCTTAACTACCTCCAACTCACTACAGCCTACAAATTAATTTTTAAACCCACTAGTTGCCCAGCCCTAACATCTTAACATCATACGCACCAACAGAACTCTAAGATCTGCCCACCAAAATCTACTTTCTGTATACAAACCAAACCGTCCAGCCGGTCAACTTCTCCTATCATTTTCCCTAGCAGAAAAATGGAATTCCCTCCCTCCCACTCTAAGAACCTCAGAAAACCTTGAATACTTCAAAACTCAACTCCATTCCCACCTCACCCAAAACTGGAATTGCAGTTGCACTCAACCCACCTAGCCGACTATGTCCCTACTACAAGTTAATCTACCCCATACTGATTACCTAAAATAATAGCCTCACTCTGAATATAACATAACTTAACATTCGATATCTTAAATGTATACATTGTAAATAGCTTATTAACTGTCCTCTTTCCCTTTTCTGGGGATGAATCTCTCTACTGGCAACTCTTAAACTTTGATGCTATTTAACTAAATCATCCTCACTTCTTATCCTGAATGGTGATGTATACACCCCACCTTCTCTAGTTCTTAACTGTCTGTCTCAAATTTTTACTTTATAAATAATGCACTTTCCACCTACATTCACCCCTCTATGCAAAATTGTGTTTACAAATGTCAGTCTATAACTACGTTCAAATGAATAACTACATTCAAATGAATGACAATTATTTTACAACCTTACTCTCATCATCTACTTCCTCAGTGCAACTAATCATCAGTTTCAACTTGTCCCAGTCCTAGTACAAATGTATGTAAGAATATAACGTATAAATGTATGTATGCAATACATGTTCCATTTTAGGATTGTACCCTAATAAGTTTTACTATGTAATACAACTTTTTGCTTATTGTTACTGTGTATTATGGATATGTAATAATACTTTATTACTTATTGTATTATGGATATGTAATAATACTTTATTGCTTATTGTTACTGTGTTTATGCAGCTTTTCTCCCCGGGCCTCCACTGAAAATGGGCACCTTGAGCCCAGTGGACCGCCCCAGTCTTCAAACTGGAAATAAATAAATAAATAAATAAATAAATAAATAAATAGCTATCTACCAGTCCCCAAATCTCACTCAATTCACCCAATCCACCTATTTGGACCTGTTAGAATCTATCACGATTCAATCCTTTATCCTGTTTTGTGTGACTTCAAGTTCCCAAACATACACCAAAAGAACTACTCATGCATGCCAGAACACAACTGCCCAATGATTCCTTGATTTTGTCAATGTAAATGCCTTGGAACAACTATTCGATACCTCCACAAGGATGATAGTATCTTGGACTTGGTACCAACCAGCATGCATAACCATTGCAGCATCCCTACAGTATCCTCTTACCTGTTAAGATCTGACCACAAAGCAGTCACTTTTCAAAGTTACCATCTCCACTCCAGCTAGTATCACACCTAAAAACTTGTCTAAAGCTTATTACACATTCCAGAAAGATGGTATTCATAGCTTCACAGCCACCTCTCCCTCTGTAGGAACTGACAGCAATTTCCAAAACTACACCTAAGCACCATACCACTATTTATACTGATGCACACAATCTGGAATGTCAGACAGGACAAATTCACCCTCTACAGGGAAGAGTAAGCCTGTCTGGTGAACATCTGAAATACACAAAAATGTAAAAAAAAAAGTAAAATAATAGCTGTCGAAGACCCAGAATGAGCAGGTTCCTAATTGTAAGCAATGTCTCTGTAGCCTGAACCAGCAACACAGAGCACTAGTCAAATCCTGCAATGCAAACTGTGATTCCAAATTCGTCACATCTACTTCAGACAATCATAAGGCCTTCTTCACATATGACAGCAGCCTCAAAGGATGCCCCCAGATCTGATCACAATGGGTGTTCATGGACACCACATATACAAATGTATATATAGCAAATGTGCTGGCTGACAGATACAGCAAAAACTTTAACCTGCTGTTCGCCCCATAAGTACTTCAAGACATCCTCAGTACCTACCCCTTCCCCCTTATATCTAGGGAAAAGATCATCACTGCTCTCTCAAAGGCAAGAAATACATCCTCCATGGCACATAATAACATGTGAGGCTGCATCCCATGTGAACTAAAGGAGGAGCTTGCAGCACCATTATGCACCTGAATCAAACAAAGCTTACGTACCGGCTTTGTCCCAGCTGAGTGGAGGACAGCCACTGTCATTCCTTTACAGCAAATGTGGAGCTTCCACCAATCCAGCAAATTACTGACCTACCACCTAAGTACCCTCATCTGCAAGGCCATGAAATGGATTATCATGGGGCTCATTAACACGGACATTGGCAACCTCCAAACACTTGATCCCACACACTTTGGCTGCATCAAGTGGAGGTCATGTTTGCATGTACCCATAGTGGTATATGTTCATTAGCACAAACATAGTCATATATAATACCTTTCATCGCTTATTTCAAAGCAGGACAAGAAAGAATACATGTTTGCTAGCTTTCACTGCCCACATTTGTAGATTTGTGAATGATCACTACTACTGTAGCCTTAGCTGTATGGCTTTCAGCTGGCAGAGAGTCTAGCACCCGGTCATCTTCCACATCTTCGCAGCACATCACATGTACCCAAATTGCCACTACATACCACATGACTTCACTACAATACAAAAATGTGATAGAATTCCTTGTCATCTTTCTGTCCATCTGTGAAGGACACAGAGAAAGTGACTCAGGCTGAGCTGTGAACAGATAATGAATGGAAAAAGACACAAAAATGTCTACAACCTGCTATAACCTGTACACCAACAGACAACCAATATATCAGCTGTGGTGTGACACTAGCTTGTTGTGAGAAGTCTACCAACTGTTGTAATCACAAGTAAAATACAACTACATATCTAAAGACCTGCTACATCCATGGATACCTACTAAGAAATAAGTAATAAATACAACTAGCATGTATCCATGCTCATTAGCAATATAAACCATTACAATCACATCAAAATTACTGCATCCCCAATGCCCACACTAATCAACAGAGCCATCCAGGACAACATAGTCCCTGCTATATACATGACATTACATGTTCTTGCCATACTTCAAGGATGTAGTTCCACTCACCTCTCCAAATTCAGGCCTATTGCTATCCTGTCTCCCCTATTGGAGAGCCTGTAAAAATGTGTTCATAAGTAGCTCCTTGCTCTACTTCCCTAAGATAATCTGTTCACCATGAACCAACATGGATTACTCACTAACCGCAGTACAGACACAGTTCTACAATCCCTAATAAACAGTATTTCTTCTTCTCAGGATAAGAATAACCTTATAGTCGGTCAGTCCCATCACATCTATAAAGTCTCTTACATTGTCTAACACAACCTGCCTCTGGCCAAAATAGGTAACCGGAATCTCTGCAACTATACTACCTGATGGCTAGCAAGCCATCTCTGCACCAGATTTCAGGCATAGAATTGGCCCACTCTGTAGCCAACTGCTACCTTCGAGTCCATAGCAGTACTCTTTAAGTCTTCAACCTATGTAACCATTCACTCATAGCTGGCCTTAGGCATAGGCCAACTAGGCAGCTGCCTAGGGCGTCACTGTAGCAGGGGCACTTTTCCACTATTTATCTGGTGTAGATAGACCAGGATGGGAGCACCGGGTGGTGTCGTGAGGGGTGCCGTGGAGCCCTTTTGCCTAGGGCACCAGTTGACCTAAGGCCGATCCAGCATTTACTTCAGCACTTTTACTAACAGCCTCTACCTAACTTGTCTTACATCTCCTCTAATATAATATGCTGATGACTCTACCATATTTACAATTGCTGAATTCATAGTCCACCCACCTCACCCGAGAATTGTACTTCTCATCTCAGAGATGGCTAACATGCAACCAAATGACACTATGCTCTTCTGCTTCCTCCATCAATCCCCCTAAATCATTACATCCACCTTACACGTCATCGTAATAGAAAAGTTATTATGTATGAATCTCACCCTAACGTATTAAAGGTCATAAGTGATGACCAACTTACAGTCCAGCTATAGTTATTTGGATATGCTTTTCTTGGCTGCAGTCCCAAACTAGTAGGCTATGGTAGACCAACTCTGCTGATGTCTGCAAGCTGGGTGCTGTCATCAGTTTCACTACTGATGTGCACATCCTCCTAGAGGCACTCACTCAGGCCAATGACTGGTGCCACTGATGTGGCCTCAAACTGAACACAACCAATGACATCATTATCCCCTTTCAGGAGAGAGCTGTCCCCACAAATTATCACAATAAGAACAACATCCTAAACACGCAATCAGCCATGGGGGATTCGGGCAGCCCGGTCGATAGCACCCAGACTTGTGACCACCATGGTGCCTGCATTGTATGGAAAGCCTTCTACATGGTACACCTCATAAGTAAAGCTATCTCATCTAGGTGCAATCTTTCAATCTTAAAGTCTGTTACTAATTCTTCCATGTCAGTGAGTTTTTAATTGGCAGAGAATTTCTGTACCTAATACTATTCCATATTGTGTCATTATGACTTTGACTAGGTGTAAGAACATCTGTACATCTGCCTGAAGATGCCTTGACATAAAGAAATGATAGATTTAACTATATACAGGATGCAACTGCATACATGTATTGTCACACACTGTTCAATTATTGGTCCAAACAAGAGACATGTCATGGACCTATATGCGTTTAATTTTGTTACATATTTCTGATTACATTTGTAATCTACTATATACCAGGAGACACTTGGAACTTTTGGCCTTAGGGTGACTGCTGTGCCCAGTCATTTGCCTACTCAGACAAATACAGTCAAATAAAACAAGAAATGAATGAAGAAATGACATTTGCATCGATTCATGCTCAGTAGCAATATGAAACAAGCTACAATACAACTGCTACTAACTAGTCAGTAGACTACTTCATGCTGATTACTCAACTCAGCCTAGCACAAAGAAAATGCTATATGTAAGGGTAAAAGGAAAGATATTTTCCAGAGGAACAGGTAAATGACCATGTGAAGTGGTGACAGCATGACAATGTATGCAGTACAGCTTTCAGATGTCTGCCTCCTTAATTACCCTGTTTAGCATATGTACTTCACAGTCAAAGCTGGTATTCAATTTCTGTTAAGACTTTGGAAGGTCAGCTGGTTCAAGCCGAAAGCAGGACTCAGACTGTTGTAATAGACATTGTCAATGAGACTGTGGAGCTGAATGCATTCCTCCATCAGAAAAGAGAGGTGGGTTCTTTTCAGTGATGACAAGAAATTTCCATCCAAAAACTGTGGAGCCGGCTACCTGTGGAGTTGATTTCTTTTAGTCTGCATAACTCTCCCCCGTGCTGCTCACAAGGCCTGCTATCACTACTCCATTTCTTCAAACTACTCTTTCTTCAGTCCTGTATCTCACAACAGTGGAAGGACAAAACATGTCACACTCATTCAGATCTCCATGCATAGTTTCCCTCAGTTCTTGTGCAACAACCTCAGATCTGACCTTCTTTTGATCTCTGCCCAAAAAGGATCACGTGATATTACCCGGCTATCAAGTTACACTGAAGAGAGTAGTGTGCCCTTTCATTCATTCACTTGCGTATAACAGTTTGACAAGTGAGTATTCATCATTTGTGCACTAAGAAAGTGTCAACTCAGTGATTTGCATAGCTAAACGAGTAATGGGCACTTAAAGTGAGCTCACAATACATTACATTCGCTTGTGCCAATTCATCAATTCATGCGGGCAAGCTTTGCAGATACCTATATACACATGCACATATATATATATATATATATATATATATATATATATATATATATGTATGTATGTGTGCACATAGAGAGAGAGTGACCATCTAAGTACCATCACCCATTATTCTTTTGTAGTTATCAGATGATGTGCAACGTGAAATACTCATACAGCTGCACAGTCCATTATGCACATCCCCATACTGGTATACGTTCATCTTAATTCCTGATTGGTGTAAACCAGAAGTGCCCAAAGTATCACTCAGTACCACATGACTTGACTAAGATACACATATGGGATAGAATTCCTTCTCATCTTGTCCATATGTGAAGGACAGATAAAGAGAGTGAGGCTGACCTGTGAATGAACAATGCACGGAAAAAAATGACTACAACCTGGTGTAACCTATTCACCAACAGACCAGGGACATATCATCTCGGTGATTGATGCTGCAGCAATGATGTTTGAAACAGTTCATGTTAAGTTGATGCTGCTTATGCCACTGTACTATGTTCATTATACTGTGGAGTGCTCCTTCTGCCTTAGCTATACAGATTGACTAATCCTGCATAATGCATTTGGAAGGTGTACACTGAAGAGTACAGAAGAACCATGGGCAATGCTTCTCAAAGAGCCTTACCTGTACATAGGTTAACAACAGAGGCTGAGTGCTTTGCAAATGCAAGTATAGAGGACCAGGTGGCAGATTTTAGAATTGTTTCTTCAACCCTTTCCACAATCACATCCATAAACTCAGAGCACTATTTACAGTAATTTTTGCCAGTGCATGGCATACTGTTGTTATGGCATATATAAAGAAGCTTAAAATCATTAAAATGCTATGTGTTAAGCCCACCAATGTGAGGAAGTGAGGACATTCCTCAGGCACACAGCCCCGTGTAATGTCAGCATTTAGAGTTACTTCAGCAATTGCACTTGTCAGCCATCATATGGTGAAGCACATAACCCAAGGCCACCTGTGCTCAGCAATGCACAGAATTTTGGTGATATGCATCTCATGCCATGAAGTTATAGCCAAGTTTCAGTTTCAGCAGCACAATGATTAACTCTAGGGGAGTTCTCACAAGTTTAATGTGTAAATCAGACATGAGGTGACAACAGCAGCCATTCCAAGGGGTTACTAGTGAAATGCTTACATTAATTTGTTCACACTGTGTTATATCATGGTCAAGAATGTTTTCTTTGTTACTGCTAGGGTATACTGCCTATGTGTGGTAATTCCCATGTCCTATGTTACATGCTAATTGCTTTTATTATATTTCCATCATGCATTGCCCACCACAATGCTTAGCTCTGTCTGAAACTGTACAACTTTGACCTCATTAGTTGACACCACATACAACTCTACATAGCTGGGACAACTGTACTTAGCTGACTGCTTATCATGTGTGCTGCTAGGACAAGGCAATATAGATGCATAATGAAATTTACATCTGTGTAACTGTGCCAATAAAGGTGGGAAGCATGCCACTCATGTTCTTGGACTCTGTAGCACTACATGAAGCTACTTTGATTACGTTGTTGTTTTTCATGCTTCTGAAATTAATGAGCCTATGTCTCACATGACACTGTAGAAATCACTACCTAGCAGTAAATTGGAAGTCAAGGCCTAATGTTTTAGCCTCACGTTAACCACTGACAATCTGGCTTTAACAAGAATATGAATCAACATGGATTACATGTCAATCTTATTTACATATGCTGTATCAGTGAAGGCTGTAAAATGATACAAATCATATGTTTGGTCCTGATAAACGCCTCCTAATTTCTATCATTCTCACAGAACTTAATGGCAAGAAACTGGCTTGTATTGCTTTGTTCCACTTTGACTTGTGTTACCCGTAAATAACCCCTTCTGCAATGACTCATACTATACAGTACCACTGTATGCTTCATTGTCTAGTTGGGATAGGCCACAGCACTGAAACACATAGGGGTATGCATTAATGTCATCTGAGAAGACCCAGCATGACCTAAATGATAAGTGTGACTCCACAAGCACTCTGCCAGTTCAGCTTTGCCTGTGTGACTCACAGCTATGAGCCTCTGTGTGAACCACTGTTTCATGACACAGTTCATTGTCATGGACAAAACCACATACAAATAATTTTTCAGGAAAATTTTGATTTTATTGTTAAACAACAATCATCACACTACAGACCAGTTACCAGCTGTTTTGCTATGCCAATACTAACCGACACAGGAAAATATTATATTAACAGTCAACCCCCCCTTCGATGTGGTAGAAAACCTGTATACTGTCCTAATGCATCTGGATAACGGTCATAAATTCTCCATACACAGCAACTTGGAATAACTCTATGAACTCTGCTTCCCAGTCTGCCATAATGCCAGACCGTAAACTGCCGATATGAAATGTGTCTATAGTGCCAGTTTTCATTGGTTTCCGCAGGTATTCCAAAAATGAACGTCTGTATGTATCCGCAACACGTAGTACACCATGATGTAGGACAATTTCACTCATTTCCTAGAGAGAGAAAAATATAATAATTAATTTCCAACTACGGACTAGGGCAATTCTTTTGAGACATACTAAGACTACCTGAACATATTACACAACTGAGGTAGTAAGCCAATGTTTGCCCATTCAAATGCACTCAGGCTGTATTGTTTTCATTCGACTTTACATTCGGTGTCACATAAACTAAGGTAATAGACTGATTTTCTTTTTCAAAACAGGTAAGAAGTCTCATGCGAATGTTCACCTGAAAATCCATATGACATTACTTGTTATAGCTGACTGCTACAGATACATGCATTCCACATCTTACTGTATTTCTATTTAACTCCAGCACATTCTTGCATGATAGACGCATAGCTGTGTGTTCTATTTTAAGAACTTGTGTGACAGTGTTTTACACATCTGTTATCACATTACATTCTACATATATATTCTACACTGTTACATGGTACCTCATGAACCATCCATCACGAATGGTTACATTGTACATACATGAAGTCAATGATGCTGGGGCAACTGATATGGATGTAGGCTAGTGCACTCATACCATGCATCAAAGCAAGATAGTTATATGAATTAATCTTGCATCGACATGAGTTGAGGTCAGCTAACTCTGTCCATCCAGTCATCAGCAATGTATCACATCTTTCCATCAGTAACGACTGGTGATGTGTCCGATGACTTAACTGTCACATCAATCAAGTGTCTTTTGCAAAGTTTTTAGAAATATTGAAGTATAACCAATTATCTGGTCAGGATCAACAGTCAAATATGCAAAGGCATGTTAATCTTTTGCTAAGGAAAATTCAAAAACAATACATTTCTGAGGCTAACAGCTGCAACTTGAAAGAAATGTAGGCTGTCAAGTGCATTTGTGAGTCAGTACTACACATTAAAAGCACACCGGCTCAGAGAATGGCAAATAAGCTGGGATGCAATGCTGCTAAGTAACTGCTGTGACAATGTCTTCACTACATACAATCAAATTAACTGGAATTGCTCATGGCCAATCAACTACATACTGTCGTAATAACCACATACTCACCAGAATCAGTGACAAACAGTTTGTGGACCCATTCCCACAGCAGACTCTCTTGCAGTCGGGATACTCCTGCAGCAATGGCACAGGCACCATGGGGGAAGTAGTTCTGCATTGCTTTGAACATCATGTGCCATGTTAAAGAACTCATACTCATCCAGAATCTCCTGTACTAGTTGAGGATTACGTTCTGCAATAACGGTGAATTTTTGCCTGTAAGTGCACCAGCATAAGCATCTTAGTCAGAAAGGAATGTACTAATTAAACCTGTGCATGCAACTATGCCCAACACACTTGACACTGCTCATGAAATGAATACTGCCAAAGCTTATTATACTATATTAGGTATTGCTCACCAACTGTTAATGCGGTTGTCATCAGTTATAACCCACGTGCCCTCATCCATGCATTGATTTCCAAGATTCACATTCATGTCACTTACATCTACTACCTTCAGAAGCTGGCTATGCATACTACCATGACACACCTTACTATGCAAATACCATGTTTGTTGCCGCAGTGCTATTTATGCCAGTACTGCTAGTATTGTACAGACACAGTACAGTCATCAGTATGTTTAACTGGCAATGCAGTTACTTAGCTCACTCACTAATCCTTCTATGAATCAACACTCTGCTTTGTCAAACTTCCATCGATTCCCTTTGGCAAAATTGGTCATTTAATTCTTCAGGATTCCTTGAAAGGACCAACATTAGCTACCTTTAGGTACTCATCAGACATATTGTGGACTACAATAGATGTATCATACTTGCCAAAGGCAAGAGACTAGCAGCTGTAGCAAAGATGTCTGTACATCATAAATAACTGGCAGCATTGTATTCTCTGAGATTGTCCTCTGGGTTTTTTCTCAACATAACTGTTGCATATTCATTTTGAAATAGTATCATCCTGTGTGTAAACAAATTTCACATCACATCCCTCTCCATAACCATGCCCTCACTAGCTTTAAGGGGTCCGGATAGAGACATGAAAAGTCAGCAAGCAAAGGAGAGTAGTAGTGCAGAAATTGAATTCATCCTCAAGTCTTGGTGAGCACCTCCACGGGGTGGACCCTGTTTTTCACAAAATCTCACCAAGTCACATTGATATATAGACTGTATTTATATAGCATATGTCATGGACAGAAGTAAATCAATAATAAAAAAAAGATAGCTGGGTGCACAAGACACAGAATAAAAAAGTGCCCAATCATGGTAGGGGCACTGGTGCCAGGACTGGAAAAAAATGGCAGTGTAGAATCCTCAAAATATGAAAATGTTCCTACAATGGGGTCAGGCCAGGCTCAGGGGGAGGATGGCCCCCCTGTTGTAGAAGGAAGTAGCAGTCCACAAAAATGACAAAAATTGATTGGCCAAAGAAGAGCCATAAAGATATTATGTATTATTACTATTACGCAAAAAGCCCAGAATTTCCAGACACAAGATATACAAAATGATTAAGAGAGAAATTAGAGGACAGAAAAATACTTCCACAGGAAAAACTGTTACAAGCTTCAGATAAAAATTTGCTTTCATTAATACAGCAGATTTTCAAAAAACAGTATATAGATCAAGCAACTTTGATCTCTTTGGAAAAAGAAGCCTCTGAGGAAGTGAGAAAATATAAACAACAAAATCTAGAGATATTTGAAAAATGTAAAAAAAGAAATATGGACATGGGAAAGAAAGAGCAATTTGATATGGTGCAATATTTATGCAAAGGAGAAAGCCAAGTTAACTAATATGGAGAAGGTAGTCTCAAAGATATTTGAAGAAAAATACAGGCAAAGGCATCCAGATATGGAAAATTTCACAACAAAAAGACTAAAAGCAGAAAGATTCAATGTAGAAAAGATGATTAGTAAAGTAGAAGTTAAAGAAATAGAAGTTGAAGTTATGGAGTGCCTGCAAGGTGAAGGATTTAATATAGAAAGACTGAAACAGACTACATCACAGCATGATGGAGTGAGTCCCCAGAATAAGAAAAAGCAAGAAGATCAGGAGACGGGACGAAGAAATATGGACATGGGAAAGGAAAAGAGATTTAATATGGTGTAATATGTATGCAAAAGAGAAAGCAAGACTAACTAATACAAAAAGAGCAGCACCAAAGATATTTGAAGAAAAATATAGACAAAGAAATCCAGATATGGAAAACTTTACAATACAAAAAATAAGAAGACTAACCGGAAAAGTAGAAAAAAAGATGAGTAATGGAGAAGTCAAAGAAATAGAAATTGAGGTAATGGAACAACTGCAAAGAGAAGGATTCAGTGTAGAAAATCAAATGCAGAAAGCACCACAACAGGATATAGCAATGGATATCCAAATTAAGGGGAAGCCAGTGGAACAGGAAGTAACTGGTCAGGTGCCATATCAAGATATTTTGGAGCCTTCCACAGGAAACCAGTATAAACATTCACTTGAAGCTAGACAGCAAGGAAGGGAACAGGAAACTTTGGAAACTCTGACGCAGTCAATGTTG
The DNA here is from genome assembly GCF_019279795.1 of Protopterus annectens. Taxonomy (NCBI): domain Eukaryota; kingdom Metazoa; phylum Chordata; order Ceratodontiformes; family Protopteridae; genus Protopterus; species Protopterus annectens. The sequence continues at coordinate 473,998,205 of NC_056742.1, forward strand.
AAGTGAAATAGGCCAGTGAGTTCCCATATGACAGAGCAACATATGACACAGGATGAAATTGAAGAGAATGTGTCACAGGAAGATGCTCTAGAACAGGAAATGGAAAACAAAGAATGTGCCCTCAGTATGGAAGAAAAGGAGTTAAGAGAAGAGTTGCTTGATTTAATAGATAAAGATAGATATATCAAGATCAATGAGTGAAATAGACTGGGGAAGGTTAATAAAACCCCAAAAGTCAGAAGCTTGATAAAACAAATGAATACAATAATTAGGACTGTCCATAGAGACCCATGCGATATAACAGAAGTAAATAGAATATGTTACTGTGCTGCTAAATTAATAACTGATAACGTTCTACCACAGGAACACAGAGTAGTGAGGGAAAAGAGGGGGCAAAAAGCAAATACCATCATGGAAATATCGAACGGAGAAAACTACAAAGCAGTTAAGACAAGAAGTATCATTGTTAGAAGATTATAGAAGAGGGAACAGATCAACAAAAACATTAAGAAAGATAGATGTGATAAAAGCAATGCACAGTATTAGGACAGACCAGGATCTATTATGCACTATTGGAGATAACAAACTAAAAATTTCAAAACAGGTGGAAAGACTTAGAAGATACAAAGATAAATATAAGGGAAAATGACAAAATAAACATTTTACTGATGACCCAAAAAAGCTTTATAGAGAATTGGAAAATAACGTAAAAGGAATTGATAGACCACCAAAAAAGAGGAAGTAGATACATTTTGGAGAAGTAACTATGAAGATCCTGTGGAACATAACAAAGATGCTAAATGGATAGAAGAAGTAAAGGAAAGAATAAGAAGATTAATGGTACAGGATATGACATGGGATGAAATAACAGCCAGAGAGATTGAATTAAAGTTGAGAAAAACCTCTAACTGGAAATCCCCAGGTCCAGATGCAGTACCTAACTTTTGGCTTAAAGTATTAACTTCTTTGCACAAGGATTTAACCATGAGTAAAAACTATTTATATGCTCACCCCGAACATACACCGCACTGGTTAACAACAGGAAAAACAATGCTCTTACTTAAGAGTGGACCTGCAAGCTACCCTAGAAATTATAGACCAATAACTTGTCTTCTGACTATGTACAAAATATATACAGGAATTGACGCTGACAAAGTTTATAGTCATTTAGAAGAAAACTCACTTATGGCAGTAGAACAAAAGGGCAATAAAAGAAAGTCATATGGAACACAGGACCATTTGTTGTTAAACAAAGTTATACTGGAAATTGTAAGAAGGGGAAGAACCTAAGTACGGCATAGATTGACTACAAAAATGCATTTGATAGTATCCCACACTCATGGATAAAAGAGTGCTTAAAAATGTATAAGATACACCCTACACTGATTGACTACATTACAGTAACCATGAAACATTGGCAGACCACTTTGCAATTAAGCCATGATAAAGGACAGATTATTATCCCGGGGATAAAAATTCAAAGGGGGATATTCCAGGTGACTGTCTGTCACCCTTGCTATTCTGCCTTGCCATTAAACCATTAAGCTGTTTACTAATAGCTTAGGCCCTGGTTATAATTTGGCTTCTAGAAAACAAGAAAGTCTAATGACTTCTCATCTTCTCTTTGTTGATGACTTAAAATTGTATAGCTCATGAGATGAGGAACTGAAAGCAGAGCTGCAGGTTGTCAAAACTTTTTCAGATGATATTGGAATGTCATTTGGTCTTGATAAATGTGCAAAAGCAACCTTTGAAAAAGGAAAATTTCAGCACCAGGAAAACATCAGTTTGGGACAAGAATGTAATATAAAAGAACTTGAGCAAGAGGGGGGTGTATAAATACTTGGGAATTGATGAAGGATCGGCAATAAAACAGGAACAAATGTGTGAATAAAGCTTAGTAAGGAGTACTTTAAAAGACTTAAATTAATCCTGAAAACAGCACTGACAGCTAGGAACAAGATCCAAACTATAAATCAATTTTCTCTTCCTGTCCTAACTTACAGTTTTGGAGTGACTGACTGGCCCCAAAAGCGTTGGATAGATTGGATATTAAAACAAAAGGATGCTTCATGCTCACCAAATGATTTATAAAAATCAGTGTATATCAAGATTATATATTCCCCGTTCTGAAGGAGGGATGGGTTTCCTTGAAATTGATTACATGTGTAGAGCTGCAATTGTGTGACTCTACACATATATACTGACCTCACAAGATCCAAATTTGGTGAAAGTTTTGAAACATGAGGAGAATAAATCTAAGATGACATCTCTGGTTAATTTAGCAGAAGCATATCGACGTCAAGCAGGAATGGAAATCAAACCAGAAGAGGATGAAAACCAGGCAGCAACTGAATGTGCTAAAAAGCAAAAGAAAGAATACAAGGTGAATGACCAGGTGAAAAGGCAAGAAATGTAGAAAAAACATAAATATAGTGGCAAGTATAGAAAACTTCTGGAAGAGCCTCATGTTGATCAAGAACAAATGCAGGAATGGTTAAGGAGAGGTGAATTTACATCAACAAATGAACGGTTAATATTGGCAGCCCAAGATAGTGGGCTACGTACATGCTGGTTTACTAAGTCCATTGAACATGTGGGAGAAACAGACATATGTAGGTTATGTGGAACCAAATTGGAAATAGTCACACACCTTATTGCTGGTTGCAACTCTCTAATGGCAGAGGGACTGTATACTGAAAGACATAATAATGTGGCAAGATTGTTACACTGGAGATTGTGCAAACACTATGGTATTGAAGTGGCTGAAAAACACTGGAAACATGAGCCACATAGAATCATAGAAAATTATGAAGTTTAAATCACATGGGATCACCCAATGCCAACAGTTCAAAAGATAGATGCTAGAAAACTGGATATAGTGGCCAAGAAAAGAAAACAAAAGTAGCATTGATCATTGAAATCACCACACCTAGTGACTACAGTGTCTTGCATACAGAGAGACACAAAGTCATAGAATTCCTTGATCTGCAGGCAGAAATGAGAGCCATGTGGAGGAAAGATACCCAGACAGTTCCAATAGTAGTAAGAGCAACTGGTCTTATAAAAAAAGAATTTACAATCATATTTAGATATGTTACCAATTCATGTAACAGCATACGAATTGCAGAAGGAGTCATTACTGGGCACAAGAGTGAACCAATACTGATTTCATGAACTTTAATCGTACTCTGACTTAGAAATGGGGTCCATTCCCATCATGGTATTAGAAACCCAAAAGGCTTGGAGAAATTAAAAACGGCTTTAAGCTATCCTCTGTCTCTGGAGTGAAAATGCAATGACTGCACGTTACACCCATGGAAGCAAAACTCAGAGAAGCAAGGCCCGCACAAGCACAACCACACAACAACAAACACCCACAGCAATTTATGTACAATGTAATGTATGCAACACCTCAACCATCATATGATACTAGTTATAGTGAACATAAGAAGACTTACTTTTCCCATAGTATGTCTACATACAACTAATTCTATGACTCATTGCATAACTTGTGTGTCAACTTCACACTAGTTTGATCCACTACCTGTAAAGTAAGATTACGTCGTTGTTCTTGTGCGTTCTGTCTGCTGGCAGCAGGCCTTTGTCCAAGAGAACTGACTCTCTTATTTTGCTGTAATGCACGTCTCTGCCTCTCTGACATTGTAGGTAGTGTTTGTCCCTGTGTAGTCCTTAAAGTTCCCTGAGTCTGTACACAAGTAATCCCACTCTTCTTATTTTTCCATTGGCTGTTTAGTCTGAAACATTAATACAGGTGGAAATCATAAAACAAAGACATTGTATTAGTAGAAAGTAAGTTGTGTTTGAGAAGACTGCAGCATACTACTACTGGATTGTTTGGATTTGCAAATAGACATGTTGTTGTACGCTCGGCTAATCTCTGTTGCCACACAGCGGTCATTTGTTAACAGCATTTCATTAATAATTATGTCTGGCAATGCAGTACATCAATCCATCTGTGAGTGCATATCTTTTTCACTCAAAAAGGAATACTAAGCATGAACTACAGTAGTGACGTACACCTACCTCCTCACAGTTCATTTCACATCACAGCTCCATAGCTTTAAACAAATCTGATTATGTGTACATTGCTGCACAATATACCCATGGAAAGTCATACACTCCTGTAATATGCTTCTACTAACTGCATAGTTCCCAACAGCCTACACTGCTTTATGCTTGTGGACCTCTGCTTTATGATTTATAAGAATGAAAATAAAAAAAACAGCTGTTGCAATAATAAGGCCACCGGAACTACAGTTAGCCTATGTATGGTAAGTCACCTAGGTTTGTAGTCCATGATGTTTGCATATTTATTACTGGCAGATTGGATGACCTTCATTATTACATTTGTACTACTTTCACTTGTGAATGGTATCACTATTGGCATGCCCTAACAGTTAAAGACAACTCCAAGTCTACTGTCTGTTTCAGTTACCCCTTGGCAAATGCCTGACTACCTAAACACTGCAATTTCTGGTTTGATAGGGACTAGATCTGTTGTCAGGGTGTTGTACAGCTGCATTTTCCTGTGGAAATACTGCATTAAAACCTACTGTAAGAACTTAGAGATTTTTCAGTTTTTCTCGATTGTGTTTAACATTAGTGCATGCACACTTACAATTTTCCAACGCTGGACCGAGTACCGACTACATTGTTATGGCAATGCACAGAAAGACCTAGACTGCATGTAACATAGCATACGATCATTTTTTGCATCTGTCCTTTCTAGGAGTACAAGTACTTGTGTTTGAGTGGGTAAGACACAGCACAGTTTCACTAGCACCACACAGTGCATCACCACAGTTAACACTTTTTAACATATTGTTTCCTTCACTCAACACTCACAAAACTCTGAGTGTCTCAACCAGTAATACAGAAGTTATTAATTATGAACTCTAATTGCACTTGCAAAACCAAGGCAGGGCATATTTTTAACACATTCCCTACTTTGGACTACTAGTGCACAATCTGTGTGAACAGTTTTAATTCAAATAGGTTTAGTGGGACACTAAAAGATGTTAATACTGTCAGTCTGAAAGCAGGAGAACGCAACTTAGTAAGGTACAGTCTATTAATTAACCACACAGCAGAGATGCTCAATAACTATTTTGCACTGAAAAAGATTAGAAATGCACATTAACTTTCTTTAACTAAACTGGAAAGTTGGAAAAATGATTCTCAGCCGCAGGTAGTCTACCTACAGCTGACTTGATTCTACCTACAGCTGACTTGATTTGATCATTGTACCACCAACAGGTACACTGCATTAGGCCAAAGTGGATAGTGTGAGTGAAAATAAGGGCCAGTCAGGCAAATACAGGGAAACTGGCAATGTAGTTTCACTTTTTGGGACACAGTTCATGGAGTTGTAGACTTCTGCAAAAAAGAAAAAAATACAAAGGTTATAAAGACAGACGTAAAAAGTAACAGTGCACAACTGTGGATCCTAAACTATTTGCACCAACGAGACATTCCATAACAATTTTATGCAATGCAAGGCTTGATTAATATTTGCAACAAGAAGGAATTACGTAACTTCAGAGTGCTGGAAATTCCATAAGTGTTCTATATTGTTGTCGCATAACTTCGGAGTTTGATGTTTGTTGTCCTTCCATCTACAATGAAGCCAAAGTCTCCTCCAAATTGTCTGAATGCTGCTGAAATCTCGAATAGTGTTCCTCAACCAACTGTCTTGTGTCTGGTGGTGGATAAGGGGCAATTGTGTGCTGTATGTTTCATGGATCATTGTAAGACAGTGTGGCTTGTTCATGACGTTTAGTGTAGTTTGTCAGTCTACGTTGCAATTTTTTTTTCCTTTAATGGTAAGAGGTAATTGTAATCTTTCCTTTGTTTCATGCACACCACTGTCCTACATTTGCTTTTCTTGTTAAATTTTCTACAATACCTAAGCATAGGTTCATAGGTTCATAGGTTCGTAGGTTGGTACTAGACTATAGGCCCTAGGGCCTATACAAGCCTAGCCATAACAATTCTCTAGATATTTCTTCCCACAATATTTACTTCCCTGGACCCCTGTCTAGCAGGGAAACTGAGGTGATCCTCAGGGTGAATTTCCTATCTCCCATCCAATTGTCAAGGTTTCTTTTGAAGAGGGCCAAGGAGGTGCTCTGCTTGACATGTATGGGCAGTCTATTCCAGAGTATGGGGAGTCTCTGGGTCAGGAACCTATCCCCTCCAGCATGTTTTGTTCATTGTGATGACAAGGTTTAGATCCCTGGAGCATGTGGCTCTGCGGGATTGGGATTTCTTTAAGGGGAGCATGTCCAAAAGCTTAGAGTTTGACATGACCTTGTATGTTAAGCAGAGATCACCTCTGAGTAGACAATATGCCACAGAGTATAGCTGGAGATCTTTTTAGATGGTCAGCATAGGGCATCAGCTTTAGGCCTGTAATTCTTTTAGTGAGGTATTTCTGCAGCCTTTCAAGCTGTTGCAGATGTCTTGTGAGGTACATACCAAATGGGGCGTTGTACTCTATAATGAGTCTATTGAGGGATGAGTACAGTGGAACAATGACCTCCTTGTTTCTGGATGAAAAGCTCTTAGTTATGAGGTGTGCCACATAGAAGGATTTCCTGACTGTTGTGGCAATATGGTTATCAAAGGTGAGACCACTGTCTACCTGTGTCCCTAAGTATCTCATCACACTTTCATTGTTTAGTGTACTACCACCTATGTGGTAATTCATGGGTACATATTTTTTCCCAAAGGGGATAACTATACATTTCTTGGCATTAAGCTTGCACCCCATCGCTCTGGCACCAAGCATCTGTTTCTGTAAGGCCCTTTTGTAGAATACCCACATCATTTGAGGATTCAGTAATGACTCCCAGTTTGCAGTCATCTGCGAACTTTGTTAGCCAGAATCCCTTAGTGTTAGCCTGTACTTCAGAGAAGTAGATGCCAAACAAGAGTGGTCCCAGGACTGAACCCTGTGGTACTCCACATGTCACTTGTCTGGAGCTGGATTTGGAGTCGGCTACTTTTACAGTCTGGGTTCTGTCAGTGAGCCAGTTGGCAACCCATCGAGTGATGTAGGGAGTCATGCCCAGCTTAGTAAGTTTAGCTATGATTCCAGAGTGGGGGATGGTGTCGAAGGCCTTGGCAAGGTACAGATAGGCTATGTGGACCGCTTTACCCTCGTCCACAGCTCTGGGGGTTGAGAGGGTGGCCTAATGGTTAAGGTGTTTGCCTTACAAACACAAGGTGCAGGGTTTGAGTCTCACAAGGGATAATTAGCTAGGCTTAAAATGGCTCACAAGGGCAGTTAGCTTAGTACTAATCTATGAACCTATGAACCTATGAATCTATGAATCTATGGAGACTGATTTGAAGAAGTCAATCAGGTTCAGGAGAAAAGATCAGCCCTTCACGAACCCAAACTGGGTGGGGCCCAGTGATTGAAGGTTGCCAATGTCTTTGTTTATAAGTTCCATGATAATGCGTTCCATGCCCTTTCAGATCAGGCTCATCAGACTGATGGGACAGTAGTTCCTGGGTTCTCAGGTGGATCCCCCCCTTGTGGAGTGGGATAACTGAAGCTGTGCACCACTCAGTAAGCATGAAGCCTGAGGTGAGGCTATAATTAAACATGACACTTAGGTGATGTGCCAGTTCATTTTGTAGTTCAAGAAGTACACAGCCCGGGATGCCATCTGGTCCCATGGATGCTGTATTCTTAGCTTTGGAGAGTGTTACCGGAATTTAGCAATCTTTTGGTATTGAGATGGGCCCTTTAGCAGGTGAGAGGGCGGTGAAGTCAGCACTAAATCAATCTGCTAGGTGATCGGTAAACTTAATGCCATTCTGTTGTAGCTCAGAGCATATCTGAGCATTGCCATTTAGATTCTTGACATAACTAAAGAATGCCTTGTGGTTGTCTTTGGAATTTTAGGCAATTTTATTTTCCTAACTAGCTTTAGAGGATTTTATGAGGGATCTCAGCTTCTTACTGAGGCTGGTAAGTGAGTTTTTTGCATCCTGGGATTTTCCTCTTTTCTGCAACAGTTTTTCTTCTGTTGTAAAGTTTGTTTATGGCAGGAGACCACCAGATTGACTTTCTTTTTTTGGAGGAGAGTGTCTTGTTTCTATTTGAGATGGCACAATTCATGCATGAGTGGATGTGCTCATACAGTGCCTTAGTGTAGGATTCAGCAGTCGAACTTACAGCTCCCGTCTGCATGGGTGTCATGAAGTTTGTCACTTCTGACTTGAGTAGAATGAAGTTGGCTTTGGAGAAGTGTTTTATGGAGGTTTCCTTACTGGGGGGTGGGGGTGGGATGTGGATGTCAAGGGTGATTTGCTTATGGTCAGACCTGACCAATGAAGGGGTGACCACTGGTGTGGAGCATCTATCTCCCATGTTGGTAATGACCAGGTCTAGGATATTGGAGCCCTTGGTGGGACAATAGATTAGTTAATCCAGGGCATTGGAATTTATGAATTCCAAGAACCTTTGGGAAAAGGTGTTGGTACCTTAGTAGTTTTCCCAGTTAATCGCAGGGTAGTTGAAATCACCCAGTATTAGGGTGTTTGGTTGTATCTTAATATTTTCCAGTATTTTTAGAAAGGTGTAGTGAGAATCTTGGGGCATGGTGGGGGATCTGTAGCAAGCTACAAATTGGATTGCAGTCTTACCTAGTTTTAGTTGCACCTGGAGAATTTTAGATGCATTGTGTTGGGCAACTAACCTGGAGGTGTGAATATTCTTGGTGAATATGGACACTCCTCCACTTTTAGTGTTTTGTCTAGTGTTTTGGTCTTGGTTTGGTGGCCAAAAAGTGTGGTAAGATTTGTAGCCTGGTATTGCAGGGGTGCTCTCTGGAGCATTGAACCAGGTCTCAGTTACTGCACAGATATCGATGTTTTCCATTTTTAGGAGTGCCTCGAGAGAGTGCATTTTGAGGTTTAGACTTTTAGTATTGAGTAGCATTACCTTTAGATTTTACATGCTTGCATCTGTTACGGTGGTGGTTTTGTCATAACATACAACATGCAACATAAAGTGAACACTTCATGATACAGTGAAAGGCAAGTAACAGCATTTATCTTCAGTTTAATGCTTTGCATAACATCTCTGTAGCTGAAAAAACGCAGTGTGTAAGCCATGGTTGACATAATGTTTGACCTTCTGACTACAGTTAGGTAGCCAAACTTGTAGGTCCACCCAAAGCTCTTAGACTAGATATATCTCACCTCAGGTAAAATGAACAAATGTGAGTGTTACTGGTCATTAACAGTTCAGTGGACATATTCTGATCGATGTTGGTGATGCTGCAGCTGCTGCAGGAGTCAGTAACTTGATTTATCTGTTGTTTTCATTACTCTAACATTGGTCATACATGTAACACATGTATCTGTGTTTATATTTGCCTGTGTTTACAGGTATGTGCACTTGAAATACAGATTGCTGCAACTGAATATGAATTACATCCATTGTTAGCTACAAAGTAGAAAATATGAAATGAGTTCAAAATTCACTGAGATTACTACTTGTGTTCATTTTATCTGTATACCAATTCATGTCAGAGGCCCTGACTTATGTCCACGGTTGCTAACACAATTAGAAGTAATGAAACTATATCACTATGCCTGTTGTACTGGTATGTGAATTATTTTATTTTCTTACACGTATCTGCCTTCCTTGTTACGCTCATATGGACGACTTCAAAAAAAATTGGATTTGGAATACCATGCTTCCACCATTTCTAGAAGACATTAATGTATACAGTGCTGTACATAATGGGAACAGAAAAGAAGACATGTTTCCATGAATGTCACAGAAATGCAGTAGAGTAATTACTGTCTGTCTGGTCATACCCTTGTGATGAAAAAATCCACAGTATTTTTCCAGGAATCTTAATGATTCACAACTACTGCATTATTTACTACATTTCTCTAAATCCACACACATACTTAAGAAATTAAACTCTAAGCTTTGGCCAGCTAAGACCTACATGCAATCAACTGGATGTATAAGTGAATTTAAGTAAATCTTTATCTGCACTTTTTTCAAATAATACAGCATTTAAATTGATTTATTTGTGTTGCATTGAATACTATCTAGCTGGAAATTGTGGATCTGTTTTTTCAGTTAATGCTTGTTAGAATTCCTGCATAGCCAGTGATAAGTTGGGGTAGTTCACTTCATTGTTATTCGGTTTTTGCCTTATATAAGTGGTACATTTTGGATTATTTTCTGCTTAAACTCTGAGCTTTGGCCAGCTAAGACCTACATGCAATCACCTGGATGTATAAGTGAATTTAAGTAAATCTTTATCTACACTTTTTTCAAATAATACAGCATTTATATTGATTTATTTGTGTTGCATTGAATGCTATCTAGCTGGAAGTTGTAGCTCTGTTATTTCAGTTAGTGCTTGTTAGAATTCCTGCATAGCCAGTAATAGGTGGGGGCAGTTCACTTCATTGTTATTCGGTTTCTGCCTTATATAAGTGGTACATTTTGGATTATTTTCTGCTTAAACTCTGAGCTTTGGCCAGCTAAGACCTATAGGCAATCAAATGGACCTAAAAGTAAATTTAAGTAAATCTTTATCTGCACTTTTCTCAAATAATACAGCATTTACATTGATTTGTGTTGCACTGAATAGTATCTAGCTGGAAGTTGTGGCTCTGTTTTTTCAGTTAATGCTTGTTAGAATTCCTGCATAGCCAGTGATAAGTGTCTGTAGTTCACTTCATTGTTATTCGGTTTCTGTCTTATATAAGTGGTACATTTTGGATTATTTCTGCTTAAATTCTGAGCTTTGGCCAGCTAATACCTACATGCAATCAACTGGACGTATAAGTGAATTTAAGTAAATCTTTATCTGCACCTTTTTCAAATAATACAGCATTTAAATTGATTTATTTGTGTTGCATTGAATACTATCTAGCTGGAAGTTGTGGCTCTGTTTTTTCAGTTAATGCTTGTTAGAATTCCTGCATAGCCAATGATAAGTTGGGGTAGTTCACTTCATTGTTATTCGGTTTCTTCCTTATATAAGTGATACATTTTGGATTATTTTCTGCTTAAACTCTGAGCTTTGGCCCGCTAAGACCTACATGCAATCAACTGGATGTATAAGTGAATTTAAGTAAATCTTTATCTGCACGTTTTTCAAATAATACAGCATTTAAATTGATTTATTTGTGTTTTATTGAATACTATCTAGCTGGAAGTTGAGGCTCTGTTTTTTCAGTTAGTTCTCCGCACACCCTCCCTGCTTTTGTTTTGGTGTTAATCTTGGTGACTTTAAAACTGCCCGCCCCTCTTGTAAATTTTGATTTGGGTACTCCACCTGGGCCCATCTCATTTGGTCACTCAAAAAAAAAATGTTTGCACTTTTTTCATCTGCTTTTACTGTATTTATGTTTCTTCCTACTTCATTACTTTATTTTGCTTTTGCATCATCTTAAAAGTACTCAGTTGTATTTATTACTGCTTGGTGTAACTATCATTCTAAGCCTTTTAGTTTAAGCACTTGGGCTTCATAAGTTCATAGGTTCATAGGTAGGTAATAGGCTCTCGGCCCAAGGGCCTACGTAAGCCTAGCCAACAAAATTCTCTGGCTTATGCCACCCAAGAAAGTTATTTTCCTGTGCCACTGTTGAGCAGGCACACATAAGTGATCCCCGGGGTGTATTTTCTATTTCCCACCCACTTATCAAGATTTTTCTTGAAGAGTGCTAATGAAGAACTTTGATTGACATAGATGGGTAGCCTTTTCCAGAGTATGGGAAGTCTCTGGGACAGGAATCTATCCCTCCAGCATGTCCTGTTTATTGTGGGGACAAGGTTTACATCCCTAGAGCATGTAGCTTGGAGGGATTGGGATTTCTTTAGGTGTAGCATGTCCAGCAGCTCTGGGTTTGACATAGCTTTATCTGTTAAGCAGAGATTGCCTCGGAGTAGACGATATGCTACAGAGTAAAGCTGGAGTTTTTTGATGCGTTCAGTGTAGGGTATTTGTTTGAGGCCAGTAATCCTCTTTGTGAAGTACTTCTGTTGCCTTTCCAGCTGCTGCAGATGTCTTGTGAGGTACATTCCAAAAGGGGCATTGTACTCTATAATGGGTCTAATGAGTGTCGTGTAGAGGGGAGCAATGACCTCTTTTTTCCTGGATGAGAACCCTTTTATGATGAGGTGTGCTATGTAAAATGACTTCCTGACTACTGTGTCGATGTGACTATCAAAGGAGAGACTACTGTCCACCTGGGTCGTAAGGTCTCTTATCACACATTCGGTGTTAAGTAGATTGCTGCCTATGTGGTGGTTCATGGGTACAGAGTTTTTACCAAAGGGGGTGACACTGCATTTTTTGGCATTGAGCTTGAGGTCATGGCTCTGACACTAGGCATCTGTCTCAGCAAGGCCCTTCTATAGGATGTCCACATCTTTTGGGGACTTGACTATGGCTCCTAATTTGCAGTCAAATGCAAACTTCATTAACCAGAGGCATTCTGTGTTAGCCTGTACTTCAGAGAAGTAGATACCAAACAGGAGAGGTCCCAGGATGGAACCCTGTGGCACTCCACTTGTCACTGCTTTTAGGTCAGATTTGGAGTCTGCAACTTTTAGTGTGGGTTCAGACCAGTTGTTTTATATTAAGAAGGTTTGTGGTCTGCACTGTTGTGGCAGGACAGGTAGCTTACATCCTTCTAAGTTAGGAACTGCTGATTGAAGGCTCAGTGTCTGTTATTCTAAAAGTGTATTAGTTCTGGATTAAGCACTTGGGCTTCAGGCCAGTTATTTTACATGAAGAAGGTTCTTGGTCTGCAGTCTTGTGGGAGGAGAGGCTGGACTCTGCCCTTCTGAGCTGGGAATTTCTGGTTAAAGGCTTATAGTGCCTGCATATTTGAACTGTTTCTTACTGAAATTGGTGTGCCTTGTTTGCTGTAGCATACACTAGATCCAGGTCTGCTGAATCTAGCTTTGTTTGTATAACTTGAGCACTAATCCAGGCCTTCTTATAAGTATTCAATTGTATTTATTACTGCTTGGTAGTAACCTGATTAAAGTGTAGTTATCATTCTAAGCCGTTTGGTTTAAGCACTTGGGCTTCAGACCAGTTGTTTTACATTAAGAAGGTTTGTGGTCTGCACAGTTGTAGAAAGACAGGTAGCTTTGTTTGTATAACTTGAGCACTAATCCAGGCCTTCTTTTTTGGAGAAGGTTCCCCTGCATCCCAGTGGCAGGAGTGTGCAGTTAGAACTTGTCTGATTGAAGACTACATGAACAGGGCACAGTTTTGAGATTTATTTACTGGTTAATTGGGTAATTTGTTTAAAAGCCTTTTCTGTTTGCTTGTAGTCATCTAAAGCTGTTTTAAGTGTATTTTTTACTGTTTGTAGTCATTTAAAGCTGTTTCAAGTCTATTTTTCACTGTTTTAGCCTTATCTTTTAAAAAAATGTTTCCATGTTTCCCACTTTTCTAAGCTAGTATAGTCCATTTTTCAGGCTAGTGCTGAATTCAGGGCTGTGTTACAATTTTCTGAGTTGCCCATACCTTACTTGGATAGAGGGAGGTTTCTCTGTTCACCTGTGAGAGAGGAAGCTTTGAGCAGCCATCTGTCCCTGGAGGAGTGGTTCTATCCCAGTAGTTAAGTAGTTTATAGGCCATTTTGGGCTAATTTCTATCTCTTTCATTTCCCTTCTGTAAAAACCATGTTTGCATGGTTTTGCACATCTGGGCAGCGCCGGTTAGCTAGGGCTAAATTTATACCGGCTCAACCAAGTCTCCTCTTCAGTTTTTCCCTTGAAAGTAGTCTAACTCTCAACCTAAGCACTTAAAAAGAATCCTACAGTCCAGCACTTGCTCAGACTAATAGCAAGCACTAATATACCCCGACACTTGATTGCCCAGTAGGGCAAGGCTCATTATTCAGCCCTCACCAACCAAGCGACTAAGCAGTTCACCCTACTATTCAGGCATGACCAAGGGCAATTTCAGGTATACTCTCCAGTCCAGCTGGTGAACCTGGGTATCCTGAGGCAATGTTACAACTGCCTCATGTACACAGACAACCTTCTCTTCCTACCACAAAACATTAACATATGCGAGAAATGCAATTATATATCTAAACTGGAGGCTAAGCTCTCTCCTCCCAAGACTGGAACAGGCAGTCATGAGGAGAAGGTTAACACTTGCACCACACCTCCAGCCTCACAGATATACTAAACCAGCACTGGCAAAAAATATACATAACTACACAAAATCATACTCAGACGCTCGAAAAAAAAAACTGAAAAAGCATCACTGACCTCCAAAGCAGACACCCAAACAACCTGCATCTTCCATCACAAACCAGACAACACATAAAACACAAAATCAGTGTGCCGCACAATCACAGCCCTTAAAGCAAACTAACATACCTAACACACTGGTAATAGGTGACTCTATAATCAGACACACTGAAGTCCTACTCACTAGGCTGGACAAGGAGAAGTTTACTGTTAGCTGCCTGTCGGGAGATAGAATCCGCCACATAACACAAGCACTCGGGTCACTCCAGAACAAGTACAAATATGACTGTCATTGTTCATGTTGGTGTGAATGACCTGAGATGTACCTCCCTGGACTACATGAAAAGAGACATGGAAGAGCTCCCTGATCATGTAGCCCAGGCAGGTATGACCCTGACCCTGAGTAGCATCCTGCCTCATCAAGAATGATACTGCAGTATAAAGAAAAAAATGATCAATTTCAACAACTGGCTAAGCTTCTGGTGTCATTCAAAGGGGATCCAGTGTCTGTCAGCCTGGGACGACATGTCAGATGAAACTCATTGCTTCACAAGAGATGGCTTGCACCTGTCACCCCTAGGCTTTCGAATACTGGCCATGGCTCTTGCTGCCCCCATAGTGCCTTTTTTAGGCAAGGCTCAAAAGTCAAACCCACCTCCTTAAACAGCACAAATAAAAAAATGAGAGTTATGCTACTCAATGCCAAGAGTTTAAATCTCAAAATGTACGTGCTCAAAGCACTCCTCAGTATGGAGAACGTTGACATCTGTGCAGTAACTGAAACCTGGTTCAAGGCTCCACAGAGCACCCTAGCACTACTGGGCTGCAAGTCATACCACACATTTTGGGCACAGAACATAGACTAAAACACAAAAGGAGGGAGTGTATCCATATTCATCAAGGATACATACACCTCCAGGTTAGTGGTGCAGCATGATACCTCCAAGATCATCCATGTGCAACTGTCATCAGGCAAATCGGCAATGCAAATTGTGGCTTGCTACAGATCACCCTCCATGACCCAGGACCACCACTCTGCCTTTCTGGAGACACTGGAAAACATGAAAGTCCTACCAAACACCCTGATATTGGGCAATTTCATTTACCCTACCGTTAACTGGGAAAACTACTCAAGTACAAACTCCCAGGTCCAGTGCTTTCTGTAATTTATCGGCTCAAATGCCCTGGATCAGCTGGTAAACTCCCCTACCATTGGTGAAAACATATTGGACCTGGTCATCACCAACATGGGCGACATGTGTTCCACACTGGAGGTCAACCAGTCACTGGTTTGATCTGACCATAAACTAATCACTCTGGATGTCCACACCACACCACCACCTCCAACCAGGGAAACCACAGTGAAAAACTTTTCTATAGCAAACTTCACCTTACTTAAGACAGAGGTGGTGAGTTTCACAGCCCCCAAGCTAAAGGATAACAGTGTCCAAGATGCAGGAACCTTTACAAATGCACTCTATGAGCACCTACAAGGATACACGGATCATGCCAACCATAGCAAAACCAAGACTTACTCCCCTAAGAGAAGGAAACCAGTCTGGTGGACCCCTGCCATAAACAGGCTATACAATAGAAGGAGGAAACTAGTTCAGAAAAAAAGCAAATTTCAAAAAGGAAAGACATCCTAGATCAGTATCATTAAGAAACTAAGGTCCCTCATAAAATCCTCCAAGGCTAACTTTGAAAGAAAAATAGCCAAGGATTCAAAATATAACCACAAAGCCTTCTTTAGCTATGTCAAGAATCTAAGTGGCAACTCGCAGATATGTTCTGAGGTAGTGCAAAATAGCACAAAATATACTGAACCCACTGATATTGTCAACATCCTGGCAGATAGATTCAGTGCAAACTTCACCCCCCTCTCATCCCAACAGGGCCCATAACAATATTGGAAAGTGTAGTGTCCTGGAAATCACAGATGCACAGGTGAAAACAGCCCTTTTAAAGCCAAAAGCACAGCGTCAATGGGGACAGATGGTGTCCCTGGCTGCATCTTGCACGAACTACAGAACAAACTGACGCCCCACCTAAACACACTGTTCAACCTCAGCCTCTCCATAGGCTACATGCCCATAAAATGGCGCACAGCAACAGTTATTCTGCTCCACAAAGGAGGGGCCACAACTGACTCTGGTAACTATCACACCATAAGCCTAACTAGCCTGGTCTACAAGGCTGTGGAGCACATCATCATGGAACTCATTAACAAAGACATTGGAAACCTCCAGACACTTGACCCAACCCAGTTCAGCTTTGTTAAGGGCAGAGCATGCCTACTAAACCTGGTTGACTTCTTCGAGAGGCCATAGATGAGGGGAAGGTAGTTCACACAGCCTACCTTGACCTCGACAAGGCTTTTGACACCATTCCCCACTTGAAAATTATAGAAAAACTCACTAGCCTGAACATAAACCCCTACGTCATGAGTTGGGTTGCCAACTGGCTTACAGACAGAACTCACACGGTAAGAATAGCGGACTCAAGGTCCAACTCTAAACCAGTCACAAGTGGTGTACCACAAAGATTGGTCCTGGGACCCCTACTGTTTGGCATATACTTCTCAGAAGTACAGGCAAACACAGGAGGACTATGGCTAACCAAGTTCGCCGATGACTGCAAACTGGGAGCCATAATTGACTCTCCGGCTAACACGGACATTCTCCAGGAGGGCCTTACTGAGACAAACACCTGGTGTCAAAGTCATGGTCTCAAGCTAAATGCAAAAAAATGCATAGTCATCCCATTTGGGAAAAACAAAACACTCATGAATTACCACATACGTGGCAGCCCCCTTAATACAGAAGAGGTACTAAGAGATCTGGGGACCCAGGTAAATAGCAATCTCTCCTTTAACCATCATATTGTCAAAGTAGTTAGAAATCCTTCTATGTGGCCCATCTAATTACGAAAGGGTTTGCATCTAGAAACAGAGGTTATAGTGCCCCTTTACTCATCACTCATAAGACCCATCATAGAGTACAATGCCCCATTTGGGATGTACCTCACAAGACACTTCCAACAGCTGGAAAGACCACAAAAGTACCTCACCAAGAGGATTACTGGCCTCAACTTATGTCTTGTGCAGCCCGACTGGAAATAACTTCAGCTGTACTCAGTCACATATCACTTACTCAGAGGTGATCTCTGCCTGACTTACAAAGCCATGTCCAACTCAGAATTGATGGACATGCTCCAACTAAAGAAATCCAAATCACTGCAAGCCACTCGCTCTAGTGAGCTAAACCTCACCACAACAATAAATAGAACATGCTGGAGGGATAGATTCCTGTCACAGAGACTCCCCATGCTTTGCAACAAAATCCCTAACTACATTAGTCAGAGCCCCTCACTAACACTCTCTTCAAGAGAAACCTTAACGAGTGAATGGGTAACAGAAAATACACCCCAGGATCACTTCTTTGGCCCTTCTTGACAGAGGCTCAGTTAATTAATCAATGGGACGGCGAAAGCTGACATACTCTGGCTAGGCTTATAAATGCCCTCAGGCAGATAGCCTAGTACCTACCTATAAACCTATGAACCTAACTGTCATGACCTAGTAACCAATATCATCAGTCATTCTGAAAAACATGTGTATTTAATCGAGTACAGAAGGAAACTTCCACTACTGTTACCTTGTTAATTCATTTACCAAGATTTTTGGCCCCATGCCACATATCGAAGGAGTGCTTGATTGATGCATACCTAGTCCCTGTAAAAGTAAAACATACCATCAGACCTTAAGCCCCATAAGGTTGAATGCAAGTATGACAGAGCAGACAGACATTAGTCTTACTCATTAGTTTTGCAATCTGCGGATGTGCATCAGTCACCAGCTCATCTATCCTGAGTTGTGAATCTTGAAGAGTTTTTATGCACCTCTCAAAGGCCACTTTCTCCATTCCTGGAGAACTCAATTCTGTCTCTCTCTTGTCAACCACGTGTACCAGCAAAATCTCTTTGGTTTTCTCATCCATGCATGTGTAATTGCAATACTGTGCAGAGTGTCCAGGAGTATCCATACGACCATCACCTTCAAATATAAACAAGAGCTGATATAAGTCCCAAACAGTCAGAGAAATGCCAATGGTTTGCATAAACTTTACCTAAAAAAATATATCTAAGCATTCACCCAGGATTGTGACATTAATGTGTTTATGAGTGGACAATATATTCCTCACTATCTCATTCCAGTAGTCAGTAATGACTGGGACTATATATCTTCGCTGTAACCGGTAATATGTGGCTTGGTGGATAAATGCTAAGCCAAGGCACTTTGCAGACACAATGCAGTCTTAGCATAGTTGTTTCCAGTCAGGAAAATTGCTGCTGCTGTCATAACATCACCAAGATGTAAACTCTTCCTTACTGTATGTTAACTTGACCACTGGTAAGCAATATGACCATTGCAACACACCTACAAGAAAGACAGTATTGTTATCAACTATGTATGAGAAGTATTATTACAAATGAGTATGTCTTGCATCGTAGCCCGGTAATACCTACCCAGGACAGCGTGATGCATGACCCTTTCACTTTCTTTGTTATTGACACACCTTCTGTGCATATATCACACCGTTGTATCCTGCATTTCTGTGCTAGTTGTAGGAGTTTATTCTTGTACACCAGTACAACAGTTTCCATGGAAAGTGATTCAGCACTATGTTCCTCATTTGTTGGGAATGTAGCCGCACTGGTTGACCTGTCTCCTTCTAATGACTGTCTTGCTGTGTTGTGCAAGTGCAAAACAGTCTCGAACTCACTGTCTTCCATTCTGTCTTCAGGATCCTCACACAGGCCTGCAGAGCTGCTCAGAATTGATGCCAGCACACAGTGCATAACAGCAAGATAACAGAAGGGAGAGACCAAAAATAACAGAGTTAGGTGTATGCAAACCAAGAGTGATGCATCTGTAAATGAGCTACACTCATTAAAGCTACAGTGAACTAGTGAAGTTAGTGAACATAAATAATGGTGTTCATGTTCAATATGCAAATACAATCTGTCATTCACAATGTAGTCTGTTTGAATTACCTTTCTGTTATGCTTCCTCATGGAGACATGCACGATGGTATGTATGACAAGTCCTGATGCAGCACATGAGTGTTGCGTCTAATGTCTTCTAAAGGGAATACATCTGACATGCTGTCGTCATCCCCTTATCTCATTTGTCTGAAAAACAAAAACATGGTAACAATCAGCATGTACATTTAGACTCAAGCAGAGCTTGTTCCATTCACACATCTGAGATTAGGTAACGGTGCAAAGTACTGGACTTGTCACGGTCGGTGGTGCAATTTTACCTGCTACGGTCTGAAAATAGACTTGGAGCTGAGAGTGTGCTAGATGTATTTGCTCTGATGGACATTGGTGTGGACTGAAGTGGTGGCAGTGCTGACTGCACTGGATCCATGGATGACTGGTTACTTTGATTGTCGTACCTGCAATCAGGTGCATACGCTTGTATTATTACATTGTCTGACTGCACTTCATATCACTTCTATCTAATTGAGATTAAATGCAAGTTTTTTATGAGTACTAACAGGCCATAGTAGGGCACAGGGTACACATTCTACCGGACAAGAAAGCAACTGCATCTCCTGCTGCATATTTTGCACATCTGAGTAGGCACTCCATGTATATTTCAGCCAGAGGTCAAACTGATACACCATTGTTGGAGCAATGTAGATTGTACATTAATTACTCCTTTGCATGTATAATAACTTGGGTGATAAGGTCAAATCACTGTACTGCACCATGATGTAGTGAAGACAGCTTCATCATACTGTCAATGTCACTTGTGCAAAGTATGTGGCCTGCAACCACATAAGGACACAATTTTGATGGGAGGCAATGGACCTCAAGTGTTCAATTAGCTACTCCCCATCCCACTCTTCTGTGTGACATGTAAGCTTTTTTGTAGAATGAGTATAGAACATATATTTTGCATTACACAAAGAAGTGAGAGAGAGGTGTAATGTGCTCACACCTGATTGAGCATCTTAAAATATGTTCACTGTGTTGTAAATGGTTACCACAACAGTTGTAGTAATGATCCATGCACTGCCATGTACCATTACCTGGACACTAGTATATCAACATCCCATCTCATCCAAATATTTGGACCATTTCACTGGTTAATATCTTTGAAACAAGCATAAGTGTGAAAGATGATAAAATGTGATTTATCGAACATGGCATTGATCTCATTATGAAGGTGCTTAATAGTCCAGCCTAACACAATGGCATATTTTTGATAACTGGAAAGTTGTGGGTAGTTGTATTGTTCAGTTATTGAGAGACTATACTTGCATGTAATAAGTAGGATGATGCCATTTAAAAGCCAACCTGCACTGGTCAATGTATCTGGCTACACATACATAATACGCTAAGTGGTTACACAAACAAAGGTGATGTGGACTAAACAACTCATGCAGCATGCCTTGTAGTATGCATGTTTTTAACACCCATTACAGCCCTATTATAATCAGTGATTGTCTTGGGAACCAATATGTGTGATAACTAAGAATACAAATACACTAAAGAGTATTCTAACAACAACACTATGATGCATATAATAAGATAAATGAAGATGGTTAAGCAGACTAGCAGACTTACATGTTAAGCAGGAGATGTGCCACTTCCTCATGCAATTTAACTTGTAGATGCTGCTTGAGAGCCATCCAGAGATCAAATTCACTACCAATGGCAATCTGCGTGTGTCCACGTTTAGCATCCAGAGCTTTCTTCAGGCGTTTCTGAGCCGAGAGTGTTACTGACTTTTTGATCCTGTTAGTCATGCCGCCATTGGTGGACAAGGTTGACATGGTGTACCTACCACTTATACAAACTGTAGAGGAATCAAGTGCATTATGTGTCAATGTAAATGTATCATAAGTGATGCTGTTGAAACAGCATAGATCCAATCATGCTAGCAGCAGAGCACCTCAACAAAAAGCAACTGGTCAGAGACCAAGATTAGGCAGCGGCCAGGTGTGGTAAACAGTTGCTGCCAAACATGCCAGAGGTCATTACCATGAAATGACCCTTAATA
Source organism: Protopterus annectens (assembly GCF_019279795.1). NCBI lineage: Eukaryota > Metazoa > Chordata > Ceratodontiformes > Protopteridae > Protopterus > Protopterus annectens. Next base: position 474,019,573 of record NC_056742.1, read on the forward strand.
CATGGGACAGCTGTTTTTTATAAGTCAGCTATACAGCAGAGGAATGAAAAATGAACAATCTCACATAAACTCACACAATTACATGTACTGCACTGTGCATTGAAAGTAGTTGTGCTGTGACCGAGATACACTCCCTGAAAGCCAGTATGCCAATTATAATGGCATGGTGAAATTCATCCACTCAAATGTATATTGAGCACCATGTTATTCATCTGCTAACTGCACGTTAGCAGATCAGTGTTGACTGTCTCATATGTCTCAATGCACCCAAGTGATGTATGTGTGAACTTACAATAATCCAACAGCACTGTGTGCTCTACATTGTGCATATATTCATAGGAATAATGCTCAAAAGCAATGGGAAGCACAGCTGCTAAACAAAGGCATAAAGCAGGCGCACTGGGTTTGTGAGGACATGGATGTATGTTACTTTGCTGTACCCCTAGTCAGCCACATACATAATGAGATGTGACTGAGTTGTACGTGAATAACTAGTAAGTACATGACGATAATGAGATGGTAACGTGTGCATCTACCTTTTGCCAGCGGAAGTAGCCAAAGGTAGGTTCATGTTTACGTACTGGACTTGTTTAGATATGGTGTAAATTGCTAAGTCCAGGTATTGACATTTTATTACCTGGAATTGAAAAAGATGTAGTGTATGTGCTTATTTCTCCTAGGAAATGAATCGTGTTTAGGATACTGCATCATAAGGGAAAAACAATACCTGATACCTACTCATTCACACGGTGGAGAGACGTGACTGGTAAGGTAGGCATGTGGGCATGGTTCATAGGTTCATAGGTTCATAGGTAAGTACTAGGCTATCTGCCCATGGGCATTTATAAGCGTAGCCACAGAGTGATGGCTTTCACCTCCCCATTAGATTAGTAACCTGGGCCTCTGTCAACAGGGCTCCTGAAGTGATCCCAGGGTAAAACTTATGATTACCCATCCACTCATCAAGATTTCTCTTGAAGAGGGTCAGAGAGGATCTCTGTCGAGTATGGATTGGGATTCTATTCCAGAGTGAGGGGAGTCGCTGGGACAGGAATCTATCCTTCCAGCATGTCCTGTTTATTGTTGTACATAGGTTCAAGTCACTGGAATGAGTGGTTCTGAGGGATCTCATTTTTTAGAGGTGAAGCATGTCCATTAGTTCAGGGTTTGACATGGCCCTATAGGTCGGGCATAGGTAACCTCTGATCAGACAGTAAGCAACTGAGAAGAGCTGGAGCTTTTTTAGTCATGCTTCATAGGGTAATTGTTTAAGGCCCTTAATCCTCTTAGTGAGGTACTTCTGTGGTCTTTCCAGTTGTTGCAGGTGTCTAGTGAGGTACATCCCAAATGGGGCATTGCACTCTATTATGGGCCTAATGAGTGAGGAGTAAAGGGGCACAATCACCTCCTTGGATCTGGATGAGAAACCCTTTGTGATCAGGTGTGCCACATATAAGGATTTCCTGATCGTTTTGGCTATGTGGTTATCAAAGGAGAGCATGCTATCTACTTGGGTACCCAGGACCCTAATTACTTCTTCTGTACTTAGTGGATTCCCATCTATGTGGTAGTTTGCAGGTACTTTGTTTTTCCCAAATGGGATTACTATGCATTTTTTGGCATTTAGCTTGAGGCTGTGACTTTGACACCATGTGTTTGTCACTGTGAGACCCTTTTGCAGGATGTCTGTGTCAGCTGGAGAGTCAATTATTGCACCAAATTTACAGTCATCTGTGAACTTGATTACCCACAGTCCCTCCACCTTTGGCTGTACTTCGGAGAAATATATACCGAACAGGAGGGGCCCCAGGACTGAGCCCTGTGGGACTCTGCTTGTGACTGGTTTAGAGTCAGACATGGTGCCTGCCACTCTTACCGTGTGGGTTCTGTCTGAGATCCAATTGGCAACCCATCTCATGACATGGGGATTGATATTTAAGCTGGTGAGTTTGTCGATGATTCCTGAGTGTGGGATGGTGTTGAACGCCTTTGCGAGGTCCAGATATGCTGTGTGGACCACCTTCCCTTCATCTATGGCCTTGGTGACTATTTTGAAGAAGTCGACCAAGTTCAGGAGGCAAGATCTGCCTTTAACAAAGCCGAACTGGGTGGGGTCCAGTGTCTGGAGGTTTCCAATGTCGCTGTTAATGAGCTCCATGATAATGCATTCCATGGCTTTGCAGACCAAGCTAGTCAAGCTTATAGGGCGATAGTTCCCAGGATCAGTTGTGGCACCACCTTTGTGGAGTGGTACAACTGTTGCTGTCCTCCATTCTTTGGGTAAATAGCCTGTAGAGAGGCTGAGTTTGAATAGTGATTTGAGATGGGGGGTTAGTTCATTTTGAAGCTCGTGTAAGACACAACCTGGGATAGCATCTGGTCCCATTGATGCTGTGTTTTTGGCCTTTGCAAGAGCTGTCTTTACTTGTGTCTGAGATATCTGGAACTGCTATGTACAGCTGTAATATAGGAGAATAAGTGCTGTGGAATGCACAAGCATCCCTTTGGCAGCTGAATAGTTAACAGTGTGGTAGGCTTAGCCATGTAGTTAAAAAAGGTTGCATAGTTGGAGACAGGATTCAGATTAAACAAGTACCAGTATCAGCATGAAGTCCACAAAGCCAAAGGAAACAAAGGTATATGCTGTGAGTAGAGTAGACCAAATCAAGTAAGCCATGTAACCTGAAGGCAAAGATGTGCAAAGTCACAATGGTGCAAACCACCTTCTCATAAGTAATACCTGGAGCTGCTGACAGTGGCTGCTGTGAAAAAAGAGGAGAAGCCATTTAACATGAAAAAATAAAACATTTCAAGTCAAAACTCATGGGACGCAAGTTATGTGACATACACTGTGATCTGCATGCATTTCTATGCACAACATGTCACACATCCTTTCTGAGAAGACATGCTTGAGTAGTCCAACATTTCAAAGCCAAGTAAAGAAAATTGCTTTGCAGGGTCAGTTCAGTGGTGAAACCTGGAATACTGACTGATGTGGCCGCATTATTCTCCACAGTAGTCATGTTCAGATCTTATCATTGTTTGCTCTTTCCATGTAATTGAGAAGTGAAAGTTAAAAGTGAGAAAATGATGGTTAGTCGTATGTCAGGTGGCAGAATCCACCATATCACATACACACTCAAGTCTCTCAACAAAGGGTAATGTTATGACAGTCATAGTCCATGCTGGAGTGAATGACTTGAGAGGTGCCTTTCAGGACTATACGAAGAGAAACCTGAATGAGCTTGCTGATTATGTGTCCCAGGGAGGTATGTACCTAGCCATAAGCAGCATTCTACCATCGCCCAGAGTGATGATGCAATACAAACAGAACAGGATCGACTTTTGTGATTGCAGGGGGATCTAGTACCTGACAGTGTGAGAATATATGATCGACCGACCACAATGCATTGTCAGAGATGGCCTGCATCTGTTTCATCTGGGCTTCAAACTTCTGCAAACAGCTCCTGCCTCATGTATAGTGCCTATTTTATGAAAACTGATGAGGTTAAAACTACCAAAATAAAAATTTCAACATAAAAAAAAAAACTTAAATGCCATGCTTCTGAATGCTCGGAGTGTAAACATGACTGATTGTAAGCAGTAATATCCCTGGAAAATGCTGACATCTGTGCAGTCACAGAAACCTGGTTCTAAGCTGTGGAGAGCACCCCAGCCTTACCTAATTACTCATACTATCATACATCGAGACCCCAAACTGTGGGCTGTAAAGCCAAAGGAGGTGGAGTTGAAATATACATTAAAGACATACACACCTCTAGGCTGGTCAACAGTAAGAAAAACAGAAGACACTGCAGGTGCAGCTATCAACTGACAAGACCCCTATTCAAATCGTAGCTGGCTACAGGCTCCCAAATGAGAATGAAGAAGCCCAATCTGCATATTTGGACCTGTTCAAATCTATCAAGATCAAAGCCTTTACGCTGATCTAAGATGATTTTAACTGCCCAAACAAAGATTGATGAGTGTGTTACTCTCCAGCCCCTCAACTGGTTAGAATTCACAAATTACCTGGTCTTCCTCCAGCTCACTACAGCACATAGACTAATATTTAATCCAACCAAATGCCCCATTCTAACATCCTTCCCCCATACACCCAAAATAGAACTCTCAGACCTGAACACCAAAACTTAATTACTGTCCACAAACGTAAACGTCCTGCTGGACAACTTCTCCTCTCCTTCTCCTTAGGTAAGAAATTGAACTCTCTCCCTTTCACACTAAGGACAATGTCAAACACAAACAACTTCAAAACTCAGCTTTATACCTACCTCTCCAAATGGAATATGTAACTGCATTCTCCCTACCTAGAACTCTGTAACCAAAGACCCTGGGAGAGTGTCCTCCTGAGTTCCTAAGCACCTTATAGCTGGCTATAACCATCTATAGTGAATTACCATATGATCTCTCACACTCTGTAAATATTGTAAATAGCTTTTTACTTTTGACTTTAAGTGTATAAATTTGTTAAAATGTATCTGCACAATATGTTTCCACCATGGGCAATATTGCTCACACTTTGTATTATGTGATATGCATTTGTACTTGTACTTTTATTTTTATTGGACTGCTATCTTTACTGTAATCTGTGTAATGGAGCTTTTCTACCCAGCACTCCACTGAATACGGGCTCTGTGGGCCCTGTGGACTTCACCGGTAATCAAACTATAAATAAATAAATAAATAAAATGATTGAGCAAGGAATTAGATGAAAGATAAATACGTCCACAAGAAAAACTGTCAGAAGCTTCAAATGAAAATTTGTGTTCATTGATGCAACGTATTTGTGAAAAACAAAGAAACACTGACCTGTTTGAAAAAAGAAGCATCTGATGAAGTGCAAAAATATAAACAACAAAACCAAGAGATATTTGAAAAGTATAAAAAAGAAATACAGACAGGGGAAAGAAAGAGATTTGAAATAGTGCAATATGTATGCAAATGAGAAGGCCAAATTAATCAATTTAACGAAGGCATTCCCAAAGATATTGGAAGAGAAATACAAGCTAAGGCATCCAGATATGGAAAATTTCACAGTTCAAAAATAACATCACAAGGATGGAATGCAGAAAAGAAGACTAGCAATGTAGAAGGTAAAAAAAGTAGAAGTTGAAGTTATTGAGTAACTACGATGGGAAGGATTAGGTGTAGAAGGCATAACACAGGTTACATCTCAGTGGGATGGAGTAAGTCCCCAAAGTAGGGAGAAACAGGAAGATCAGGAATCATCTGAAAAACACATATGGACATGGAAAAGAAAAAGAGGTTTAATGTGGTGTAATATTTATGCAGAGGAGAAAGGCAAAGTAACCAATGCAGGAAGAGCAGCACCAAAGATATGTGAAGAGAATTACAGGCAAATGAATGGTTAGTGTCCCACAGACTCCCCCATGTTTGGAATAGACTCCCTCTTCACATCAAGCAGAGTACCTCTTTACCCCTTTTTAAGTGCAACATGGATAACTGGAAGGGAAAAATAAAATATACCCATGGGATTCCCCGCATGTCCCTGCATGACAGTGGCATTGTGTGCTGAATTGTCTAAATATGGGCTAAACTCTCAGCTGGGATTATAAGGGCCTCAAGGCCAATAGCCTAGTAACCTCCTATGATCCTATGATCGTATGAAGAAGTAGAAATTGAGATTATGCAGTACTTTGGAATGAAGTATCAAGTGCAGACACTGTAGACAATGGATCTGCACATTTATTGGGTAAACCAGTCAAATGCGGAGCAATTGTTCAGGTGCCATTTGTAGAGATTTTGGAGTCTTTCAACAGGAAACCAATGTAAACGTTCATGTGAAGCTGGACATGAAGATGGAATGGGAAACTGTGGAAACTAACGTAGTGAATGTTGAGCAGTGATACTCCAGTGAGTATGTGATAGAGAAACAGAAGGCACAGGATGAAATGGAAAAGAATGTACCACAAGAAGATGCTATAGAGCTTTCTATGCAATGCATGCAGGAAATGGAAAAAGTACAGTTGTGTACACTTACCATAAATGTAGATGTTCAAGTGTATTCACTGTTGCAGTCATTACATTTGTTATCTGCTTGCAGGTAGCCCTCAGTCAGCCTGGTTAACAAAGTCTTGGGTCCTGTGTCAGTTGCTGTTCCTTCTTCCATGACGTCAGGTCGTCAGGGGTATAAAACATGCAGCCGATGCCATAACATCAGTTTTTCTTGCCCCAGATGTCAGGTGCCCCCCTAATGGGAAGCAATTAAATATAAAAGTACAATGATATACCTCCAACAAAAAAGCAAATACACCAAAAAGGCTTTTAAGCATAGTAAAGGAAAGTAGAGGTATAGCCAAAAGAAGTTAGGGGGCTGGAGGGAGGGTAACCAGGACTGCAACAGTGAATACACTCAAACATCTACATTTATGGTAAGTGTACACAACTGTACTATGTTCTTCGAGTTTCACTGTTGCAATCACTACAGTTGGGTAGATTCCTAAAGCTATGTTTGGGAGGAGGAATTTAGATAGCATTAGGACCAGCTATAAGGCCCTGCAAGACTGCAGTGGCAAAGCCAGCTCTGGATTTAGAGAAAATTGGCAAATGATAATGCTTGGTGAAAGTATGTACAGAACTCCAGGTAGCAGCTTCTAGGATGTCCCTGGTAGGGACGTTTCTGAGAAAGGCTGTAGATGTAGATGCAGCTCTGGTGGAGTGAGGTCTGATCCCCTGGGGGATAGGTTTTCTATGGTGCTTATAGCAGAAATGAATGCAATGGCCTATCCATTTAGAAATGGTTTGTTTTGAAATAGCCTTCCCCTCTGCCCCTGAAGCAAATGCCACCAGCAGTTGTTCAGATTTCCTTTGAGGTTTAGTCCTGTCCAAGTAGAATCTAAGTTGTCTGTGCACATCTAAGGAATGCAGTATCCGTTCCCCTTTGTTCTGTGGATTGTGAAAGAAGGTTGGCAAATGAATGGACTGATTAAGAGCCACACTGGATACCACCTTGGGCATGAAGGATGGATTGGTTCTGAGGGACACCCTGTCTGCATGAAAGATGATGAAAGGCTCCACTGCCATAAGGGCCTGTAATTCAGATACCCTTCTAGCTGAAGTGATTGCTAAAAGGAAAGCCATTTTCCAAGAAAGAAATGTTAAGTCTGCAGTAGCAGCTGGCTCGAAAGGAGGTAGAGTGAGTTTCTCCAAAACAAAGTTAAGGTCCCAGGCTGCAGTTGGAGCTTTCCTGGGTGGTCTTAAAATTTTGGCTCCTTTGAGGAACTACTTGAGCAGTGGATGAGAGAAGAGGGGAGGTTCTGTGTTATAATGAGCTGAAATGGCTGAGGTGTAGATTTTACTCGAGGAAAAAGACAGGCCCTTTTGAAGCATTTCAGTTAAGTATTGTAAAATCTGAGGTAAATTGGGAGCTGCTGTGCTCATCCCTTGAGATTGGTTCCAGGCACAGAATCTTTTCCATTTTTCAGCATAAAATTTTGTAGTACTAGGCCTCCTTGCCTCTAAAATGATATCCATCATAGGTTTATTGAGGGATGGTAAAGGAGAGATTATGTAATTAGCCAGGCTGCAAGGTTCAGTGTTAGAAGCTGAGGGTGCAGAATCTGGTTCTCCTGCTGAGACAACAGGGAAGGAGTCTGAGGCAGGTGCCATGGAGATAACCGTGACACACTGCGCAGGAGGGGCTAAACCTGTTGGCGTGGCCAGTCAGGAGTGATCAAAATCATCCTTGGTTTGTCCTGTTTGATTTTTAGTAGTACTTTGTAGAGCAGAGGCAGAGGGGGGAAGGCACAGACTGATATTTTTTTCCAGCTGAAGGACAGAGCATCCACTTTCCAGGCTTGTTTGTGGGAAGTCCTTGGGCAAAATTTGTCCAATTTGGTAGTTGTGGGTAGAGGCAAAATGTCTATATCTGGGCTCCCCCATTTGCTTGTCAACATGTTGAAAATCCGTGGTTCCAGCTTCCACTCATGTGGATCCATGAGGTTTCTGCTTAGTCCATCTGCCAGTGTATTTAATTTTCCTGGCAGGAATTGATCTTGTAGGCGCACTTGGTAGATCAAGGCTGTGTTCCCCAGTGCCATGGCTAGTCTGCAGAGGGGGTAAAAATGTGTACCCCCCTGATTGTTTATGTACCACGTAACAGTGGTGTTGCCCGTCTTTACCATTAGTTGTCCTGGAAGAATGTGGTCCTTGAAGGCTGTCAGAGCATTCTGTACAGCTAACATTTATTTTTGATTGATATGCAGGTGCATTTGACTTGGGTTCCATTTGCCCTGAATGCACTTCCCTGCCAGGTGAGCCCCCAATGCATAGTCTGAAGCATCTGTTGTTAGGGTTTGGGCGGCAGAGGGGTGGTGTGAAAGGTAGTCCCTTGTTTTGGTGGCAGGCATCTGAAATTTTAAAGAAGTCAATGAGACAGCTTACCATAGGGGGGTCTTATTACTCCCCAGTGGAAGGAGGCCCCCCCCTGCTTAGTCTATCCTGTCCCCTGGACTGAAACCTGAGGTTTGTTTTGTGTGTGGCCTAGGTTTGGCTCGAGAGAGAAGGGGCTGAAAGGGGAATAGAGGGAGGGCCAGTGCTAGCTAAAGCTAGAAGGCTGAACTTACGAGCAATCTAAAGTCTTTAAAGTTTTTAGCAGTTTTTCCATCTTTTATCTTTTTCTTGTTGCTCTCAGCACTTGTGGGCCTGATGATTGATGATTTAGAGAGAGCATTATCTTACAATTTTAAAACCACAACAAAGCTTGCAATCATAGCACTTTTTAAATGACATGCACCAGCAGCACAACCCTGCAGCCAGCATAGGGGCAAAAAAATGAATCAAGTATGTTTTCCAACTTGTTCAACAGAATGCATTAAACTCTGTATTCTCTATTCCACAATCATTTTTTTTTGTTTCACAATCATTTTTTTTGTTGAAGATCTAATAACATGTTGCTGATAAGTTTAAATATATGCAGCTGGCAGTTTAAATGGCTAAGCCCTAAGGTTGCAGAAGTCAGAACCTTCTTATCATCATCTAGGGTAGGATTTTTAGCAGTAGAAGCCTTAATGCCATTGGGCCCCTGTGAAATAGTCTCTGGATCTGCAATAGGATTTTTAAAAAGGAACTTGTGGGTCTCAGGGACCCTGTAGTATCTGTCAGGTTTTCTGGGAGCAGGAGGCAAGGAATCAGGGGCCAAACTAGATTCCGAAAAAGCATCATCAACAATGTCTAGTACAGGAGGAATAGTTAAAGGCCTATGCAGAGGGAGGAGAAGGAAATTCCTAAGCCTCTTTTTTGAATCAGAAAAATTCTGGCTTTCTCAGTGGAAATGCTCCCTTAGAGTATGCAAGGTTTCCCCAAAAGAAAAATCCTCAGGAGGGGAAGCAGAGGGAATGGAGTCCTCTGCATCAGAATCTTCATAAGTAAATAAGGGTAAATCCAGATCATCAGAAGAATCAGAAAAAACAGAATCCTGATCAGAAGATACATAATCAACTTCAGACCTAGGCCTCTTAGAAGGGGGCTACCCCTGATTAGAGTTATTAGATCTTCAGCCATTCTTATCATTTGTTTTTTAGGCATAGAGGCCTGAGCATGTGGTCTGGGCATTGTTTTTTTAGGCATGGTTCGAGATTTAGGCCTAAGTAAAGAAGGAGGCATCAGTTTATTATTCAAGTCCGTAGGCCTGAATACACCCTCAGAAACCAGTGCCTGCACAGCAGCTCTGGACCCATCCAAGGTAGCGACATCTGCGGGTTCCATAGTTAAAGCATCTCGCGGCATACCAGACTCTGAATGGGTCTCAGTAAAGGCCTGGGAATCAGAAGTAGCAGGTATCAGGGGCTGCAAAAGCACCTCACTGAGGACCAGCCAACTGGCGACTGACTTAGGAGAAGCGTCGGCAGTTTGGGACCTCGACAGCGTGTCTCTGTCTTTATCTTTGCATTTTTTTTTCGGAATCCCGGTAGTCGGATGGCTAACTGACAACATTTCTGGATAATTAAACTGAGAACCGAAATATTTAGAGGCAAAAATATACCGATGACAGATAGTGCACTGATTAAATAAAGCACAAAATCGACAGCAAGGTATGTCGTGGTCAGGGCATAGGCAAGGAATACAGTATGAATGAAAACCTTTATGAGGTATTCGCTTTCCACAAGTAATACAATTATTGACTTTTACTGACTTCAGAGATGAGCAAGAAAAAGTTTCCCCAATGGGGTACTTAGCTTTAGTTGAAGACTTTGGTTCTGAAACTCAAAAACAAAAATTTCAGGAGTCGGCCGACCGGCACTTGCGAACTGCTTCTGCTTCGGGCACCGTACAGCAAGAAAGGCTGATGTAATGGCATCGGCTGCATGTTTTATACCCTGATGACCTGACATCATGGAAGAAGGGACAGCAACTGACGCAGGACCCAAGACTTTGTTAATCAGGCCAACTAAGGGCTACCTACAAGCAGATAACCCAAAAGTAATGACTGCAATAGTGAAACACGAAGAACATCAGTAAATATGCCCTCAGTTTAAAAGAAATCTAACTGAAAGAAAGAGACTGGTGATGGTCAGTATAACACAGAGAATCCTAAGTTTGATCACAAAAAATGAATGCCGTACTTAGAACTGTTCATAGAGATCTATGCCATGTAACGGAAGTAAACGAGATACATTACCCATTACCGAAATGAATAACTGAAAACGTTCTAGCACAGAAACATATGTTAGTGATGGAAAGGAAGGGGAGGTATCACATGCCATCATGGAAGTATCAAATATAGAAAACTGTAAAGCAATTAAGACAATTGGGCCACCAAAAGGAAAATAATAACAATAAGCAATGTACTGACAAACCACAGATGTTTTTTAGTGAATTGTGCCACGAGGTGAAAGGAATTTAATGACCACCAAGAAAAGGAGAAAGAGACATATTGGAGATTATGTGGATCCTGTGGAACTTAAAGATGCTAAATGGATGCTAAGAGTAAAAGAAAGAATAAGACATTTTAGCAACACAGGATATGAAATGGGATGCAGTAACTGCTGAAGATATTTAAACACATTTAATAGAAGGGTATAATTAGGAAAACACGAGCACTAATGCAGTAGTTTGACTTCTGGTTAACAGATATTAACATTTTTGCACAGAGGTAGCTATGAATAGAAACTGTTCACATGCGAACCCTGAACCAGCAACAACGTGGCAAGCAACATAAAAAGCAATGTTCTTTCTTAAGAGTTAACCTGCAATGCTCTTACTTAAGAGTTAACCTACACGGTGTAATAATCACTGTCGTCCGATAAATTGCCTTCTGCTGAGGTATAAACTCTGCAGTATAATTCTTGTTGATAATGTTTATGTTCATGCACAAGAATACTCAGTTATGGAAATGGAACAAAGGGGCAATGAAAGAACTGCATAAGGAGCAAAGGATCACTTGTTAAATAAAGTCATGGTGGCTAACTGTAAAAAGGGTAAGAATGTATGTATGGCAAGGAGTGACCCTAAAAAAAAGCATTGAATAGTACACCACAAGCATTGCTTAGAAATGTGTAAGAGAAACACGACACTGATCAACTACATTACAGGGATCATGAAACAGTGGCAGTCCATTTGGCAAATTAGTCATGACAAAGGACAAGTGATTATTCCAGGGATAGAAAGTCATAGGGGCTATTCCAGTTACCACCTTTAGTTCCTGTTGCCCTAATTCTCTAGAAGAGGACGACTTAACAAATTAGGCCATGCCTAAATATTTTGCTCCTGTAAAACAGCATAGTTTAAAGACTTATCTTCTCTTTGTCAGTGATTTACAACTGTACAGCTCATTAGATGACTAACTGAAAGCACAACTGCAGGTAGTCACAACTTTTTTCACACGACATAAGAATGTAATTTGTTCTTGATGAATATAGCAAGGCATATTCCAACAACTGGAATGTCCATAGAGGTTCCTCACTAAATGGAATAAATGACTGCCATGACCTTGGACATGTACTGACAGTATGTTGTCATAATTTTTCCTCTGTCTTGTACTACTGTTCCTAAGAAAAACTGCAGAGCAATGTTCAGTCAAACAGAGACACACGCATACACACACACACACACACACACACACACACACACACACACACACACACACACACACACACACACACACACACACACACACACACACACACACACACACACACACACACACACACACACACACACACACACACACACACACACATGCGCTTTGCTGTAGTAATAATAATTATAGGTAGTGCAGGACCAGTGGTAGCACTGTGGGGTACCCAACAAATGTCAAGTTGGGTCCCCTGGGACAATTCCAGTCTAAGTGTCATCCTGTTACTACCAGGCCGCCTAACCTTTTAGTTCATGCTGTACACCTAAGGAACTGTAGTGACATTTGTTTTTGTATTGTGAGCGGCCTGTGTACCTCACCATATTGTAACATCTGAAAGAAGTACGTACACAGCCAATGGCATGTAGTTGTAGCAATGATTCATTTCAACAACGCTATGTACGAGGCTAGACCTAGGTGAATTACTGCCCTAAGCACTGCCTTCCACAACCCCATCACAAACTACCCATTGGCCCCAGTACTCATATATGCTCACCCCCAGTATTTACACAAATGATTTTCATCTTCCCTGTCTCAAAGTTTGAATTACTCTGCACCTTCTGTAGAACCAATGATTTTCTATGTGGTTTCTATGTGATTCGACATGGATGTTTTTTTCTGTTTGTACAACTGTTTCCTGCTGGGATAACTTGAATGGAAAACTAGGAATTAGGAAATAAATGAAGTGTTACTGTTGAAATTTACTTTTCCTTGAATCCTTTCAACACATTGTAATTTACCAAGACAGCACAGTGGTAACAGTTTAGGAATAAAACTGAATTAAGCAAAGGTGACCAGAAGCCAACGGGTAATAGAAGGTATGTCATGCTTTTTTTAACATGTTGCCAAAGTCTGAATCATATGTTTGGCTAAAAAATTCTGCAGCCCAAAAAGAATGTCAGTCATTGATATTTTCTTTCAATAAAGACGTAAGTCGAGACAAAGGATTAATGTTCAAAGCTAAGACAACCACAAGGCATTCTATAGCTATGTCAAGAATCTAAATGGCAATGCTCAGATCTGCTCTGAGCTACAACAGAATGGCATTAAATATACTGATCCCAAGGATATTGCCAATATTCTGGCTGATCGAGTCAGTGCAAACTTCACCCCCCTCTCACCCCCTAAAGGGCCCATCTCAAAAGATTGCCAAATTCTGGAAATAATGGCAACACAGGTAAAAAACGCACTCTCCAAAGCTAAGAATACAGCATCCATGAGACTAGATGACATCCCAGGCTGTGTACTACATGAACTACAAAATAAACTGGCACCTCACCTAAGTGTCATGCTTAATCATAGCCTCACCTCAGGCTTCGTGCCCACTGAGTGGTGCACAGCTACAGTTATCCCACTCCACAAGGGGGATCCACCTTGGATCCCAGGAACTACTGCTCCATCAGTCTGATGAGCCTGATCTGCAAGGCCATGGAACGTATTATCATGGAACTTATAAACAAAGACATTGGCAACCTTCAAACTCTGGACCCCATGCAGTTTGGGTTCGTGAAGGGCCGATCTTGTCTCCTGAACCTTGTTGACTTCTGCAAATCAGTCTCCAGAGCCGTGGACAAGGGTAAGGTAGTCCACTCAGCCTATCTGGTCCATGTCAAGGGCTTCAACACCATCCCCCACTCTGGAATCATAGATAAACTTACTAAGCTGGGCATTAATCCCTACATCACTCGATGTGTTGCCGACTGATTTACTGACAGAACCCACACTGTAAAAGTAGCTGACTCCAAATCCAGCTCCAGACAAGTGACTGGAGTACCTCAGGGTTCAGTTCTGGAACTGCTCTTGTTTGGCATCTACTTCTCTGAACTACAGGCCAACACTCAGGGACTCTGGCTAACAAAGTTCGCAGATGACTGCAAACTGGGACCCATTATTGAATCCCCAAATGATGTGCCCAAAATAAAACCAATAAACAGGAAAAAGCACCAGCAAGCCGTAACCACCTTAAAACATTTAATGTGTTCCACAGCAAGGAAAGCACAACACAACACACAATAATTGTGTGCTATGTTGTGCTTTGCTTGCTGTGGAACACAATAAATGTTTTAAGGTGGTTACGGCTTGCTGGTGATTTTTTCCTGTTTATTATTCTACAAAAGGGCCTTACAGAAAAAGATGCTTGGTGCCAGAGCCATGGGCTCAAGCTCAATGCCAAGAAATGTATAGTTATCCCCTTTGGGAAAAAATATGTACCCATGAATTACCACATAGGTAGCAGTACACTAAACACCGAAAGTGTGATAAGAGACTTAGGGACACAGGTTGACAGGGGTCTCACCTTCGATAACCACATCACCAAAACAGTCAGGAAATCCTTCTATGTGGCACACGTCATCACTAAGAGCTTTTCATCCAGAAAAAAGGAGGTCATTGTCCCACTGTACTCATCCCTCATTAGACCTATTATAGAATACAATGCCCCATTTAGTATGTACCTCTCAAGACATCTGCAACAACTGGAAAGGTCTCAGAAATGCCTCACTAAAAGAATCACAGGCCTAAAGCAGATGCCATATGCTGACCATCTAAAAAAACTCCACCTATACTCTGTCGCATATCGTCTACTCAGCGACGATCTCTGCTTAACATACAAGGCCATGTCAAACCCAAAGCTGCTGGACATGCTACACTTAAGGAAATCCCAATCCCTCAGAGACATATGCTCCAGGGATCTAAACCTTGTCATCACAATGAACAAAACATGCTGGAGGGATAGGTTCCAGACCCAGAGACTACCAAGACTCTGGAATAGACCGCCCATACATGTCAAGCAGAGTGCCTCTTTGGCCCTCTTCAAAAGGTACCTTGATAACAGGATGTGAGGTAGGAAATTCACCCCTGGGATCACATCATTCACCCTGCTAGACAGGGGTCCAGGGAAGTAAATACTGCAGAAAGAAATAGCCAGGGAATTGTTATGGCCAGGCTTGTATAGGCCCTAGGGCCAATAGCCTAGTACCAACCTATGAACCTATGAACCTAAGACAACAGTACCTCACAATAAAGCAACAATACAAATGTTAAAAGGACACACAAATGCTGTCTGGGAATGCTGTCAACCTACCGACCCCACAAAGACAAATACAGCGACTGGCAGTGCATCCCTGTGATGTTTGAGTGTGATGAAAGCAGAAGTTCAGATGGCCATGGTCATGTATTTTAAGTGATTGCTGTCACATTTATACACAGCATATCTTCACTTCTTCCCACACAAAGGCAATTACCAGTACATGTGCATGGTGTACGATTGTGACAAAAATGGTAAAGAAACTGAATACCACAATAAATTGCACAGGGTTGCGAATATACAACAGACACTATACCTGTACAGGCAATACAAAAATTATTGTACACGTCTGAGGTGGCTTAGAAGAGTAAAAGAAACAATGACCCTGTCATCAAGAGCAGCTAGAATGACCTATTCTGTGTACCTCTAAGCTTTGATTGTGATGGCAATTAAAGATATAAGGAATACAATTGCCAGGCCCACACACAACCTTCAGCAGCCTTCTAGACAGAACTCTGGGCAGCAGAGATTTTTACAACCATCTATCAGAGATCCAGTACCTAACAGGAATATTGCAACCATGCTACAGGCATTAACTCAACCCTCTTTTTAGCCTGCAGCATCAGTTGATTTGAAGTTCCTCTCTTGGAAAACAGTTTTTCTACTGACCTGACACCAGCCCAATTTAGTTCAGAGACACTTTCCTGCAAACCTCAATGTCAGGTATTCCAGAAAGACCATTTTTCCTTTGAGCAGTAATGCATCATTCCTTCATAAGGTAGCATGTGACACTAATTTAAATCAGTCAATAAATCTGCCAGTCTTTCCCCTCAAATTGTCAAGCAAGGAGTGATACATTTTACATTTGCCGAATGTTCATTGCCAAGTTACGTTCTGCCTTCAGAAGACCAAGTAAATCAGAAAGTCTGATCAGTTGTGTATTGTTTCCTTATGACTCAAATTAGGCAAAGCAGTTGCTAAGGGAGAGTAGAAAAATAGATAAAAAGGCCAGGCTGAGGAGGAAGAAAGCCTCATGTAAGAGAAGTGCATGGTGCAAAGTAATGTTATAAAAAGACAGAGAGGGGAAATGAAAGTGAGGATAAAAAGAGGGGGGGTGGATAACTTAGACTGTATAAATAATTTACAAAGGCAATGCAGCCCGAAAGGATGGATGCATGTCAGGTGGACATGGGATGACCCCACTTGCTTTAATAAAGGCATCTGAGACATAACGTATTTTTCCCATTTCAGATGGGGTTCCAATTTGCCTGGACTGAAATTATTGAATGTCACGCATTCACACCCTCACACCCAACCTCCCCCCACACATACACTCTGGACAATATGGGTACTCATACCAGACAAGGAATAATTTATAGGCAATCTGATTAATAATCTATATACAAAACCTTGGCCTGTGTACATGTCGATATTCCCAAATCACAAGTCCTGAATTAGGTAATTAAGACTGAGTTGTACCTGTGCTAAGTGAAAGACTATTTTACAGCTGTGACTGTAATGCATAAACTACAATCAAGACAAAGGAGTTGTAGGTCACCAACAGTTTATTGCATCACAAAATAATAAAACATAAGCGCTTTTGTTAGATACAAGACATAACTTCATCAGATGAAGTTATGTATTTTATGTATTTTATCTAACAAAAGCGCTTATGTTTTATTATTTTGTGTGCGATAAACTGTTGGTGACCTACAGCTCCTTCTTTGCCTTGTGTGTGGTTAACACGTTTGTGCTTTTCTGTGGAATGCATAAACTACAATGTTCAAATCATTCATTATTTTGTAACTGCATTCAATAATGATTGCCCAATAATAATAGAAAATGATATCACAAACCTGCCTAAAAATAAATTTATAACAGGTCCAAAGTGTAAAACCAAAGTCTAATTTCATTCATTACTTATTGTCAACTAATTCGCCAGAAAACCACACATGTATTACAAACCGGACAAATTGGAAAAATCTGGACTTTTGGGATAACTTGTATATGACAGAAGCATGCCCTCCCTAATCTGCACCTGCAAGCCATCCATATTTTAATAAAAAAAAGTAAAATAAAAAACGAACAAAATAAAAAAATGAGAACTTAACTGCTGCAGCCAGTCAGGTCGCATGCTTCATTGACCTGATTGAGTACAGAGTACCGTGATAGTTACTTTATAATGGCACCCACTGAAACACACACCAATGTACAGTGTACAAAGAAATGTTGATGTCACAGCACGACACCTCTCTACCTCTCAAAGCAAGAAATATGGGCAAAATCATAAGTAAAAGTGGAACAAATGCCACAAAATAGGGAGACTTTTTAAATATTCCTCTTATAGACTAAGAATGTTGCTACAATAACAGGTCTGGGGTTAGCATGAATTTAATGAAGCATATGAAGTCTGAAACGCAATTGGCTGTCATTACTTATTGTCACTAATTTGCCAGAAAACCACACGTCTTACAAACGGGACAAATTGGAAAAAATCAGGACTTTGGGATAATGTGTACATGACAGAAGCATGTCCTCCCTACTCTGCACCTGTATGCACCCATATTTAAAAAAAAGTGAAGAAAATAAAAAAATGAGAACTTACTGCTGCAGCCAATCAGGTCGCATGCTTCAATGAAGCAGACCTGATTGAGTACAGATTACCGAGAAATAAGGAGTCGAGTAGCCTGAAATTCATCAGCAACAGCTCACTTGGTTTTCATCTTTAAGCATCTGCTTTGCAGGTGATGTATGACTGCAACAGTGTAAAGATTTATTCAAGGAGTCATCCCTCACCTAATTCTAGTTAATTTACAATGGCACCCACTGAAAAACAGCACAACACCTCTCTACCTCTCAGAGCAAGAAATATGGGCAAAATCATAAGTAACAGTGGAACAAATGCCACAAAATATGGAGACTTTTTAAATATTCCTCTTATAGACTAAGCATGTTGCTACAATAACAGGTCTGGGGTTAGCATGAATTTAATGAAGCATAAGAAGTCTGAAATGCAAATGGCTGTCATTACTTTCTGAAAAATATTAGTACGTAAATGGAATAGAAACAGGATGCTTCAAAGTGGACATGCTGCAAAAATCTGTAGCCTTCAAAGGTCTGCGACAGCTTTGTATGGCGACATCTCAACAGTGCGTTATTTTGCCGAGGAAACTAATTTTTAGTTTCAAAACTTTGGTGATTTCCACTTTTTCAGTCAGTACCAGCCATTTATAACATTGGGGTGCACAAGTGTAGCACAAGCATGTAAACAAAATTACATTATTATTATTTTTATTATTATATTCAGCAGCAACACTTCACATATGATACAACCCTTGCAATCATTTAGGCACATGTGGGCAATGAATTGTGAATTACAGAACCGATCCTGTAACTACCGTTGCACAAATAGCCGACTCCTTCTTTTCCAATAAAAGTGATTAAAGGACAAAGAAGAGCAGTACTATTCCTAACCTGAAGGGAAGACTATTTTGTTTTTCTTGTTTAAATAAGACCTCTATTTGTAAATGCTGAGCAAATAAGTACTACATGCATTTCATTCATCAACATATACATTTTCCAGCAGGTATCAAATCTGCCAAGCATCAGTCGGTGCGAGAATGGTTACGTTATGATACAATGCATTTCAGTGCCTTGGGTGCTTTATACAGAACATTTTTTTTAACTGCATATAGATTGTAATAATAAATAAACAAGAAGAATAAGGATATATTTCAAGTGCTGTACTGACTGTTAGTTGAGAATGCACTTACACCTGATCTGATCACAGTGAACAGCTGCCATGCACAGAAACACAAAATTTGCAATGTTGTGTGCTGGCAATTGGGGACTGAGTAAAAGCATTTAGCAAAATAGGTAAATATGTAACATATGCACTGGAAAAACTTAGAAGCAACTGGGATCTGTATCTTGCTATAAACAAATATAATGCTGTAAAGTGGCAGATATTGCCGTTTTGAGAAGATTCTTACCGTCACATGCTGTTGCATTTCATGATCATGTTTTAGAGAAATGATTGAACTTTATATAAGTGCCATAAATTATAGTTTATCTGACAAAAGAAATAGAGTGCACCCTGTGAAGCTGAGAACCGAAGAGCTGAGTGTCTTATTCCTGAGGAAAGTAAAACAGGACCAGGATAAAAGTTTGCAGCATTTTTAAAGACATTGAATACCGTGGGTGGGACTGTCGGGACCTCATTAAGGATGTCACAAACAAGAGAGGTCATTTGGTAAGTGGGTGTTACTGTTTGAGCTTTGGTCCAAGGCAGGCAGGCCATTTTAGGAATGAGATAGTGTTCCTTTAACTCAATCATTTTCGAAAGCAGTACATTAAATAAATGTAAAGGTGTCCAAGCACAGGTATGTGATCCTATATCATGTATTAACCAGTAACATTTATATTTCTCAACAAAGGTAAACTGGACTGTTTTTCAGTTGCCGTGCATACAATTAATTCCCCAAGATTGCAAGTAACAGGGTGGGAGGTTGGCATAATGGTTAAGGTGTTTACTTTACAGACACAAGGTGCATGATTTGATTCTCACATGGGGTAATTGGCTAGGCTTAAAATGGCCCACAAAAGCATTTAGCCTAGTACTAATCTATGAATGTAGGAACCTATATGACCTGATAATATGCTTGTGTATATAACAGCATCATGACATATGGATGAAACATGGCGTATGTGCCCATGTAATCAGTTTGATGTAATATTGTTGTATGTCACAAAAGGGTTCATGATGGCAGGTATGCAAATGCACACATGTGCCACAATGCAAGTGACATTGTGATGGCTTAATGAGAAATGTGTAGAATGTTAAGATACTCCGCTACAAGAGCACATGCTTTACTAAGGCAATAGTACACATAGCATCATCCCATGTCAATAGCCCTCAATATGCTTATTACTACAGCTGTTATGGAAGAAGCATTTAACAAAATGGCAGTACTCTCCATCAATGCATTACCTCTAAACACAGATTGGAATACACTGTTGTAGGGCTACCGTACATCCACAGCTCAACATACCACATGTGCATGACAGCAACATTGACATGCACAATCCTCATGGTGTCATAGGACATTACTAGGCTAATGGCCAACATCACATAATATTCTAGCCATTAGTATAGCATTTAAACCAAATTTGCCATATCTATATGATGTTATATAGTAGGTTTACACGTATATGTGTGGATGTGTGGGATTGAATCACACACTGCCTCTGTCCATATGTGACATGTTCGACACCCCATTACAGAATTAGCAATCATGCATCCAGTGGTCTGCAGATGGCTTGCAGAAAGTCCTGGAATGGCTGTGATCCATGATGTATGTATGCATCTGTGAGATAATGACATCATTCATGGTTCTGTAATGAGTATATCATGTTGCCAGAGGGAATTAGGGTACCGCAGATTTTCATGGGGCTGTGTTAAAGGTTCCTCTGAGGGTGATTCAAATGAAAAGAGGTTCAAAAGATCATATACTGGCAACAACATACCACTAACCACACACACAACAGTTGAATGAGGTCAGATTTTATTTTAACATTAGGTCTGTATGTGTATACAAATTAGAATACAGATGACGCAACAGTAGCACCACCACATATATCTGACTTTACACTGTCAGAATGCACTTTATGGAGGACTACAGCATCAGTGTTTGCTGAGAAGAAGATGTTGGAAGGAGTGTATCCTATAGATGTGGATTCACATCATGGTGTAAAATTATCTACCCACTCAGATTTGAATGAACACACACACACACACACACACACACACACACACACACACACACACACACACACACACACACACACACACACACACACACACACACACAGTCTGCTATTAGATTAGAACCACAAGCTACCTACCTATACAAGCTAGAGAACACAATAGTTAATGCCTGTGCCAACATAGACATCTGAGTGCAATACTGTCAGAATGAACTTTAGAGAGCATCACATTATAAGTATCTGTTTATAATAAGAAGTGGAAAGGAGGGCATAATATAGCTGTAGACTCACATGCATGTAAAAAAACTGTCTCAAGATTAACAGTAGAATAAGCACATACACACAAGTTGTCCACAGTGAGATTAGAGCCCCTACCTAATTGTTTACAAAACAAAGTACTTAACACAAGCACCACAGCATGTCTGACTTCATAGTGTCTTTATAGCAGATAACATCATCAGTGTCTAGTGAGAAGAAGATAGTAGTAGAAGTGTCTCACATGCTGTTCTAAAATGTTCTCTCGAATGAGAGCTTACATGAACCCAAACACACACAAGTTGACCACAGAAAGATTAGACTCGTATCTCACTATCTACAGAAAAATATTTCATGCAAGAGTCACAGCACAAGTCTGATTTTTCTACTGTCATGGAATATTTTATAGCTTGTTTAAGCTCTGCTCGGTGGCGCCAAGCTGAGCTGAAATATTACCGGTGCCAGAAAGTCTGCTCTTCAGTTTTTCCCTTAGATCTTGCAAATTCTTTGTCTCTTACACTTCATATAGCCTAATCGCTTTGCACTTCAACAAGTTTTTGTAGCAGTTATTATAGCACACCTAAGGGCCATCAGCACTAGTCATTCTTCATGGAAATAGCTCCAGTACTTAGTAGTTATGACCACCCCTCCTGGCATGATTAAAGGGCAGTTCCCTGTGCTTTCTCCTATTAACCTGGTGCACCTGGGCATTCTGAGGCAGTGTAGCAAGTACCTCATATACACAGACAAGCTTCTCCTCTTACCTCCCAACACTCAGACTTGTGAGAGATGCACTTATATCACCAAATTGGAAGCTATGCACTCTCCAGCCAAGACCGGACTAGCTGGTCAAGAGGAGAAGGTCAACATCTGCACCCCACCACATGGAACACATAGTCCTCCAGAGCACCCACTATCACAGCTCTCATATAATAACACAAACCACGCACCCACCTTCACGGAGGCACTCAACAGAAATTTACCCAAACAGCACAGACCTCCAAGACAGAAATGCACATGACCACCACAACACAGCACAAACCACAGGATACATGCTCACCTCCACAGTGTGCCCCTCAACCTAAGCCCCTAATGCTAAACACCTTGCCCAATACACTAATCATAGGTGACTCAATAGTGAGGCATACAGATGTCCCACTCACTAGGTTGAATAGGGAGAAGGTAACAGTCAGCTGTCTATCAGATGCCAGAATCTGACACACAACACATGTGCTCAGGTCACTCCACAACAACTATAAATATGACTCTGTTATTGTCCATGTGGATGTGAATGACCTTAGACATGCCTCCCTAGACTGCATGAAAAGAGACATGGTGGAACTCTTGGATTATGTGGCCCAGGCATGTATGACACTAGCTCTGGGCAGTATTCTACCATCACCCAGAATGATACAGCAGTACAAACAAAAAAATGATTGACTTCAACAATTGGCTAAGTTTCTGGTGTCATTCTAAGGGGATCCAGTATCTGTCTGCTTGGGATGACATGCTTGATAGACTTCGATGCTTTGCCAGAAATAGCCCGCATCTGTCACCCCTGAGTTTTTGGGTACTGGCTAAGGCTCTTGCCACCCCTATATTGCCTTTTTTAGGTGATGTATCATAGACCAAATTACCAGTGTAACAGCTATAAATAAATGCTATCTGAGGGTCATGCTGCTCAATACTAGATATCTAAACCTCAAGATGCACTCACTTGAAGCACTCCTCAAAATGGCGAACATCAACATTTATGCTGTAACGGAGACCTGGTTTAAAGCAGCAGAAAGCACCCCTGCACTATCAGGCTATAACTCATTCCACACCTTTCAGCCCCAAAACATGGACCGAAGCTCCAAAGGCAGTGGTGTCTCCATATTCATTATGGATATGCACACCTCCAGACCAGTAGCTCAGCATAATACATTTGATTTACTTCAGGTACAACTAACATTGGGTAAGACTGAGATCCAGGTCACAGCCTGCTGTAATTCCCCAACCATGTCCCTAGACTCTCACTCCACATTCCTAAGCACCCTGGAATCTATCAAGGTCCAACCCAAAACTTTCATACTAGGAGACTTCAACTACCCCTCCATAAACTGTGAAAACTACTCAAGCACCAATATACTGGCCCAACGCCTCCTGGAATTCATTAATTCCAATGCCCTGGACCAGCTCATTCTGACCCCCACTAGAGGAAGCAACATCCTTGACCTGGTTATTACTAACATGTGTGACCATTGCCCACACCAATAGTCAATCCCTCCCAGGTCAGATCCGACCATAAACTAATCACCATGGAAATCCACATCTCACCCCCCCCCTGCAAAGGTAACCACCTTGAAAAACCTCTCCAAATCTGACTTTGGACTCCAAAAAAACAGAAGTGGCTACATTCATGGCACCCATGCCAATTGAAAAAAGCTGCATAACTGCCGAATCATACACCAATGCACTGTACAAACATTTACATAAATGCATGGAACTAGCAATACCCAACAGAACTAAGACACTCTCCTCCAAAAAAAAAAAGCCAATCTGGTGGTCCCCTGCCATTAATAAACTCTACAACAGAAGGAAGTTACTGTTGCAGAAAAAGGTGAAGTCCCAAGACTGGAAAAACTCCCTTATTAGCCTCAACAAAAAGATGAGCTCCCTCATCAAATCCTCTAAAACCAGCTATGAAGGCAGAATTGTGGCAAACACTAACAACAGTCACAAAGCCTTTTATAGTTATATCAAGAACCTCCACAGCAATACCCAGATTTGTTTTGAGTTACTGCACAATGGTACCTCCTATACTGAGCCAACAGATATTGCCAAAATACTTGCCGACAGATTCAGTGTCAACGTTACCCCTCTCACCCCCCCAAAGGACCAATAACAATACTGGAGAATGCCAGGCACCCAGCATTACTGCAGCCTAAGTTAAAGCTACATTGTCTAAGGCCAAGAATACAGTTTTCATGGGACCTAATAATTTCCGTGGCTGTGTTCTACATGAACTACAAACAAACTGGCACCACATCTGTGTGCCCTGTTCAGTCACAGCCTCACCTTAGGCTTTGTCACTACCGAATGGTGCACTGCTACAGTCATCCCTCTCCATAAAGGGGTAGCAACTACAGATCCTGGAATTATTGCCCCAGTAGCCTGATGAGTCTGATATGTAAAACTATGGAGCACATCATCATGGACCTGATTAGCAAAGATATAGGAAATCTTCAAACTCTGGACCCCACGCAGTTTGGCTTTGTGAAAGGGAGATCATGCCTGCTCAACCTGGTTAACTTCTTTGAATCAGTCCCAGGGTGGATGAAGGTAAAGCAGTGCATACAGCCTACCTCGATCTGGCCAAGTCCTTTGATACCATTTCTCACTAGGGAATTATTAATAAACTCACCAAACTAGGCATCAACCCCTATATCACTAGATGGGTTGTAAATTGGCTCACAGATAGAACACAAAATGTGAAAAAGTGAACTCTAAGTCAGACTTCTGACCAGTCACAAGTGGAGTCCCACAAGGCCCGGTCCAGAGTTCTCTCCTGTTCGGCATCTACTTCTCAGAAGTCCAGGCCAACACAAAGGGAATCTGGCTGACCAAGTTCATAGATGACTGCATGCTGGGAGCCATTATTAACTCCCCATGTGATGCAGACATCCTAGAGAAAGGTCTCACTGAGACCAATGACTGGTGTCAAAACCATGGCCTTAAGCTTAATGCCAAAAAATGCGTCATCATCCCCTTTGGTAAAAACTCCCACATTGATGGGAGCCCACTGAACACTGAAGGCATTATAAGAGATCTGGGGATGCAGGTTGACAGCAACCTCTCCTCTGACCACCACATTGCCACTGTGGTCAGAAAGTCCTTCTATGTGACACATCTCATTACCAAGGGTTTTGGAAGAAAGCGGTCATCATCTCTGTCTACTCTCCCTCATTAAAGCAATCATCGAGTATAATGCCCCATTTGGCATATACCTCACTAGACACCTACAACAGCTGGAGATGTCACAGAAATACCTCACAAAGAGGATCCTAGGCATTAAACACATGTCCTACATGGACAGACTCAAATTACTCTAGCTATTCTCTGTCTCATATCTCATACTTAGAGGTGATCTCTATTTGACTTACAAAGCTATGTCTGACCCAGCTTTGTTAGAAATGCTACATCTAAAGAAATCCCAATCACTCCCCACCACAAACTCCAGAGACCTCAACCTCATTACCAAAATCAACAGAACATGCTGGAGGGACAGGTTCCTCACCCAGAGACTGCCCATGCTCTAGAATAGACGTCCCATACATGTCAAGCAGAACACCTCGCTGTCCCTCTTCAAGAAAAATCTTGATGAGTGGATGGGTAATAGAAAGTTCACCCCGGGGATCACTCCAGTGGCTAAACTTGATACAGGCACTGGGAACTAACATCGGGCAGGCCGATGCCAGGGCAAACTTGTAAAAATGTAAACACTGCATGAAATTCCAAAAATGCCAAAGCAGTGCAAGTCAAATCACCCAAAACATGACCTCTTTCCACACAGATGCAGGAAACAATTTTATTAAGCTTTAACAATGCTTTTCGTTGTTTACAAAAAACAACTTCTTCAGATAAAAACATTTTTAAACACTGGGGTTTAAATACCCCTTCTTCCTATCACATGTTTAAAAACAGTAATATGAGTGGCTGTCCATTTCTTGCTTAGAAAGCAAACTCCACCTCCCTTCAAATAAAACAAACAGTTCTACTATATTGTAAACATCAAGTAACATTAGTTGCATACATAAGCCTAATGAATAAATAAAAACATTTCTAAAAAGTGTTTACAAAAAAATATTTTCTTTAAAAATATTGTATTGTGAAGCGTATATTTATATACATCTGTACAAAATATGTTTTAAAGCATGTGTTTGTATATATCCAAGCAGTGTACAAAATATTAATGAAAATAAAAATAAAATGTTTTTACTACCGGCTTAAGCTTCTTAGTTTTAAAATACACTTAATGGAACTTAGTTCATTTATCCCTGGGTAATGGCAAGCATCCAGCCTCAATTGCCACATAAGTTCATTTTTCTCTAAAATCAATGAATCTGGCCCCCCTCTCCCCTCATTCCTAACTTGATTTATTGCCCAAAATGTAAACTGATGTTGTGGGTACTCTGTGATGTGTCTTGCAAGTGCATTATCTGCTTTGTGTCTGCCCATGGCATACACATATACCCGTTCGCGAAGTTTTCTGTCAGTTTTTCCAATATAGAATACTGGGCAGCATGTGCACTTTGCTAGGTATACTACCTGCTTGCTTTGACAGTCAAGTTTGTCCCTTGTTTTGTATCTCTTGTCCCTAATCTCAAATGTTTGACCGGTGTCCTTGTATTTACAATATCTACACATGTTGCATTTAAACATACCCATTGTGTTTACCTGATTATTTGGTTTCCTTTCCAGTATTTTTTTGAAGTTGTTTCCCCGTTTAAAAACAATCCCAGGTTTTTCCTGGAATTTGTTTCTCAATACACCATCATTCATTAATATGCCCCATTTCTTTTGGATTATGGAAACCACACTTTTAGCATCTAGGCTGTATGTAATAATAAAGCTGTAAGGGTTAATAGTTTGCCTGACAACTGGTAGTTCCATAATGTGTCCACTGTGTTGGTTCAAGATGGGCAAATAAATTCCCCTTTCCCTTTTTAACTGGACTTCTTCAATTAAGTCCTGAATTAGGGTGATGGGGTACCCTCTTTTCAAGAATAAATCTCTCATAAAGCCACATTCTTCCTGAAAATCATGGTCTTTAGTGACCATCCTCACAGCTCTAACTAGTTGGCCCTTCATTACAGATTTCTTTTGTGTAAAGGGATGACAGCTAGAGTACTGCAAGAAAGAGTTAGAGTATGTGTCCTCACAAAATATTTTGCTATGAAGCATGCATTGCTCATGTCTTTAATTAGATCTACATCCAAGTATGCTATTCTATCTTGTGCAAAACATCATGTAAATTTGAGGAACTCTGATGTAGAGTTGAAAAATTCAACCATCTCTTGTGCAACTTGTACGTCCTCCTTAACCAAAATAAATATATCGTCCAACAAACGTGTGTACAATTGAATTTTCTCTTGGATGTGTGAGTTAGACATAACGTAATCCCTCTCCCAAAATGCCATTACCAAATTGGCCATGCTGGCCCCACAAGGGCAGCCCATGGCCACACCTATTTGTTGAAGGTAGTACTTGTTGTTAAATGTTACATAATTGCATGACAGAATTATGTCCAAGAGTTCCTCAACCAACTTAATCTCGTGACATGGTGCTTCTTTTTGTCTCATTATAGAGGTCACCCATTTATAGAGGTCACCCATTCAATTGCTTCCATGTGGGGAATGGAAGAATAAAGGTCCTTGACGTCTATAGTGAGGAAATTAAATTCCTCACTAAATGTGGTCCTATTAATTTCCACTAAAAATGACGATGAATCTTTAGAAATCTGCCTTTTACTTTTGACGTATGTTTTCAAAATATTATCAACAGCTTTTGCACATGCATATGTGATGCTGTTTCTTGCTTCAAATAGTGATTGCATAGGTGGGTTATACAAGTTTTTATGGACTTTTGGTATTCCAAACAGGATAGGTACCCTGGGTGCTGGCATGGTAAGATAATTGTACAGGTCAATGTCTATCCTAGCTTCTATAAACATGTCATTGATGTAAGACCTAATCCTAGAGTATCCAATATTTAATTCATTCTTAGATACTTCCACATAAGTTTAAGTGTTAACTATATCCATCATCCTGTTATTATCATCTTTGAAGGTCATCACCACTAGACCACCCCCTTGTCTGGTTCCATAATTCTTATTGGAAAATTTTGTAAAGATTCCAAAATGTCTTTTTCTTCTTTGTTAATGTTGAATACACTTGTATTTCCTAATAAGGACTTTCCTGTAACATAACGTATGTCTAGTTCACAAAGTTGGTCAAACAGTGCTATTTAGGGATGTAAGGGTGGGTGATAAGTACTAGGGATATAATATCCCCCCCTCGCACTTGTTTGTTGTCCCATTAGTGCACATAAATTCAATTTCCTCACAAACATTTTCAGTTCAACCAATGTTTTTGCTAAATTAGCTCATGTGGAAGGTACAAAGGTGAATCCCTTAGCCAATAACTCCACTAGTTCAGTGGAAAAAACAAACTCAAAGTGGTTGAATATTTTAAAGTCCAAACTAGAATTATAGATTACCTTACATTCATGTGTGGTATCTAGTTCTATGGCCATACTGTCCAGGTTTAGTTCCACCTGTTCTTGGTTTTGCTTCGGGCTTTCCAACCCATTGCAGGTGCATGGTTCAAAGCTCTGTTCTGAAAATTTGAGCTATTAATTGTCTGAGGTTGTTTGTTATTTCTCATGTTGTTGGCTAGGCATTCACTCTGACGTACAGAGTCCAACAAGTTTCCCCCATTACCAGCACTAGTAGAACTCGTATCTTCTGCTACTTCTTCACTTCTTCCTTCCCCCACAGTCTCAAATGGGCTCTCTAAGAAAGTTCCTTGAGATTCTGGTGGTTTTGGATAAGCTGTTCCATTATTGTAATACTTAATATCACTGTTCAGCTTTTTAATTTTACTTGCATTTATTTCTGACACATACTGGTCTATACTGCTATAGATCTGCTCATATTCAAAGCAGTATCTCTGAAAATCTATGTCTTTTTTAATGTCATTTTCCAGCTTGCTTGTCTCTTTTAACAAGCCATTCACTGCCTCTTGGTAGTGTTTACACATCAACTCCAAAAGTTCAAACCCATGCTTGTCAAATAATTTAATAATTTTATGGTGAAAGGGAGACCCTTTGTTAAGCCCCGTCAGGTATTGCAATGATCTAACCCCTTTGGGCCAGGGCCAGGGAACTTCTGTGGGCTAGGCTTGTAAAATCTTCAGGGCCATTAGCCTTGTACACACCTATGAACCTATGAACATAAATGACATCAACAGTGTATGTTGGGAAGAAAATGGAGTCTACATCACATTATCAAAATTCCAAAATGTTGAACACCATAAGCTCTACCTTGGAATCCTGAAATGTGATATACTCAAATGCTCAGAACAGTGAATTTTTTCCAAGGGAAAAAAGTTGCTGTTCTGAGAATACACACACACAGCACAAGCACATCAAAATACATAATCCACACATACACACTTCACAGAACCCTACACTAAACCATACATACACAACTAGCTATCCATTTACCTTAACCCAACCCTAACCCTAAGGTCCCTAACTAATGCACACTCACCTTACCCACTCCCTAACCCTAAGGTCCCTAACTAACGCACACTCACCTTACCCGCTTCCTAACCCTAAGGTCCCTAACTATCACACACTCACCTTAGCTCGGTCCGTTCGCACACTTACCTTAACCTGGTCCATCACCTTTGCAACACGGTCAAGGAAATTGCAAAGCCGCAGAAATGGCCCACCAAATGCTTTCCCTAGGAAAATATCCGGTGTTCTGCAGCTTCGCTATTTCAAGCATTTGCTGAATTAGGGTTGATATTATAACATTCAAAGTTTTTTAAGACTTCAATGTTATAATATAGACCCAAGAAAATGTTGGGAGGGCTGTATAAACTTACTCTGTAGTCATGTACAAATGTAAAACAATTTTCTTGATAAGACCTGAGTGATGTAAGTAGGAAAGAAGCTTGTGCTCTTCTGACTATGCACAACCACACAAGTTAATAGCAGTGAGATTAGAACCCCTACCTAACAAATTACACAAGCTAGGAAACACAGTACTTAATGCAAGCACCACAGCACAAGTCTGACTGTCATAGTCTTAGGCAACACTTTATAGTAAATGACATCATCAGTGTATGTCCGGAAGAAAATGTTGGGAGGGCTATATGAACTTGCTGTGTAGTCATGAATTAATGTAAAACTTTTTTCTCAATGAGATACAAGTGATGTCAATAGGACAAAGACACATGCTCTTTTGATACACACACACACACACACACACACACACACACACACACACACACACACACACACACACACACACACACACACACACACACACACACACACACACACACACACGTTGACTGCAGTGAGATTGAAACCCCTACTAAACTAGTCACACAAGCTAGAGAACACAGTACTTAATACAAGTGCCACGGCACAAATCTGACTGTCATAGTTTCAGAGAACACTTTATACTTGATGACATCATCAGTATATGTTGGGAAGAAGATGTTGATAGACTTCCATTATAGTCATGAAACCTGAGTGATGTCAGTAGGACACAGACTCACATTCTTCTGACTATACACCCACACATACACACATACACGTACACACACACACACACACACACACACACACACACACACACACACACACACACACACACACACACAGATTAAAAGCCCTACCTAACTAGTTACACAAGTTGAAGAACACAGTAGTTAATGCAAACACAATGGCACAAGTCTGACTTTTATACTGTCACAAAACACTTTATAGCAGATGACGTCATCACTGTATGTTGGGAAGATGTTGGGAGGGCTATATGAACTTGCTGTTTAGTCATGTATGTCTGTAAAACTTTGTTCTTCGTGAGACTTGAGTGATGACAGTAGGACACAAAGTCATGCTCTTCTGACTGCACACGTACACAGTTACACATACAGGCACACACACAATTTGTCTGTTGAGCAATTTGAACCCCTACCTAACTATCTGTTCAAGCTAAAAGACACAGTAGTTAACATTCATGCCATCACTGAAATCTGATTTTTTTTCCTTGTCATAGTGAACTTTATAGAGGTTGCCAATCATTTTATGTTACTGTTATGAGACTGGTGAGCAAAATGTGAACTTTGAATTTGCCTTTGTGCTTGCAATGTGCAGATTTCCTCAAAAAGACAGCATCTTGACCTATATGCAATAAGCTGTCATGAATGCATGTTGCAGAACTGAGACATACATGTGCCTCTTTCTCAATATGTTGTGTACATAACACAGTCACACACGCACATATTTTGTAAAGATCATGAATGCATGTGTTGATGCATGAGTGTTCATATTGTGATGAATTGATGCCCACAGTAAGATATGTCAGACAATATCGATGTCTAGTGCCAGTATCAATCTTTAACAAATATAGCAATGCATTTCTACTATTTGTTTCTGTATTATAGTTGACATTAGACCTATTACTGATCCCTCTGTTTTTAAGTGGAATGGAATTCTGGAAGGGGCATAGGAATGTCAGGGTCAAATAGGTGGGATAGGTGAGAAAGTATGTGCAAACAGGACAAACAAGACAGACACAGGGATGGCAGTGGACATAAAAGGTTGGACATGTCTGTCAATAATGGGGACAGTGAGAATCTAATTCTCACACTCAGAAATGTCATCACTGTTCCCTTTCTTGGCTTTCTGTTGGATTGCTTGACATTTGTTTTTTTCTGCATTCCCAGAAGCAACTTCTCCAGATGGCTGTGTCATGCAGCATTGCTACTTTCCAAGACCTCAGGTACTATACCTGGCAGCTCCCAATGGCTGATATAATTTCCACTACCACCACCACTACTCCCAGAGGGTACAGATGCATCAGCTGCCAGGACAGTGGTACCTGATGTTGATGGCCCAGATAGTCCAGGGGATGCAGTGGTAGTACTGCCAAGTTGAGTCCAAGATGTGCTGGGTAGTGGTATGGCAGCTGATGGAGGGGTGGCTGGCTGAGCGACAGAAGTTGGTCTACCTCCTTGTGCTGAAAAACATTTTTTTGTTGGCAGAAAAACATGACATCAGAGCGGTGTGATGGCACATATAAAAAAATGGAGAGAAAGGGTGGGGGTCAGAGAAAAAATGAGTAGAACCATTATTATGTCACATACATTCTCTATTACAGTTAAATATACTTTTACTCTTATATTAGCTATAGATCTTTCAAAATGAAAAATAGGATTGTGAATTTTAATAAATGCTCCTTGCAATATACATATATTCAATATATGCTTTTAAAGATAACGTACATTAAATTAACATTTCAGTTATGCCAATTTTTTTATGAAATTAATATGAAAGAATTATAGTTTTCTAATTAGAATGTACTGATTACTATTAGGAATTGAACACACCAAATCTGAATACACTTTTACACTTGCCTCCTACAATTACCTTGAGCTACATAATAAAGCATGCATGATTACTTTTAAAGTTAAGATTTGCATGCTTAAGTTGCTAGTAAGGTACAAAATAGCAATACTTTTAATAAAATGTTTGTTTATGCTGCATGCATACTCCTTGCTTATCTGAGTCTTTTTAAGTGCTCAGAATGTGCCTCCCTGTTCTCTGAAATCTCCTGGGCAGCTGAAGAATAAAGAAGGGGAGAAAAACACACAAGACAGCTTTATGCATACCTGCCTTGGGTATCTCCATCTTTCTACATCAGTTAATGTTACTTTATCTGTATACTTACACAACTGTGGATTGTTAGCAGTGCTACACTCATCCAGCCACTGGTTGAGTTGTGCCTGCTCGCTCCATTTCAGGTCATTATAATGATGGCTATATTTCTTCTCAGTGCATGGATTGTGAGATGCCTGGAGACTGCATTGGCAAGACTTTTCCAATGCTCAGACTTATACTGAGACCGAGTATAGTCCCCTTGCAGCAGCCTATGGCTGTAGTGCTTTACATGGAGTGCAATGAATATTCTTGATTCCTCTACAACCCATCTTAGAACCCTGAATTTTGCATTGCCCTTCCCAGCTCATCCCGTGTCTGCACAAGTAATCCAACAACAGTTAAAGTATTTCCCATTAATTTGTGACATCACATTTTATGGCCAGTTCATAACCCCACGCAACCATGCCAACCACATTTGTAGGGTGGTGCGTAGAGAGCAACATAGCCATCATACCTATCAACTGTACAGATTTTCACAGAATGTCCAGATTTTTGCATCATATTTTTGGTCGGTTTTTCATAAAATCATGTGAGTGGGGGTTGGCAAATTAGTGGCAAACCATTAAAGATTGAAGTTAGAAAATAATGACAAACATTTGAGTTTCAGACTTCCTACCTTGCAGAAAAGTCATGCTAATGGAAAACCTATTATTCTATCAACTTCTGAGTTTGTAAGAGCAATATTTAAAAAGTGTGCCTATTTTTGGGCCTTTATCCGACTTTTATTTATGCCTTTGTCCAGATTTCTTGCTCTATGAGGTTGAGAGGTATGATTGACAAACAGAGAAGAAGACAGTTCATAAAATAGGAAAGGTAATCTGACAGTTGGCATTAGTTTATGGCTTGTCTGCTTCTATATCTGACAAAAATCTGTCTAATGGTCAAGACTGATATGTTAAATGACTTGTACTGGGGGCGGTCAATTTTATGACTTGACACATTGTTGGTGCCTTACACACTGATAAAAGTAATTTGAACAATGTGGGATTCAAACCTATGTAAAATAGAGAATATATATAATTCCACATAGGTATTTTTTCCTCATTGCCACAGAAGAAATGTTTCTCAAACATGGTCATTAATTATAGAGACACATTAAAGAGTGTGTGGTGCTACACATCAATTAACCACGTATGTGTGTGATATGACAAGGCCCTGGCTTATGCTTTCTCATGGGTGATGCAGGAGTAATGTGTGACAATATACTGCAAATGCATAAACTTGTATTACTTACTTGTATTATTTTCAGAGTAGATTTCTGAGTTCTGGGTCAGACCACACAGTACATTTTGTGTTACAGCTATACTTGTGTTATGTAAGTTGTGTAGATGAGGTCTTAATGAGACTTTAGCGCGATTTAGCTCGGAGTTGCTACAGGAGCACACAAGAGCAGTGGCGGTTAATCAAGGTTAAACTATTCGGGCTACCTAGAGTCCACTCTTCAAATTTTCCCTTAAAACAGCCTTCCCTGAACTGTACTGCTGATCTAACCAGCG
The DNA here is from genome assembly GCF_019279795.1 of Protopterus annectens. NCBI lineage: Eukaryota > Metazoa > Chordata > Ceratodontiformes > Protopteridae > Protopterus > Protopterus annectens. Next base: position 474,053,729 of record NC_056742.1, read on the forward strand.
TATTCTATATCTAAAAAGCTCAACTCTACTTGATTCCTAAGTAGAATATTCTCTATCTGTAAAGCCTAGCACTTGCTCCTAAAGTACTTTTTTACTTGATATAGCACTTTTATTATACATAGTACCCCACCAGCCAAAAACCCTATTCGATCACCCACATCCCCCAGAGTCTTTTAAAGTCCTTGTCTATTCCTTCTAGCATGTCGAGGGATCAGTTGCTAGTGTCCTCTCCTGCTCAGCTGGTGAATCTGGGAATATTGAGGCAATGTTACAATTGTCTCATGTACACGGACAGCCCTCTTCTTCTCCCACAAAACACAAATACATGTGAGAGATGCAACTATATAGCCAAACTGGAGGCTGAGCTCTCTCAACATAGGACTGGTAAGACCAGACAGGAGGAGAAGGTAACTACACACACCACAAACCCAGTCTCACATAGTACTATCACAACTTCAAATCATACACATAAATACACAAAGACATATTCGGAGGCTCTGATCAAAAATCTACCAAAACAGCAGAGGCCACCAAAGCAGACACCCAAACAACTGCCACCTCAGGACACAACACATGCAACACATAGACCACATAGTCAGTGTGCCAAATAGTCACAGCCCTTAAGGCCAAACACAATGCCAGACACACTCGTCATTGGTGACTCCATAGTCAGACACACTGACGTCCTGCTCACCAGATTGAACAAGGAAAAGGTCACAGTAAGCTGCCTGTCGGGCACTAGAATCCGCCACATAACGCAAGCACTCAGGTCTCTCAACAGCAGGTACAAGTACGACTCTGTCATTGTCCACGCTGATGTGAACGACCTGAGACGTACCTCCTTGGACTACATGAAAAGAGACATAGAGGAACTCTCTGATTATGTAGCCCAGGCAGGTATGACCCTGACCTTGAGCAGTATCCTACCTTCACCAAGAATGATGCCACAATACAGAGACAAGATGATCAGCTTTAATAATTGGCTTAAACTCTGGTGTCATTCAAAGGGGATCCAATGTCTGTCTGCCTGGGATGACATGCTGGACAAGCCACGCTGCTTCGCAAGGGGCGGCTTGCACCTGTCACCCCTGGGCTTCCGGATATTGGGCAAAGGCTCTTGCCACCCCCATAGTGCCTTTTTTAGGCAAGGCTCAAATTCTAAACCTACCACCCTAGAACACAAAAAAGGAAAAAAACTAAGGGTAATGCTGCTCAATGCCAGAAGTCTCAACCTCAAGATGCACGCACTCGAGGCCCTTCTCAGTATGGAGAACATCAATGCCTGTGCTGTGACTGAAACCTGGTTCAAGGCTCCCGATAGCACCCCGGCACTATCAGGTTCAACTTTGTTTCATGATAAAAACCCCCCTTTTTTTTCCCCCAAACCAAAAAAAAGGAACTGCTCTTTTGATACACACACACACACACACACACACACACACACACACACACACACACACACACACACACACACACAAACACACACACACACACACACACACACACACACACACACACACACACACACACACACACACGTTGACTGCAGTGAGATTGAACCCCCTACTTTACTAGTCACACAAGCTAGAGAACACAGTACTTAATACAAGTGCCACGGCACAAATCTGACTGTCATAGTTTCAGAGAACACTTTATACTTGATGACATCATCAGTATATGTTGGGAAGAAGATGTTGATAGACTTCCATTATAGTCATGAAACCTGAGTGATGTCAGTAGGACACAGACTCACATTCTTCTGACTATACACCCACACATACACACATACACGTACACGCACACACACACACACACACACACACACACACACACACACACACAGATTAAAAGCCCTACCTAACTAGTTACACAAGTTGAAGAACACAGTAGTTAATGCAAACACAATGGCACAAGTCTGACTTTTATACTGTCACAAAACACTTTATAGCAGATGACGTCATCAGTGTATGTTGGGAAGATGTTGGGAGGGCTATATGAACTTGCTGTTTAGTCATGTATGTCTGTAAAACTTTGTTCTTCGTGAGACTTGAGTGATGACAGTAGGACACAGAGTCATGCTCTTCTGACTGCACACGCACACAGTTACACATACAGGCACACACACAATTTGTCTGTTGAGCAATTTGAACCCTTACCTAACTATCTGTTCAAGCTAAAAGACACAGTAGTTAACATTCATGCCATCACTGAAATCTGATTTTTTTTCCTTGTCATAGTGAACTTTATAGAGGTTGCCAATCATTTTATGTTACTGTTATGAGACTGGTGAGCAGAATGTGAACTTTGAATTTGCCTTTGTGCTTGCAATGTGCAGATATCCTCAAAAAGACAGCATATTGACCTATATGCAATAAGCTGTCATGAATGCATGTTGTAGAACTGAGACATACATGTGCCTCTTTCTCAATATGTTGTGTACATAACACAGTCACACATGCACATATTTTGTAAAGATCATGAATGCATGTGTTGATGCATGAGTGTTCATATTGTGATGAATTGATGTCCACAGTAAGATATGTCAGACAATATTGATGTCTAGTGTCAGTATCAAGCTTTAACAAATGTAGCAATGCATTTCTACTCTTTGTTTCTGTATTATAGTTGACATTAGACCTATTACTGATACCTCTGTTTTTAAGTGGAATGGAATTCTGGAAGGGGCATAGGAATGTCAGGGTCAAATAGGTGGGATAGGTGAGAAAGTATGTGCAAACAGGACAAACAAGACAGACACAGGGATGGCAGTGGACATAAAATGTTGGACATGTCTGTCAATCATGGGGACAGTGAGAATCTAATTCTCACCCTCAGAAATGTCATCACTGTTCCCTTTCTTGGCTTTCTGTTGGATTGCTTGACATTTGTTTTTTTCTGCATTCCCAGAAGCAACTTCTCCAGATGGCTGTGTCATGCAGCATTGCTACTTTCGAAGACCTCAGGTACTATCCCTGGCAGCTCCCAATGGCTGATATAATTTCCACTACCACCACCACTACTCCCAGAGGGTACAGATGCATCAGCTGCCAGGACAATGGTACCTGATGTTGATGGCCCAGATAGTCCAGGGGATGCAGAGGTAGTACTGCCAAGTTGAGTCCAAGATGTGCTGGGCAGTGGTGTGGCAGCTGATGGAGGGGTGGCTGGCTGAGCGACAGAAGTTGGTCTACCTCCTTGTGCTGAAAAACATTATTGTTGGCAGAAAAACATGACATTAGAGTGGTGTGATGGCACATATAAAATATGGAAAGAAAGGATGGGGTCAGAGAAAAAATGAGTAGAACCATTATTATGTCACATACATTCTCTATTACAGTTAAATATACTTTTACTCTTATATTAGCTATAGATATTTCAAAATGAAAAATAGGATTGTGAATTTTAATAAATTCTCCTTGCAATATACATATATTCAATATATGCTTTTAAAGATAACGTACATTAAATTAACAACATTTCAGTTATGCCAATTTTTTTATGAAATTAATATGAAAGAATTATAGTTTTCTAATTAGAATGTACTGATTACTATTAGGAAGTGAACATACCAAATCTGAATACACTTTTACACTTGCCTCCTACAATTACCTTGAGCTACATAATAAAGCACGCATGATTACTTTTAAAGTTAAGATTTGCATGCTTAAGTTGCTAGTAAGGTACAAAATAGCAATACTTTTAATAAAATGTTTGCTTATGCTGCATGCATACGCCTTGCTTATTTGAGTCTTTCTAAGTGCTCAGAATGTGCCTCCCTGTTCTCTGAAATCTCCTGGGCAGCTGAAGAATAAAGCAGGGGAGAAAAACAGACAAGACAGCTTTATGCATACCTGCCTTGGGTATCTCCATCTTTCTACATCAGTTAATGTTACTTTATCTGTATACTTACACAACTGTGGATTGTCAGCAGTGCTACACTCATCCAGCCACTGGTTGAGTTGTGCCTGCTCGCTCCATTTCAGGTCATTATAATGATGGCTATATTTCTTCTCAGTGCATGGATTGTGAGATGCCTGGAGACTGCATTGGCAAGACTTTTCCAATGCTCAGACTTATACTGAGACTGAGTATAGTCCCCCTGCAGCAGCCTATGGCTGTAGTGCTTTACATGGAGTGCAATGAATATTCTTGATTCCTCTACAACCCATCTTAGAACCCTGAATTTTGCATTGCCCTTCCCAGCTCATCCCATGTCTGCACAAGTAATCCAACAACAGTTAAAGTATTTCCCATTAATTTGTGGCATCACATTTTATGGTCAGTTCATAACCCCACGCAACCATGCCAACCACATTTGTAGGGTGGTGCGTAGAGAGCAACATAGCCATCATACCTATCAACTGTACAGATTTTCACAGAATGTCCAGATTTTTGCATCATATTTTTGGTCGGTTTTTCATAAAATCGTGTGAGTGGGGGTTGGCAAATTAGTGGCAAACCATTAAAGATTGAAGTTAGAAAATAATGACAAACATTTGAGTTTCAGACTTCCTACCTTGCAAAAAAGTCATGCTAATGGAAAACCTATTATTCTATCAACTTCTGAGTTTGTAAGAGCAATATTTAAAAAGTGTGCCTATTTTTGGGCCTTTATCCGACTTTTATTTATGCCTTTGTCCAGATTTCTTGCTCTATGAGGTTGAGAGGTATGACTGACAAACAGAGAAGAAGGCAGTTCATAAAATAGGAAAGGTAATCTGACAGTTGGCATTAGTTTATGGCTTGTCTGCTTCTATATCTGACAAAAATCTGTCTAATGGTCAAGACTGATATGTTAAATGACTTGTACTGGGGGCGGTCAATTTTATGACTTGACACATATTGTTGGTGCCTTACACACTGATAAAAGTAATTTGAATAATGTGGGATTCAAACCTATGTAAAATAGAGAATATATATAATTCCACATAGGTATTTTTTCCTCATTGCCACAGAAGAAATGTTTGTCAAACATGGTCATTAATTATGGAGACACATTAAAGTGTGTGTGGTGCTGCACATCAGTTAACCATGCATGTGTGTGATATGACAAGGCCCTGGCTTATGCTTTCTCAGGAGTGATGCAGGAGTAATGTGTGACAACATACTGCAAATGCATAAACTTGTATTACTTACTTGTATTATTTTCAGAGTAGATTTCTTGAGTTCTGGGTCAGACCACACAGTACATTTTGTGTTACAGCTATACTTGTGTTATGTAAGTTGTGTAGATGAATGCCAGTAAAGTATGAAATCCATCCCAGGGCATTAAAACAATAGTTACAGAAACATAATTGCCATTATAGCCACAGTTACACATATAATCCATATGATATCATGTATATACTCAGCCAACCTGCTATTCATAGTTATTGTTATGAATTGGTATCTTTATATTGTTGTTTTTTATATAAATTGCAGTGCAACGCTATTTAAAAAAAATTGGAGTGTGCTGTATTAGAATCCTGGCTTACTTGTGTTGGGGCCATGAAGAAATGGGTCTATATTATGTAATCAAGAGGTAGTACAGCAAATGTCTCTTCATCAACCCCTAAAGAGCGAACTGCCAATTATGCCAACGGCCAAATCAGCAATTTGTGTCCTAGGGAAAAAAAATCACTGATCCTTACAGAAATGAAACATCACTAACAACTTTTCAAAGTGAGGGGGCTTTACCCCCCACACCCCTCAACTCCGAGATTGCACTACAGTGGGGAAAGGGGAAAATTCACACTGATGGCCAAGCAATTTTCTTTCCTAGGAAAAAATCACTGATTTGGCCATCCGCATAACTGCCACTTCACTCTTTAAGGGTTGATGAAGAGGCATTCACTATAATGCCTCTTCAATTAGATAATATAGACCCAAAGAAACACTTGGTTCCACAGAGAAAGCTAGACAATAGGTGTGATTTTTTACACTCAACACTGTCCAAAGTGCTTACTGCCATGCAACGCCACTTAGCATGTTTGCATAAAGGGAGACAAAACAAGAAACAATGTTTCATTTTGGCAAATAATGATATTTCTTTTTTGTCTGTGTAGTGAACCCGGTTTGTGCACAGGTGAGCAACATCTAAATATTACAGACAGAAGTTATTATACAAAAATATTGTACAGGATGTTCATAATTTATTATTAAAATATATTTGGGACTCGAACCACAGTCTACATAAGTTATGTATTGTGTGTTTCAGTTTATTTCAAGGTGTGCAACACACATGGTTCACAGGTGTAATTTACACTGTCATTATTATCTTAGGTGCTGACCACCATACAATGCTGCTAAATGTGACTGCACTTCCTATGGCAAAAGACATTAATTTTTAAAAAGTTACATGTTTCATCAAGTTTGCACTAAGCCACATGGCTTGCAAATGTTAATAAGAGGAAAAAAAAAGTTAAACACGTGTTAAAGACTTACACAGCTCTGGATCTGATTAGACTAATGAAGTTACAAAACACAGTGGGAGTGTGTTATGTCTCTTTGCCGCAGACAAGGCTGTGCAGCAGCAATCAAATCATGTGTTACAACCAATTCACATTTCCTCTGTAGTACATTCTTATTTGGTCATACATGAGCGACTTACATATTTAGTGCAATGAGTTCTCCCACAACCGTTTATGAATATTTTTGCACAAATGCAGCTCTCTCTTCTCTTTGTATTGTTTTCATTCTTCCCTTTTTGTGCTGTGATCTCAGACATGCAGTCTGTAGTACATTATATATCATTCTTTAACTGTATGATAAAAATGCATGACAGTGAACAATATTTTTCACCAGAGGCAGGAGAGTTTGGGTATTACTGAACAAAATCTGATAAATGTGGGCTGTATTGTTTCATCTAAAAGCTTGTTGAAGTTAGTTACGCACTTTGGAATTGTGTAACACAGCCACAACTGCTGGTAGTTCCCCCTATGAGTCCTCACCTGCTTGTGGCTGTGGTGATCTTGCCACTGGTGGTGGAATGTGTGCTTCTTCACCTTGGTGTTTCTGTTCTAGCTGATTTCTCAGGATAATTTCATGTAGGATAGCTCAAACAGTGAAAATTTCAGCACAAGTACTGGGATCGTACTGCAGGGCCCCCCGATGTATCTAGGCATTGCAACCATGACTTCAGCACATCAAACACATGATCTCTGATATTTTTCTTGTTTGAGGTGTGCCTCATTATAGCATTCTTCTGTGGATGTGTGTGCATTTCTGATGGACTTCATCAGCCATGGTTTGAGAGCATACCCTATATCACCCAGTAAGTTATCTTTTGGGATATCACCCTAGGAAAACCTTTGAGAGAGCTGAGTTGAGCTTGATATGGGAGTTGCAGTAACTGCCAGAGTTGCCTGCACACACATTTAGGATGATTTCCTTAGTGTTACACATGACGTGACATTTAATGGAGTGGAAATCCTTTCTGTTTATGTAGGCCTTTACCTGTTCCTCAGGTGTTGCTTCGATCTCAATGTTTGTGCAGGCTATGGCACCCAAGACTTTAGGGAAGTATGTTATGGGGTATTAATTCTGCATATTGTAGCTCTGTCCTTGGGGTTACAGGGAAAATATATGTAGTCACTGGCATGCTGTAGCATAGCATTCAGGAATTGATGTAGGATCCTAGTTACTGATGTCTGTGACATCCCCAGCATGTCACCTGTTAGTCTCTGGAAGATTCCTGTACCTAAAATTCTAAGTGTTGCACACACCTTGGTCTACACAAGTATTGGTTCCACTTGGTTTGCTCTTGCCCTCAGTTGAGGAAGACAGAGATTGCAGAATTCCTGAAATGTGTCTCTATCTACCCTGTAGTGCTCAATTTCCATTTCATGCAGATCATGAAAAGTTAAATGGGGTCTAAATAACCTTCTCTTTATTGCTGAGGTCTGTTAGCAGCAGTAGTAGCATAGAGTTGACCCTTTTGGACATACACATGCAGAAGACCAGCAGCAGCCCCCCAAAAAATCTTTCTATGTAGTGTAGTTTCCGTGGCTGTATTTCAATAGGTTTGGGAATTTGAGGCCAAGTCCTTCTCTGAGAGTGCACAATTGCTTTGTAGCTTGTTCAATAGCTCTTCCATCTTGGATTCATTGATTAGTATGCAGTTCAGCTGCTTATGCTGTAATTAACATGATACAATGATTAGCATGTTTGTGTGGCTCGACACACAGTGTTCAAACTGGTGCGCTACCATGTGCACAATTCGATGCACACAAGTTTCGTCAAGTGGGGTAGGGCTTATTGAATCCTGTCAATGTTTTGTTTTTGCGTGTGTATTTTTCACAAGCATTGTGCATGTAGGAAGAGGAGTGCATGCATGCTTCTCTTGTCTGCCCACCTTTCTTAGACTGATGTGATAAAATCATTATCTGTTGCAATTTTAAAGGGAAGCCAGCTTTGAACAGTACAACTGATGGTAAGAGAAAAGTAACAAGGCAGGTATGGCATCACCAGTTAAGCAACAAGTCATAAGGAAATAACAGACTGCACACCACTTCAAAGTGGCTGAATATTGCAGACAAACAGCCTCTTCACCCTAGGAATGTTGATTATTTCTTTATAATGTCCAGAGCAGAGTGGATTACTGCACGTAGAAAATGGAGTTTGTATGTATCTTGGTGGACCAATGTGTTTTATAATGGACTACTGAAAGTTATTCAGCCATTCCTCTTTCAATAGTCCATATGCTATTATATACACAACAAAAGTATACCCTGCTGATAGTACTCATCAGCAAATGTAACACTTAATATAAACAAACTGCTGCTATAAAGACTCTAAACAGAACTTTTTATGCATTGGCCTTTATCCTCCACAGCCTCTCACATGGTGTACTCTTTCATTTTCCTTATATACATACATACATGTGCTTATGTGCCTACACACACACGCACACCACACACACACACACACACACACACACACACACACACACACACACACACACACACACACACACACACACATATGAGTGCTGGGCACTTGATCAAATGGACAGTGCTCACACCCAATAGACTGATGTCATAACATCAAAGTCACAAATACTGGCATGTTCTATGTATGTTCTGGGGATTACCCCAGAGTTGACAAAACCAACAGCAAGTGTTACATATCAAATTGCATATATATTATATAGTTCTCAAATGGTATAGGAACAATCCTTATGTTTACAATTTTATTTTTGAATGTATCAGACATGCAGTCATTTAAACACCAAAGAAGCTTCTATTTGCAGCGAAACCATGGTCTGCTTTAGGCACTGTTGAATCCATCCAAGGGATTCAATAAACTCCATGTAGGCTTACGGCGAAGACTACATGGTGTTTATATGCTTCAGTGATGAGCAGTAGTGCTAGTCACATATGCATGCCATACATTGTGTTTACACAGATACAAGTGAGATTTTGTTGTCAGCAATAGTGTTGCCATCCAGGAAACTGTGTAAAGCAGCATGAATGCATATAGAAGATGCAGACACATTTAACTATGGGCAAACTTGCTATGCAAAATTGCTCGGATAGCCACAATGATCACCATGACTAAAATTAATGCAATGAAAGCAGTAGTAACACACTATGGAAAAGTGTATTCAGTGCAATGTACACCACAACATGTTTTTGGCATACTGTAATAAAGGATTTGTGGTGATCATCAAGGGTACATAGAATACATTATAAATAACAAGTCTGGGGAAGTGTATGTATTGCAAAGAGCCACCGACATGAATGGTAGAAATGACGAAACAGGAGGAGGACATGTGATACATGGTAATGTACATCACAAGGGCATGTCAATGTATGTGTACTCCAAAGAGAAATCAGTAGCATAACCTTAAACATATATGTACATAGCACAGTACACACTGCTATTTACACCTCCTGTGTGAGTTTTATATTTATATCATCACACATTGTAGTATAATTTATGTGACTGTCATACAAGGTTGCATATGAACAGAGATGATTGGTTGTGATATAAACATCCTGACATGATCACTGGAGTAGATATTTAGCAAGGACAGTATGTACAATAGGGATATGTGCATATTGTGAAGGTGTGCAAAATGAGTTGCTTGAATATGACTGAAATGTCAGCATATGTCTCAGCCAATCAGGGACACATAGTAACAGGCTCATTAACAATATTAGACAAAAGCAACACTAGTCATGGATAATTTTAAAATAATACAACCATTAGTCTCTGAAATTGACATAAAAATGTGATTATAGGGTATTACACATGTTCTGCAGGAACTTGTACAACTGTAATGATGTATCAGTAATCTATAAGGGGAATTCAACACACCTTCCTCAAAAATGACCACATTTTGGAGGTGTTAAGAGGGACAGTGTTACACCTGTAGTTTCAATTAGGAGTAATCCTGCCCAGCTGTGGGATTTGCTAAGCCACAATCCACATCTTCAAGAATGCAACCATTGCCATCAATATTGTCAATGAGCTGTGTGTTTACTAGGTGCATCACAGAAAGAATTATCATACATGCATATTGTAGCACACCTTGAAGAAAAGTCTGCACTGTCAAATCCTAATGGTTATGCATCACACAAAATGCTTATGTATGGTCGACAAGATGTGTGGGAGATCAATCAATGTGCCAAAATAGTTATACTTGAGTAAAGCATCCCTGGATAACATAAGTATCAGTCAAATAGATAAACTTAAAAACAAAAAAATAGTATCAGTATATTCCCTACACACAGCTGTGTATTGCATGCATCTGCCATATGTAATAGAAATGGATATTGCCTGTAGCATATGTAATTGATGTGTGACCTAAGAAGTGATTCATTATAATGAATGGTACAGCACTATGTGAGACTGATGAGAGTGCATGTGCTATGCCCATGTGTGCAGAAACTATGGCACTGCAAAGCCTAAAATCAATGAGTGAGAAAGCTGTCTCTGTGATATTGTTCACATACCAAACAATATATGGAGCACACTTTCTATCAGCACATGTCAAACCCAAGACATGTGCTATGTGATCACTGCCACACTGATAGTGACATGGAAAATGTTATACTACCATGAAATCTTGACATGCATATTTATGTGTTCATGCAAACTATGAAGTGGTAATACTGACATGATGTACTGGTACATCCATGATGCTGTACAGTCACACTATAGCTGTACCTAGGGTGCAGTTGAAAGTCGTAGATTTATAGGTGCATATGAGAGTACCAGGCTAAAGTTCCAAGATCACATAAAAGCCTATCCATGTTTAACATGAGTTACACAATTTTCAATAGCTATGAGAACAATGTTCGTACAGAGATGTGAATATGCTATGTTATCTAATAGCAACTGCCTCTATCCATGAGGCACATGAGTGCAACAATAGGAGTACAATCATGATTGGCCATCCAGTGATCTGCGGTGCACTTGGAGAAGGTCAACCAAGGCCTTTGGTATACATGACTGGGAAGCTTGTTCCAGAGAAGGGGGAGTCTCTGAGAGGTGTATCCAACATGATTTATTATGTCAGGGCTAGGTTAACATCCTTGGAACAAGTGACCCTTATGCAGTTTCCATTAACAATGTGTAACATTTCAATCAGGGCCAGATTGGAGGGTTTCCTGTAGGCTAGACACAGATTTACCCTTATTAGTCTGTTGGAGATATAATACAGTGATAGGGATTTTGTTCTTTCTGCATATGACTTGTTCTTTTACACCATGTATCTTCATTGTTAAAATAACTCTGAGGTTGCTACAGCTTTTGCAGATGTGTGGAGAGGTACATGAAAAAATAGTGCATTCTACTCAATTATTGCTGTGACAAGGGCTGAGTACAGTGACATTATAATGCCCTTTAATGTGGATGGCCTGCCCAAACTTATGAGTTGTGCTATATACAACGGATTTGTCAGCAGTGTGGACACATGGTGGTAGAAGTTCCAATTACTATGTAAAGGAGTACACAGATCACACACCATTGGGTGTACGCATAGGGGTGTGTTGTCTATATTGTAATTACCTTATGTATTTGCTTTCCAAAAGGGAATAATTATGCTGTTATGTTCATGTAGTGTGTTTCCATGGCTCTAGCACCAATCATTTTTGTGCATATATACTTTCTGCAGTATATCAATAGTGTTCTTGGATTCAATGATTGTCCACATTTTGCAGTCATCCACAAAGTTTTTAAGACAAAGGTCGTCTAAGTTTGCCTTAATTTCTAAAGGTAAATACCAAACATGAAAGGGCCTAGTACAGAACCCTGTGGTACAGCCCTGGTCAATGACCTCTTGCTAGAGGTGCCCAGTCAGTAATCCATTTTGCTACCCATCTGGTGATGTATATGTTTATGCCCAGTTGAGACAGTTTCTCTCTAATACCTGAGTGTGGATTTGTGTCAAATGCCTTGGCCAGTTCTTTTAAGGTGGGATACACAACCTTTCTGTCATCCATGCCCTTGTTGACCATCTTGAAGAAACCAAACAGATTTAACAGACATAATGTAGCCTTAGCAAATCAAAAGTGGGTTGGGTACACAGTTAGGAGATTATCTGTGTCCTTTTTTGATAAGGTTCATGATGATTCTTTTTATTGCCTTACTGATGAGGTAAGTCAGGCATTTGGGTCTATAATTCCCTGGGTGAGGTGATGGACCCCCTTGTTCAGATGGATGACTGCTACTGTACACCTTTCTTCCAGAGCATAACCTGTCTGTAGGCTGTGGTTAAGTAGGGATCCAACTGTGTCTACTAGGTCAAGTTTTAAGTTATAGAAAAGGCAACCTAGGATATTGTCACATCCCATTGATTCCATGTTTTTAGCCTTAGAAAGTGCACAGATGATCTGATCTCTTAAGTAAATAAGCTGAGTAATGTTTGCATGTATACTTTGGGTGATGTGCAGTGTGGATGGGGATAGGGGTGAAGCTTGATCAAAACTGTCAGCTAACACATTGTCTATTTCCTACAGTTCAGTATGGATGGTGCCATCCACAGACAGCACAGCACTGCACTTAGTTGTGTATTCCCCTTAACATTTCATAATTATTTAAAAAAATAATTGGACAACACCTCCAAATACATATACAAGGTATTTATCACCACTGTGACATCACATGTCACACAGTGGTACTGTTCACATAGTCATACAGTTCAACTAAGTCTCATAATTACATCAAATGCACATTATATGCCTATGTGCTTTTCATTGTAAAGCTGTGTGTGGGCCCTCATACCATATATGGACACGTTAGAAATGAGATGGATGTGGTTAATGCAGAACATGTGCTGACACAAATCCTATACTGAGGTCCACCTCAATAATCTTTGTGAACAGCAACACAATTGTGCATACATTGACTTCACCAAGGTTGCAATTAAATCTGAACTAGTTATATCTTTGTGCATATAACAGCATTACAACATGTGGATGATAAAGCAAGATGTTTGTGTCCATGTAATCAGTATGACTTTATATCATTGTATCTGACAGAGCATTTAATGATGGTAGGTATACACATGCACACCCATGCCATACTGCAAGTGACACTGTGATGATTGAATGTTTGAATAAGAACTGCATAGAATGTTAATATACTCCACTGCATAAACACATGCCTTATTGAGGCAACAATATGTATAGCATCATCACATGTCAGCACTTCTCAGGAAGCATATTAATACAGCTGGTATGGAAAGAAGATGTAATCAAATGACAGCAGCAACCAACAATGCATTAGCTCAAATCACAGATTGGAATAGACTGCTGTAGGGCTACTGTAGATCCACACCTTAACACTGCACATGTAGATGACAGCAACTTTGACATGTGCAGTGCTTGTAGGGTCATAGGACATTACTAGGCTTAGGGCCAACATTAAATGAAATTCTAGCCATTATTATAGCATTTAAACAAAAATTGCTATATCTATAGGATGTAAGAAATTAAGGGCATGTTCATATATGTGTAAGTGTTTGATCATACTACATACTGCCTCTGTCCATATGTGACAAGTGCACCACCCTCTGAAAGAATTAGCATCCACACATCCAGTGTTCTGGAGATGGCTTTCAGGGGTTCATGGAAGGACTCTGCTTCATAGTGTGTGTATGAATGTTTGACATCATGACATCCTGCAGTCTTCTGCTAATCTGTATCCTTACACAACTGTGGGATGTCAGCAGTCCTAAACTCATCCAGCCACTGGATGAATTGTTCCTGCGTGCACCTTTTTAAGTCAGAGTAATGATGCCTGCATTTCTCCCCAGTGCATAGAATGCCAGTCTTACTGGATACAGCCTTGGCTAGACTGTTCTAAGCCTCCTATTTATACTGAGACCTAGTATAGTCTTCCTGCAACAGCCAAAGGCTGTGGTGCTCTAAAAGGAGTGCATTCTTGACTCTTCTACACCCCATCTTTGAGCCCTGAATTGAGCACCACCCTTGTCATCTTCTGTCACATCTGCACAGGTTATCCGACAACAGTTAAAGTGTTTTCCCAGTAATTGATGGTATCTTGTTTAATGGTCAGTGCACAAACCCACACAACCATGCCAACTGCATTTTGAGATGGTGCACACAGAGCAACATTGCCAAACAGAGAAAGGCAGATTATGAAACAGGAAGGGTAATATGATGATTGACATTAATTTATGGCTTTTCTGCTGCAATACCTGTTAAATGACTTGACTTTTGAAACATGAGTTAGGGAGTGTAAATTGTATGACTTGACACATATTTTCTGGGGTCTTACACATTGATAAAAGTAATTTGTACAATGTGGGATTCAAATCTATGTAAAGTATAGAATGCACATTCCTCCACTTAGGTGTTTTTTCCTCCTTGCCACAGAGGAAGCATTTGTCAGCCATAATTAATTATACTGACACATTAAAGAGTGAGTGGTGGTAGACTTCAGTTAACCACGTATGTCTTTGACCTGACAAGGTCCTGGTTTATGCATACTCATGTGTGATGCAGGAGTAATGTGTGACAGTATACTGGAAATGCATATACTTGTACTGCTTTTAGGAAAGATGTCTGAGTTCAGGGTCAGACCACACAATACATTCTGGTTTTGAGCTACACCTGTGTTATGCGAGTTGTGAAGATGAATATCAGTAAAGTGTGAAGTCCATTCCAGGCCAGAAAAGAAACTTTTAATTACATAAATAGAATTGTCAGGATACCCCCAGTCACACATATAATTCATATTATAGCAACTGATAATCATACTTATTGTTATGCATACTTATCTTTATATTGTTAACTTTTATCTACAATTGAGTGGAACAGTATAAATGAAATATGGAGAGTGCTGAATTAGAACCCTGCCTCATCAGTATTGTGGCCATTAACATACATCATTTGCCACAGGGGAAGCTAGGTAACAGGTACATGTTTTACACTTATTACTGTCCAGAATGCTGACAGCCGTGCAATACTGCTTATTGTTTGTGCACACAGGAAGGCAAAATAACTAACAATGTATCTTTTTATCAAATTATAATGTATCTTTTTGCCTGCAACTGTTGTTGATCTGCAGGTGCTGTGTATGAGTGCTGACTGCCGCACAATGCCGCTTAGCGTGTTTGCACAAAGGTAGGCAAAAGAAGTAACAATGTATCTTTTTGGAAAGTTACAATGTATCTTATTTGTCTGTAACCATAAGGCATGTTTGTGCAGAGTTGAGCAACATGCAAACAAGACAAGCAAAGGCAAAAATATATTTTCTTTGAAAAAAAATTCTTAATATCATTTATACTTAAAAAATAATGTGGGACTTGAACCATGACCCATGTGCCTCAAAGTTTTTACAAGGTGTGCTACGCATACAGTTGATTCACACCTTTAATTTTTGCTGTATGATGTTAAATTTTAAATAGTGATGCAATTCACTGTGTGTGCTCTAATATTAGTATTTTAAAAAATAAATAAAAATATTTTTACCATGTGAAATATTTTTACACAGCTCTGGAGCTTTGCAGGAGGAAAACAACTCATGCACATACAAGCAATTCCCATTCCCTCTAAAGTATTAACAGGATATACACTTGTATTTTTTCAGTTGCTTGTATATGTGTTGCTTAGATATTCAGGGTTTTGAGTGATCACACAACTATTTATGACTCTCTTTGCACACATGCAACTCTGTCTTCTTTGTATTGTATTCATTCTTCCCATCTCTGCTTTAATTTCAGACATGGCATTCTATAGTGCATTTTGTTTCATTCTCAATTAAGTTTATGATAACAAGTACATGCCAGTGAAAAACATTTTTCAGCTCAGGCAGAAGAGTTTATATACTACTGAACATAAATGATGAATGTGTTTTATTTGGTTCCATTTATAAGCTTGCTAAAGTTAATTCTGCACTTTGTAAGTGCATCCTGAGTGACACCCACTGCAGGGAAGGTAGTCTGAACTGCTGTTGTGTCTTCGTTCTCTCTCTCACTGATCATTCACTGTTGCACTCCATCAGCAACTAACAGTGGTGGAGAGCCTGCACTGTGTTTGCATCTGCTACACAAAGTCAAAAGTTTGGTATTCAGCATTTCTAATCACTTCACACCTCATTGCATATTGACTGTGTTCAGAAGTCTGAATCTACACTATAAAAAGGTAACCATGTAGCTAAGGAAGTTGAAGGTGAGGAGACTTGTCTATTTGGACAAAAATGAAGATTGCTATTCCTTTAAAAGTAAATTATCTGTTAAGAAGACTTCTGATTTTGCCAAGATATGCTTGTATTATTCCAGTGCATTCCAGATTTTATAACATGTTACACAATAGTTTATATATCCAGTAAAAATTGTAACATCTGTCTCTATGCACTTGTTTTAGTTCACTGTTGGCATAGGAATTTTTGGCAGGCATTTACATTTCCCAAATAGGCTATTAACTTTCATCACAAGTTTTATTGTTAAAACTGTATTTTACAGTCTTCTGTGTTACAGCAGAGAAATGTAATGTACATGCCAGTGTCATGTTCTTTTACTGCTATATTTCTCTTGCTTCTGAGATGGCCCCAGGCCATATCAAGGGGAGTGCTGGGAGCAGTAAAAGGTGACTGGCAATCATAGGATCATAGGAGGTCACTAGGCTATTGGCCCTGAGGCCCTTATAAGCCTAGCCAAGAGTTTAGCCCATGTTTAGACTAGTCAGCACACAGTGCCCCTGTCCAGCAGGGACACAGGTGGAATCGCAGGAGTATATTTTCTGTTTTTCATCCAGTTATCCAGGTTGTGCTTAAAAAGGGATAATGAGGTACTCTGCTTGATGTGGTGAGGAAGTCTATTCTACAGGTGTGGGAGTCTCTGGGACACAAACCTGTCCCGCCATCAAGTCCTATTGATGTCACAGACCAGGTTGAGGTCGTGCATATGGGTTGCATGAGTAGAGCTTGACTTATGGATATGCATCAGCTCCATCAAGGCGGAGACTTAGATTGCTTTGTTTGCCAGACAGAGGTCACCTCTGAGAAGTCTGTATGAAACTGAGTAAAGGGACAGGGGATTTTAGCTTATCTGTGTAGGGCAGGTGCTTAAAGCCCTGGATTTTCCTGTTGAGGAACCTCTGTGGCCTCTCCAGCTACTGCATGTGGTTTTAAATTCACTTCTCTGTTGTCAGTGTGTACACATTTGTGCAGTAATATATATATATATATATATATATATATATATATATATATATATATATATATATATATATATATATATATATATATATATATATATATATATATATATATATATATATATATATATATATATATATACCAGTTTAATTATATGGTATTCATTGGTTTGTGCAAACCTTCATTTGTTTGTTGTTTTGGGTGTGGGTCACCTACTATGTGTGTGTTGCCAAAACAAAAAGTGTGTTTCAAGAGGTTTTTTCTTGAAAATGTGTAGATATCCTGATATTTCAGTGGGAAATATAATATACTACTAAAGTGGTGTTTCTTGGGCTGGACAAACATTGGTTTGTCAGTGAGGGGTTAGTGTGTAACTGAAATATGTGTTTCCAGTGCTTAATCTTGACAAATGTGTATGTAAGCAAGACTTTAGTTAGGTGATTTTTTGGGTTGTGTCCTTCTCTGTTTTATGTCACACAGGATCATGGCACCCAAGCATATAAATACATGAAAAACCCCACAAAAGATGTTGGGAGGGCTATATGAACTTGCTGTTTAGTCATGTATGTCTGTAAAACTTTGTTCTTCGTGAGACTTGAGTGATGACAGTAGGACACAGAGTCATGCTCTTCTGACTGCACATGCACACAGTTACACATACAGGCACACACACAATTTGTCTGTTGAGCAATTTGAACCTCTACCGAACTATCTGTTCAAGCTAAAAGACACAGTAGTTAACATTCATGCCATCACTGAAATCTGATTTTTTTTCCTTGTCATAGTGAACTTTATAGAGGTTGTATGTTACTGTTATGAGACTGGTGAGCAAAATGTGAACTTTGAATTTGCCTTTGTGCTTGCAATGTGCAGATATCCTCAAAAAGACAGCATCTTGACCTATATGCAATAAGCTGTCATGAATGCATGTTGCAGAACTGAGACATACATGTGCCTCTTTCTCAATATGTTGTGTACATAACACAGTCACACATGCACATATTTTGTAAAGATCATGAATGCATGTGTTGATGCATGAGTGTTCATATTGTGATGAATTGATGTCCACAGTAAGATATGTCAGACAATATTGATGTCTAGTGCCAGTATCAAGCTTTAACAAATGTAGCAATGCATTTCTACTCTTTGTTTCTGTATTATAGTTGACATTAGACCTATTACTGATACCTCTGTTTTTAAGTGGAATGGAATTCTGGAAGGGGCATAGGAATGTCAGGGTCAAATAGGTGGGATAGGTGAGAAAGTATGTGCAAACAGGACAAACAAGACAGACACGGGGATGGCAGTGGACATAAAATGTTGGACATGTCTGTCAATCATGGGGACAGTGAGAATCTAATTCTCACCCTCAGAAATGTCATCACTGTTCCCTTTCTTGGCTTTCTGTTGGATTGCTTGACATTTGTTTTTTTCTGCATTCCCAGAAGCAACTTCTCCAGATGGCTGTGTCATGCAGCATTGCTACTTTCGAAGACCTCAGGTACTATCCCTGGCAGCTCCCAATGGCTGATATAATTTCCACTACCACCACCACTACTCCCAGAGGGTACAGATGCATCAGCTGCCAGGACAATGGTACCTGATGTTGATGGCCCAGATAGTCCAGGGGATGCAGAGGTAGTACTGCCAAGTTGAGTCCAAGATGTGCTGGGCAGTGGTGTGGCAGCTGATGGAGGGGTGGCTGGCTGAGCGACAGAAGTTGGTCTACCTCCTTGTGCTGAAAAACATTTTTTGTTGGCAGAAAAACATGACATTAGAGTGGTGTGATGGCACATATAAAAAAATGGAAAGAAAGGATGGGGTCAGAGAAAAAATGAGTAGAACCATTATTATGTCACATACATTCTCTATTACAGTTAAATATACTTTTACTCTTATATTAGCTATAGATCTTTCAAAATGAAAAATAGGATTGTGAATTTTAATAAATTCTCCTTGCAATATACATATATTCAATATATGCTTTTAAAGATAACGTACATTAAATTAACAACATTTCAGTTATGCCAATTTTTTTATGAAATTAATATGAAAGAATTATAGTTTTCTAATTAGAATGTACTGATTACTATTAGGAAGTGAACACACCAAATCTGAATACACTTTTACACTTGCCTCCTACAATTACCTTGAGCTACATAATAAAGCACGCATGATTACTTTTAAAGTTAAGATTTGCATGCTTAAGTTGCTAGTAAGGTACAAAATAGCAATACTTTTAATAAAATGTTTGTTTATGCTGCATGCATACTCCTTGCTTATTTGAGTCTTTCTAAGTGCTCAGAATGTGCCTCCCTGTTCTCTGAAATCTCCTGGGCAGCTGAAGAATAAAGCAGGGGAGAAAAACAGACAAGACAGCTTTATGCATACCTGCCTTGGGTATCTCCATCTTTCTACATCAGTTAATGTTACTTTATCTGTATACTTACACAACTGTGGATTGTCAGCAGTGCTACACTCATCCAGCCACTGGTTGAGTTTTGCCTGCTCGCTCCATTTCAGGTCATTATAATGATGGCTATATTTCTTCTCAGTGCATGGATTGTGAGATGCCTGGAGACTGCATTGGCAATACTTTTCCAATGCTCAGACTTATACTGAGACCGAGTATAGTCCCCCTGTAGCAGCCTATGGCTGTAGTGCTTTACATGGAGTGCAATGAATATTCTTGATTCCTCTACAACCCATCTTAGAACCCTGAATTTTGCATTGCCCTTCCCAGCTAATCCCATGTCTGCACAAGTAATCCAACAACAGTTAAAGTATTTCCCATTAATTTGTGGCATCACATTTTATGGCCAGTTTATAACCCCACGCAACCATGCCAACCACATTTGTAGGGTGGTGCATAGAGATCAACATAGCCATCATACCTATCAACTGTACAGATTTTCACAGAATGTCCAGATTTTTGCATCATATTTTTGGTCGTTGTTTCATAAAATCGTGTGAGTGGGGGTTGGCAAATTAGTGGCAAACCATTAAAGATTGAAGTTAGAAAATAATGACAAACATTTGAGTTTCAGACTTCCTACCTTGCAGAAAAGTCATGCTAATGCAAAACCTATTATTCTATCAACTTCTAAGTTTGTAAGAGCAATATTTAAAAAGTGTGCCTATTTTTGGGCCTTTATCCGACTTTTATTTATGCCTTTGTCCAGATTTCTTGCTCTATGAGGTTGAGAGGTATGACTGACAAACAGAGAAGAAGGCAGTTCATAAAATAGGAAAGGTAATCTGAGAGTTGGCATTAGTTTATGGCTTGTCTGCTTCTATATCTGACAAAAATCTGTCTAATGGTCAAGACTGATATGTTAAATGACTTGTACTGGGGGCGGTCAATTTTATGACTTGACACATATTGTTGGTGTCTTACACACTGATAAAAGTAATTTGAATAATGTGGGATTCAAACCTATGTAAAATAGAGAATATATATAATTCCACATAGGTATTTTTTCCTCATTGCCACAGAAGAAATGTTTGTCAAACATGGTCATCAATTATGGAGACACATTAAAGTGTGTGTGGTGCTGCACATCAGTTAACCATGTATGTGTGTGATATGACAAGGCCCTGGCTTATGCTTTCTCATGGGTGATGCAGGAGTAATGTGTGACAATATACTGCAAATGCATAAACTTGTATTACTTACTTGTATTATTTTCAGAGTAGATTTCTGAGTTCTGGGTCAGACCACACAGTACATTTTGTGTTACAGCTATACTTGTGTTATGTAAGTTGTGTAGATGAATGCCAGTAAAGTATGAAATCCACCCCAGGGCATTAAAACAATAGTTACAGAAACATAATTGCCATTATAGCCACAGTTACACATATAATCCATATGATATCATGTATATACTCAGCCAACCTGCTATACATAGTTATTGTTATGAATAGTTATCTTTATATTGTTGTTTTTTTATATAAATTGCAGTGCAACACTATTTTAAAAAAGTTGGAGTGTGCTGTATTAGAATCCTGGCTTACTTGTGTTGGGGCCATGAAGAAATGGGTCTATATTATGTAATCAAGAGGTAGTACAGCAAATGTCTCTACATCAACCCCTAAAGAGCGAACTGCCAATTATGCCAACGGCCAAATCAGCAATTTTTGTCCTAGGGAAAATAAAATCACTGATCATTACAGAAATGAAACATCACTAACAACTTTTCAAAGTGAGGGGGCTTTACCCCCCACACCCCTCAATGTGGGGGGATATATCAACTCCGAGATCGCACTACAGTGGGGAAAGGGGAAAATTCACACTGATGGCCAAGCAATTTTCTTTCCTAGGAAAAATCACTGATTTGGCCATTCGCATAACTGTCACTTCATTCTTTAAGGGTTGATGAAGAGGCATTCACTATAATGCCTCTTCAATTGGATAATATAGACCCAAAGAAACACTTGGTTCCACAGAGAAAGCTAGACAATAGGTGTAATTTTTTACACTCAACACTGTCCAAAGTGCTTACTGCCGTGCAACATCACTTAGCATGTTTGCATAAAGTGAGGCAAAACAAGTAACAATGTTTCATTTTGGCAAATAATGATATTTCTTTTTTGTCTGTGTGGTGAACCCTGTTTGTGCACAGGTGAGCAACATCTAAATATTTTTTTTTATTTTATTTATTTATTTTTATTTATTTATTTATTTAACATTTGTTGACCGGGAAAATATTACAGACAGAAGTTATTATACAAAAATATTGTACAGGATGTTCATAATTTATTGATAAAAAATATTTGGGACTCGAACCACAGTCTACATAAGTTATGTATTGTGTGTTTCAGTGTATTTCAAGGTGTGCAACATACATGGTTCACAGGTGTAATTTACACTGTCATTATTATCTTAGGTGCTGACCACTATACAATGCTGCTAAATGTGACTGCAATTCCTATGGCAAAAGACATTAATTTTTAAAAAGTTACATGTTTCATCAAGTTTGCACTAAGCCACTTGCCATGCAAATGTTAATAAGAGGGAAAAAAAAGTTAAACACGTGTTAAAGACTTACACAGCTCTGGATCTGATTAGACTAATGAAGTTACAAAACACAGTGGGAGTGTGTTATGTCTCTTTGCCGCAGACAAGGCTGTGCAGCAGCAATCAATTCATGTGTTACAACCAATTCACATTTCCTCTGTAGTACATTCTTATTTGGTCATACATGAGCGACTTACATATTTAGTGCAATGAGTGCTCCCACAACCATTTATGAATATTTTTGCACAAATGCAGCTCTCTCTTCTCTTTGTATTGTTCTCATTCTTCCCTTATTGTGCTGTGATCTCAGACATGCAGTCTGTAGTACATTGTATATCATTCTTTAACTGTATGATAAAAATACATGACAGTGAACAATATTTTTCACCAGATGCAGGAGAGTTTGGATATTACTGAACAAAATCTGATAAATGTGGGCTGTATTGTTTCATCTAAAAGCTTGTTGAAGTTAGTTACGCACTTTGGAATTGTGTAACACAGCCACAACTGCTGGTAGTTCCCCCTATGAGTCCTCACCTGCTTGTGGCTGTGGTGATCATGCCACTGGTGGTGGAATGTGTGCTTCTTCACCTTGGTGTTTCTGTTCTAGCTGATTTCTCAGGATAATGTCATGTAGGATAGCTCAAACAGTGAAAATTTCAGCAGAAGTACTGGGATCGTACTGCAGGGCCCCCCGATGTATCTAGACATTGCGACCATGACTTCAGCACATCAAACACATGCTCTCTGATATTTCTTGTTTGAGGTGTGCCTCATTATAGCATTCTTCTGTGGATGTGTGTGCATTTCTGATGGACTTCATCAGCCATGGTTTGAGAGCATACCCTGTATCACCCAGTAAATTATCCTGTGGGATATCACCCTTGGAAAACCTTTGAGAGAGCTGAGTTGAGCTTGATATGGGAGTTGCGGTAACTGCCAGATTTGCCTGCACACACATTTAGGATGATTTCCTTAGTGTTACACATGACGTGACATTTAATGGAGTGGAAATCCTTTCTGTTTATGTAGGCCTTTACCTGTTCCTCAGGTGTTGCTTCGATCTCAATGTTTGTGCAGGCTATGGCACCCAAGACTTTAGAGAAGTATGTTATGGGGTAGAAATTCTGCATATTGTAGCTCTGTCCTTGGGGTTACAGGAAAAATATATGTAGTCACTGGCGTGCTGTAGCATAGCATTCAGGAATTGATGTAGGATCCTGGTTACTGATGTCTGTGACATCCCCAGCATGTCACCTGTTAGTCTCTGGAAGATTCCTGTACCTAAAATTGTAAGTGTTGCACACACCTTGGTCTACACAGGTATTGGTTCCACTTGGTTTGCGCTTGCCCTCAGTTGAACAAGACAGAGATTGCAGAATTCCTGAAATGTGTCTCTATCCACCCTGTAGTGCTCAATTTCCATTTCATGCAGATCATGAAAAGTTAAATGGGGTCTAAATAACCTTCTCCTTATTGCCAAGGTCTATTAGCAGCAGTAGTAGCATAGAGTTGACCCTGTTGGACATACACATGCAGAAGACCAGCAGCAGCCCTCTAACAATCTTTCCATGTAGTGTAATTTCCGTGGCTGTATTTCAATAGGTTCTGGAATTTGAGGCCAAGTCCTTCTCTGAGAGTGCACAATTGCTTTGTAGCTTGTTCAATAGCTCTTCCATCTTGGATTCATTGATTAGTATGCAGTTCAGCTGCTTATGCTGTAATTAACATGCTACAATGATTAGCATGTTTGTGTGGCTCGACACACAGTGTTCAAACTGGTGCGCTACCATGTGCGCAATTCGATGCACACAAGTTTTGTCAAGTGGGGTAGGGCTTATTGAATCCTGTCAATGTTTTGTTTTTGCGTGTGTATTTTTCACCAGCATTGTGCATGTAGGAAGAGGAGTGCATGCATGCTTCTCTTGTCTGCCCACCTTAATCATAGACTGACGTGATAAAATCATTATCTGTTGCAATTTTAAAGGGAAGCCAGCTTTGAACAGTACAACTGATGGTAAGAGAAAAGTAACAAGGCAGGTATGGCATCACCAGTTAAGCAACAAGTCATAAGGAAATAACAGACTGCACACCACTTCAAGGTGGCTGAATATTGCAGACAAACAGCCTCTTCACCCTAGGAATGTTGATTATTTCTTTATAATGTCCAGAGCAGAGTGGATTACTGCACGTAGAAAATGGAGTTTGTATGTATCTTGGTGGACCAATGTGTTTTATAATGGACTACTGAAAGTTATTCAGCCATTCCTCTTTCAGTAGTCCATACGCTATTCTATACCCAACAAAAGTATACCCTGTTGATAGTACTCATCAGCAAATGTAACACTTAATATAAACAAACTGCTGCTATAAAGACTCTAAACAGAACTTTTTATGCATTGGCCTTTATCCTACAAAGCCTCTCACATGGAGTACTCTTTCGTTTTCCTTATATACATACATACATGTGTTTATGTACCTACACACACACGCACACACACACACACACACACACACACACACACACACACACACACACACACACACATGCACACACACACATATGAGTGCTGGGCACTTGATCAAAGGGACAGTGCTCACACCCAATAGACTGATGTCATAACATCAAAGTCACAAATACTGGCATGTTCTATGTATGCTCTGGGGATTACCCCAGAGTTGACAAAAGCAAAAGCAAGTGTTACATATCAAATTGCATATATATTATACAGTTCTCAAATGGTATAGGAACAATCCTTATGTTTACAATTTTATTTTTGAATTTATCAGACATGCAGTCATTTAAACACCAAAGAAGCTTCTATTTGCAGAGGGACCATGGTCTGCTTTAGGCAGTGTTGAATCCATCCAAGGGATTCAATAAACTCCATGTAGGCTTACGGCGAAGACTACATGGTGTTTATATGCTTCAGTGATGAGCAGTAGTGCTAGTCACATATGCATGCCATACATTGTGTTTACACAGATACAAGTGAGGTTTTGTTGTCAGCAATAGTGTTGCCATCCAGGAAACTGTGTAAAGCAGCATGAATGCATATAGAAGATGCAGACACGTTTAACTATGGGCAAACTTGCTATGCAAAATTGCTCGGATATCCACAATGATCACCATGACTAAAATGAATGCAATGAAAGCAGTAGTAACACACTATGGAAAAGTGTACTCATTGCAATGTACACTGCAACATATGTTTTTGGCATACTGAAATAAAGGATTTGTGGTGATCATCAAGGGTACATAGAATACATTATAAATAACAAGTCTGGGGAAGTGTATGTATTGGAAAGAGCCACCGACATGAATGGTAGAAATGATGAAACAGGAAGAGGACATGTGATACATGGTAATGTACATCACAAGGGCATGTCAATGTATGTGTATTCCAAAGAGAAATCAGTAGCATAACCTTAAACATATATGTACATAGCACAGTACGCACTGCTATTTACACCTCCTGTGTGAGTTTTATATTTATATCATCACACATTATAGTATAATTTATGTGACTGTCATACAAGGTTGCATATGAACAGAGATGATTGGTTGTGATATAAACATCCTGACATGATGACTGGACCAGATATTTAGCAAGGACAGTATGCACAATAGGGATATGTGCATATTGTGAAGGTGTGCAAAATGAGTTGCTTGAATATGACTGAAATGTCAGCATATGTCTCAGCCAATCAGGGACACATAGTAACAGGCTCATTAACAATATTAGACAAAAGCAACACTAGTCATGGATAATTTTAAAATAATACAACCATTAGTCTGTGAAATTGACATAAAAATGTGATTATAGGGTATTACACATGTTCTGCAGGAACTTGTACAACTGTAATGATGTATCAGTAATCTATAAGGGGAATTCAACACACCTTCCTCAAAAATGACCACATTTTGGAGGTGTTAAGAGGGACAGTGTTACACCTGTAGTTTCAATTAGGAGTAATCCTGCCCAGCTGTGGGATTTGCTAAGCCACAATCCACATCTTCAAGAATGCAAGCATTGTCATCAATATTGTCAGTGAGCTGTGTGTTTACTGGGTGCATCACAGAAAGAATTATCATACATGCATATTGTAGCACACCTTGAAGGAAAATCTGCACTGTCAAATCCTAATGGTTATGCATCACACAAAATGCTTATGTATGGCCGACAAGATGTGTGGGAGATCAATCAATGTGCCAAAATAGTTATACTTGAGTAAAGCTTCCCTGGATAACATAAGTATCAGTCAAATAGATAAACTTAAAAACAAAAAAATAGTATCAGTATATTCCCTACACACAGCTGTGTATTGCATGCATCTGCCATATGTAATAGAAATGGATATTGCCTGTAGCATATGTAATTGATGTGTGACCTAAGAAGTGATTCATTATAATGAATGATACAGCACTATATGAGACTGATGAGAGTGCATGTGCTATGCCCATGTGTGCAGAAACTATGGCACTGCAAAGTCTAAAATCAATGAGTGAGAAAGATGTCTCTGTGATATTGTTCACATACCAAACAATATATGGAGCACACTTTCTATCAGCACATGTCAAACCCAAGACATGTGCTATGTGATCACTGCCACACTGATAGTGACATGGAAAATGTTATACTACCATGAAATCTTGACATGCATATTTATGTGTTCATGCAAACTATGAAGTGGTAATACTGACATGATGTACTGGTACATCCATGATGCTGTACAGTCACACTATAGCTGTACCTAGGGTGCAGTTGAAAGTCATAGATTTATAGGTGCATATGATAGTACTAGGCTAAATTTCCAAGATCACATAAAAGCCTATCCATGTTTAACATGAGTTACACAATTTTCAATAGCTATGAGAACAATGTTCGTACAGGGATGTGAATATGCTATGTTATCTAATAGCAACTGCCTCTATCCATGAGGCACATGAGTGCAACAATAGGAGTACAATCATGATTGGCCATCCAGTGATCTGCGGTGCACTTGGAGAAGGTCAACCAAGGCCTTTGGTATACATGATTGGGAAGCTTGTTCCAAAGAAGGGGGAGTCTCTGAGAGGTGCATCCAACATGATTTATTATGTCAGGGCTAGGTTAACATCCTTGGAACAAGTGACCCTTGTGCAGTTTCCATTAACAATGTGTAACATTTCAATCAGGGCCAGATTGGAGGGTTTCCTGTAGGCTAGACACAGATTTAACCGTATTAGTCTGTTGGAGATATAATACAGTGATAGGGCGTTTGTTCTTTCTGCATATGACTTGCTCTTTTACACCATGTATCTTCATTGTTAAAATAACTCTGGGGTTGTTACAGCTTTTGCAGATGTGTGGAGAGGTACATGAAAAAATAGTGCATTCTACTCAATTATTGCTGTGACAAGGGCTGAGTACAGTGACATTATAATGCCCTTTAATGTGGATGGCCTGCCCAAACTTATGAGTTGTGCTATATACAAGGGATTTGTCAGCAGTGTGGACACATGGTGGTAGAAGTTCCAATTACTATGTAAAGGAGTACACAGATCACACACCATTGGGTGTACACATAGGGGTGTGTTGTCTATATTGTAATTACCTTATGTATTTGCTTTCCAAAAGGGATTAATTATGCTGTTATGTTCATGTAGTGTGTTTCCATGGCTCTGGCACCAATCATTTTTGTGCATATATACTTTCTGCAGTATATCAATAGTGTTCATGGATTCAATGATTGTACACATTTTGCAGTCATCCACAAAGTTTTTAAGACAAAGGTCGTCTTAGTTTGTCTTAATTTCTAAGAGGTAAATACCAAACATGAAAGGGCCTAGTACAGAACCCTGTGGCACAGCCCTGGTCAATGGCCTCTTGCTAGAGGTGCCCAGTCAGTAATCCAGTTTGCTACCCATCTGGTGATGTATATGTTTATGCCCAGTTGAGACAGTTTCTCTCTAATACCTGAGTGTGGATTTGTGTCAAATGCCTTGGCCAGTTCTTTTAAGGTGGGATACACAATCTTTCCTTCAAACATGCCCTTCTTGGCCATCTTGAAGAAACCAAACAGATTTAACAGACATAATGTAGCCTTAGCAAATCAAAAGTGGGTTGAGTACACAGTTAGGAGATTATCTGTGTCCTTTTTTGATAAGGTTCATGATGATTCTTTTTATCGCCTTACTGATGAGGTAAGTCAGGCATTTGGGTCTATAATTCCCTGGGCGAGGTGATGGTCCCCCCTTGTTCAGATGGATGACTGCTACTATACACCTTTCTTCCAGAGCATAACCTGTCTGTAGGCTGTGGTTAAGTAGGGATCCAACTGTGTCTACTAGGTCAAGTTTTAAGTTATAGAAAAGGCAACCTAGGATATTGTCACGGCCCATTGATTCCATGTTTTTAGCCTTAGAAAGTGCACAGATGAGCTGATCTCTTAAGTAAATAAGCTGAGTAATGTTTGCATGTATACTTTAAGTGATGTGCAGTGTGGATGGGGATAGGGGTGAAGCTTGATCAAATCTGTCAGCTAGCACATTGTCTATTTCCTACAGTTGAGTATGGCTGGTGCCATCCACAGACAGCACAGTGCTGCACTTAGTTGTGTATTCCCCTTAACATTTCATAATTATTTAAAAAAATAATTGGACAACACCTCCAAATACAAATACAATGTATTTATCACCACTGTGACATCACATGTCACACAGTGGTACTGTTCACATAGTCATACAGTTCAACTAAGTCTCATAATTACATCAAATGCACATTATATGCCTATGTGCTTTTCATTGTAAAGCTGTGTGTGGGCCCTCATACCATATATGGACACATTAGAAATGAGATGGATGTGGTTAATGCAGAACAGGTGCTGACACAAATCCAATACTGGGGTCCACCTCAATAATCTTTGTGAACAGCAACACAGTTGTGCATACATTGACTTCACCAAGGTTGCAATTAAATCTGAACTAGTTATATCTTTGTGCATATAACAGCATTACAACATGTGGATGATGAAGCAAGATGTTTGTGTCCATGTAATCAGTATGACTTTATATCATTGTATCTGACAGAGCATTTATTGATGGTAGGTATACACATGCACACCCATGCCATACTGCAAGTGACACTGTGATGATTGAATGTTTGAATAAGAACTGCATAGAATATTAATATACTCCACTGCATAAACACATGCCTTAGTGAGGCAACAATATGTATAGCATCATCACATGTCAACACTTCTCAGGAGGTATATTAATACAGCTGGTATGGAAAGAAGATGTAATCAAATGACAGCAGCAACCATCAATGCATTAGCTCAAATCACAGATTGGAATAGACTGTTGTAGGGCTACTGTAGATCCACACCTTAATACTGCACATGTAGATGACAGCAACTTTGACATGTGCAGTGCTTGTAGGGTCATAGGACATTACTAGGCTTAGGGCCAACATTAAATGAAATTCTAGCCATTATTATAGTATTTAAACAAAAATTGCTATATCTATAGGATGTAAGAAATTAAGGGCATGTTCATATATGTGTAAGTGTTTGATCATACTACATACTGCCTCTGTCCATATGTGACAAGTGCAACACCCTCTGAAAGAATTAGCATCCACACATCCAGTGTTCTGGAGATGGCTTTCAGGGGTTCATGGAAGGACTCTGCTTCATAGTGTGTGTATGAATGTTTGACATCATGACATCCTGCAGTCTTCTGCTAATCTGTATCCTTACACAATTGTGGGATGTCAGCAGTCCTAAACTCATCCAGCCACTGGATGAGTTGTTCCTGCGTGCACCTTTTTAAGTCAGAGTAATGATGCCTGCATTGCTCCCCAGTGCATAGAATGCCAGTCTTACTGGATACAGCCTTGGCTAGACTGTTCTAAGCCTCCTATTTATACTGAGACCTAGTATAGTCTTCCTGCAACAGCCAAAGGCTGTGGTGCTCTAAAAGGAGTGCATTCTTGACTCATCTACACCCCATCTTTGAGCCCTGAATTGAGCACCACCCTTGTCATCTTCTGTCACATCTGCACAGGTTATCCAACAACAGTTAAAGTGTTTTCCCAGTAATTTATGGTATCTTGTTTAATGGTCAGTGCACAAACCCACACAACCATGCCAACTGCATTTTTGAGATGGTGCACACAGAGCAACATTGCCAAACAGAGAAAGGCAGATTATGAAACAGGAAGGGTAATATGATGATTGACATTAATTTATGGCTTTTCTGCTGCAATACTCGTTAAATGACTTGACTTTTGAAACATGAGTTAGGGAGTGTAAATTGTATGACTTGACACATATTTTCTGGGGTCTTACACATTGATAAAAGTAATTTGTACAATGTGGGATTCAAATCTATGTAAAGTATAGAATGCACATTCCTCCACTTAGGTGTTTTTTCCTCCTTGCCACAGAGGAAGCATTTGTCAGCCATAATTAATTATACTGACACATTAAAGAGTGAGTGGTGGTACACTTCAGTTAACCATGTATGTCTTTGAGCTGACAAGGTCCTGGTTTATGCATACTCATGTGTGATGCAGGAGTAATGTGTGACAGTATACTGGAAATGCATATACTTGTACTGCTTTTAGGAAAGATGTCTGAGTTTCAGGGTCAGACCACACAATACATTCTGTTTTTGAGCTACACCTGTGTTATGCGAGTTGTGAAGATGAATATCAGTAAAGTATGAAGTCCATTCCAGGCCAGAAAAGGAACTTTTAATTACAGAAATAGAATTGTCAGGATACCCCCAGTCACACATGTAATTCATATTATAGCAACTGATAATCATACTTATTGTTATGCATACTTATCTTTATATTGTTAACTTTTATCTACAATTAAGTGGAACAGTATAAATGAAATATGGAGAGTGCTGAATTAGAACCCTGCCTCATCGATATTGTGGCCATTAACATACATCATTTGCCACAGGGGAAGCTAGGGAACAGGTATATGTTTTACACTTATTACTGTCCAGAATGCTGACAGCCGTGCAATACTGCTTATTGTTTGTGCACACAGGAAGGCAAAAGAACTAACAATGTATCTTTTTATCAAATTATAATGTATCTTTTTGCCTGCAGCTGTTGTTGATCTGCAGGTGCTGTGTATGAGTGCTGACTGCCTCACAATGCCGCTTAGCGTGTTTGCACAAAGGTAGGCAAAAGAAGTAACAATGTATCTTTTTGGAAAGTTACAATGTATCTTATTTGTCTGTAACCATAAATTGTATGACTTGACACATATTTTCTGGGGTCTTACACATTGATAAAAGTAATTTGTACAATGTGGGATTCAAATCTATGTAAAGTATAGAATGCACATTCCTCCACTTAGGTGTTTTTTCCTCCTTGCCACAGAGGAAGCATTTGTCAGCCATAATTAATTATACTGACACATTAAAGAGTGAGTGGTGGTACACTTCAGTTAACCATGTATGTCTTTGAGCTGACAAGGTCCTGGTTTATGCATACTCATGTGTGATGCAGGAGTAATGTGTGACAGTATACTGGAAATGCATATACTTGTACTGCTTTTAGGAAAGATGTCTGAGTTCAGGGTCAGACCACACAATACATTCTGTTTTTGAGCTACACCTGTGTTATGCGAGTTGGGAAGATGAATATCAGTAAAGTATGAAGTCCATTCCAGGCCAGAAAAGAAACTTTTAATTACAGAAATAGAATTGTCAGGATACCCCCAGTCACACATATAATTCATATTATAGCAACTGATAATCATACTTATTGTTATGCATACTTATCTTTATATTGTTAACTTTTATCTACAATTAAGTGGAACAGTATAAATGAAATATGGAGAGTGCTGAATTAGAACCCTGTCTCATCGGTATTGTGGCCATTAACATACATCATTTGCCACAGGGGAAGCTAGGGAACAGGTATATGTTTTACACTTATTACTGTCCAGAATGCTGACAGCCGTGCAATACTGCTTATTGTTTGTGCACACAGGAAGGCAAAAGAACTAACAATGTATCTTTTTATCAAATTATAATGTATCTTTTTGCCTGCAGCTGTTGTTGATCTGCAGGTGCTATGTATGAGTGCTGACTGCCTCACAATGCCGCTTAGCGTGTTTGCACAAAGGTAGGCAAAAGAAGTAACAATGTATCTTTTTGGAAAGTTACAATGTATCTTATTTGTCTGTAACCATAAGGCATGTTTGTGCAGAGTTGAGCAACATGCAAACAAGACAAGCAAAGGCAAAAATATATTTTCTTTGAAAAAAAATTCTTAATATCATTTATACTTAAAAAGTAATGTGGGACTTGAACCATGTCCCATGTGCCTCAAAGTCTTTACAAGGTGTGCTACGCATACAGTTGATTCACACCTTTAATTTTTGATGTATGATGTTAAATTTTAAATAGTGATTTAATTCACCGTGTGTGCTCTAATATTAGTATTTTAAAAAATAAATAAAAATATTTTTACCATTTGAAATATTTTTACACAGCTCTGGAGCTTTGCAGCAGGAAAGCAAGTCATACACATACAAGCAATTCCCATTCCCTCTAAAGTATTAACAGGATATACACTTGTATTTTTTCAGTTGCTTGTATATGTGTTGCTTAGATATTCAGGGTTTTGAGTGATCACACAACTATTTATGACTCTCTTTGCACACATGCAACTCTGTCTTCTCTTTGTATTGTATTCATTCTTCCCATCTCTCTGCTTTAATTTCAGACATGGCATTCTATAGTGCATTTTGTTTCATTCTCAATTAAGTTTATGATAACAAGTACATGCCAGTGAAAAACATTTTTCAGCTCAGGCAGGAGAGTTTATATACTACTGAACATAAATGATGAATGTGTTTTATTTGGTTCCATTTATAAGCTTGCTAAAGTTAATTCTGCACTTTGTAAGTGCATCCTGAGTGACACCCACTGCAGGGAAGGTAGTCTGAACTGCTGTTGTGTCTTCCTTCTCTCTGTCACTGATCATTCACTGTTGCACTCCATCAGCAGCTAACAGTGGTGGAGAGCCTGCACTGTGTTTGCATCTGATACACAAAGTCAAATGTTTGGTATTCAGCATTTCGAATCACTTCACACCTCATTGCATATTGACTGTGTTCAGAGGTCTGAATCTGCACTATAAAAAGGTAACCATGTAGCTAAGGAAGTTGAAGGTGAGGAGACTTGTGTATTTGGACAAAACGGAAGATTGTTATTCCTTTAAAAGTAAATTATCTGTTAAGAAGACTTCTGATTTTGCCAAGGTATGCTTGTATTATTTAAGTGCATTCTAGATTTTATAACATGTTACACAATAGTTTATATATCCAGTAAAAATTGTAATGTCTGTCTCTATGCACTTCTTATAGTTCACTGTTGGCATAGGAATTTTTGGCATGCATTTACATTTCTCAAATAGGCTATTAACTTTCATCACAAGTTTTATTGTTAAAACTGTATTTTACAGTCTTCTGTGTTACAGCAAAGAAATGTAATGTACATGCCAGTGTCATGTTCTTTTACTGCTATATTCCTCTTGCTTCTGAGATGGCCCCAGGCCATATCAAGGGGAGTGCTGGGAACAGTGAAAGGTGACTGGCAATCAAAGGATCATAGGAGGTTACGAGGCTATTGGCCCTGAGGCCCTTATAAGCCTAGCCAAGAGTTTAGCCCATGTTTAGACTAGTCAGCACACAGAGCCCCTGTCCAGCAGGGACACAGGTGGAATTGCAGGAGTATATTTTCTGTTTTTCATCCAGTTATCCAGGTTGTGCTTAAAAAGGGATAATGAGGTACTCTGCTTGATGTGGAGAGGAAGTCTATTCTACAGGTGTGGGAGTCTCTGGGACACAAACCTGTCCCGCCAACAAGTCCTATTGATGTCACAGACCAGGTTGAGGTCGTGCATATGGGTTGCATGAGTAGAGCTGGACTTATGGATATGCATCAGCTCCATCAAGGCGGAGACTTAGATTGCTTTGTTTGCCAGACAGAGGTCACCTCTGAGAAGTTTGTATGAAACTGAGTAAAGGGACAGGGGATTTTAGCTTATTTGTGTAGGGCAGGTGCTTGAGGCCCTGGATTCTCCTGTTGAGGAACCTCTGTGGTCTCTCCAGCTACTGCATGTGGTTTTAAATTCACTTCTCTTTTGTCAGTGTGTACACATTTGTGCAGTAATATATAGATATATATATATATATATATATATATATATATATATATATATATATACTAGTTTAATTATATGGTATTCATTGGTTTGTGCAAACCTTCATTTGTTTGTTGTTTTGGGTGTGGGTCACCTACTATGTGTGTGTTGCCAGAACAAAAAGTGTGTTTCAAGAGTTTTTTTCTTGAAAATGTGTAGACATCCTGATATTTCATTGGGAAATATAATACACTACTAAAGTGGTGTTTCTTGGGCTGGACAAACATTGGTTTGTCAGTGAGGGGTTAGTGTGTAACTGAAATATATGTTTCCAGTGCTTAATCTTGACAAATGTGTATGTAAGCAAGACTTTAGTTAGGTGATTTTTTGGGTTGTGTCCTTCTCTGTTTTATGTCACATAGGATCATGGCACCCAAGCATATAAATACATGAAAAACCCCTTTCAGTGACTAAGAAAATAATGTAACAGTGCTGGCATTGAGACACCATAGTGCCTTTCTGCCTGAGAGCAGGTCTGTAGATATGGCTGCCAGAATGCAGATTTGAAACCTGTTAGTGAATTATGTTAATGCAGTTGGGGTGTTCCACCAGGACATATGATCAGATGCATCATAGGGCCACTGATATGATTTCATCAGCCCGGAGAGCAGCTGCAGTTGCCTGTGAACAATTGGCTACAGGGGGAGGCCTGATAACAAGCCACCGCTGACATCATATAAACAGTTCCTGCCCACTGTCAGAGATCCAGACAGTTCATTGGAAACTGCACACCATCATGTTACTGATGTTGGTGCTGATGTGTCTGGGAGGACAAATGTGTCCCAGGAGCAGCTTGCAGGTAATCTTACATATCGCAAATTGCAGATTTGCTTATATAGTAATATATATATAAATTACTATTGATAACTTAATAGATGTATATGACATAGTTGTTGATTACACATAGGCTATGGGTGGATGTGTTAGATAAGTTTCAGTTAAAAGTAATCTTATCGGACATATAGGCAAATTGTTTATTCACTGTCCCCCTTCTTATTCCCATTGTGATGTTTAATTTGCATCTTTCCTTTCCTTCATTTCTTCCAGGACCCTCCTCTCTACAAAGTGTGGAGTCATCTGCACTTGGTAAGTAAGCATGATTCTTGGTTTATTGATGACCTTTCTTCAGACATATGCATGTATGTTTGAAGTGGGTGCAATGAATGCCTGTATTGCTGTACATCTGCAATAGTGGGACCATTGTTAGTTATCACATAAATTGTTTTATTAGTGTAGTATAAATTTTGTTCCTGTGTTTGTTGCTTATTATCACAGATGACCCTGATAGTGGAAGTGTAGGACTTACCACTTTCTGTCAAATAATCTGTAAACTCTGATGATGATGGTGGTCAAACAGAGGCACAGTTAAAGGGTGCAAAAGTTGAATTTTACACTGAGGTTGACATTCAGCCACCCATCAGACACAGTCAATATGGCTATGTATACCTATTCCACTGAGCTCTCAGATATTGGACAGTTGGATGGTGAGGCACTTAATCAGGGCCATATGGTTACTACAGCTTCAGTGCCAGTTGACTCTGGCTGCAGCCAAAGTGTGGGTGAGATGCCATGCAGGAGGGTTGGTAGGAGTGCTCGGAGAAGGGCTGTTGTGCACCCTCCACCTGATCCTGGTGTGTTATTATGTGTCACTCGATGTATGTTTAGGGCCATCATAGAGCCACAATCACATTCCATTAGGGCCTCTGAGGACATGCTTATGGTTATAGATGTGGCACAGGCTGACATGACTGCATGCCTCCACTGTGTGGCCAATTCAATGGCTTGGATGAATGACACAGTGGAAAGGGCAGTATGTTTGATGAAATATCTGCTGAGAGGTGGACAGCATCCACATGGATGTAGGTCAGCAACATCATCTGCTGTTAGCCAGTGTGGCCATGCCCAGTCCTGCTCATATAGTGGTAATATGTCCACTGCTCTGTCTGTGGTTATTGTGTACACACCCAGATATGGTATGCCAAGGGGTCATGGTCCTGGGCATACTCATGAGGAGAGCTCATCCAGCAGAAATCAATCATGTTCAGGTAGCACCAGTACATCTGACCATGAGCATGGACATGCCAGGGCAACTCCTAGGAGATCCAGTTCTCACTTTTGGGGGTGATAACAATGAACTGTTAACTATACCATCCATGACTCACACCTGTCTCACATGCTAGGATGTACAGCTAGCACCGATCTTGAATGTGTTCTTGTAAACACTCACACCCATGTTTCACTTCGAGTGCCCATACAGATGCACACACACATAACAGTTACATGGGGCATTCGTGAGGTTTGCACCTCATTCTGTCTTATTAGCCATTTGATAATTGGCTAAATTTTCTGCCTGCCTGTCTTTCTTCTTCACACGCACTCACTACTTTTTGTGTCAGCCTTGGTCTCCTACCTACCAAGCAGCACATTGTGCAAATTATGATAACTGTGCCATTTCCTTCTATCTATCCTTTGGATTCATGGATACATAGGTTCATAGATTCATAGGTGTTTACTAGACTAACAACCTCAAGGGCCTTTTTAAGCCTAACCATGCATCCCAAATCAATGATAAGTTCTGCTATCCTTGATATGTGTAAGCATGAGCCTGGGAGATGAACCATTTACAGGTTACCTGTGTCCATTAGAGACATAGGTGCCAAAAAGGACGAATTTCCAATTTCCCATCCAATTGTCCAAGTTGCACTTGAATTGGGTTAGGGAGGAACTCTGCTTCACATGGATGGGGAGCCTGTTCCATAAACAGGGTAGTCTCTGGGATACATACCTATCTCTCCAGCAGGTCCTATTTATGTCACAGGCAAGGTATAAGTTTTTAGAATGTGTAATTCTGGTGCTGCTTGTTTTGTGGATATAAAGGAGGTCCATCAGAGTGGGGTCTGACACTGCCCTGTATGCTAGGCATAGATCTCCCCTCAAAAGCTTGTAGGAAACAGAATAGAGGGATAGGGCCTTGAGGCAGTCTACATAGGACATATTACTCTGTAGATGTCCCAATTGTTGGATATGCCTGGTTAGGTAAATACCAAAGGGGGCAATGATAGGTCTGATAAATGCTGAATACAGTGGAACAATGACT
The DNA here is from genome assembly GCF_019279795.1 of Protopterus annectens. Classification (NCBI taxonomy): domain Eukaryota; kingdom Metazoa; phylum Chordata; order Ceratodontiformes; family Protopteridae; genus Protopterus; species Protopterus annectens. Next base: position 474,091,674 of record NC_056742.1, read on the forward strand.
TCCTTTGACTTGGATGCCATATCTTTGTTCAATAGTTGTGCAACATAGAATGATTTCCTCACCACTGTAGACAAGTGATGATCAAAGGCTGTATTACTATCTATGTGTGTCTCTGAGTCCCTGACTACTGGGTCAACTCTATGGAGTGTGTTGTCAATATGATAGTTAAGGGATGGATGACTTCCCAAAGGATACTATTATGCATTTCTTGGCATTTATTTTTAGTCCATGGCTCTGGCACCAGTTGGTTGTCTGTGTCGGCCCCTCCTGTAGAATATGTGTGTCAGTGTGAGATTCAATGACAGCACCTAATTTGCAATCATTTGCAAATTTAGTCATCCAGGGACCACTGACATTGGCCTTGACTTATGAGAAGTAAATGCCAAAAAGGAGTGGTCCAAGGACTGATCCCTGAGGGACTCCACTTGTGACTGGTCTCTTTGCAGAGGTGGACTCCCCAATTCTAACTTCCTGGGTCCTGTCTGTGAGCTAGTTGGCTATACACCAGGCAATATACAGGTTTGTACCTAACCTCTTGAGTTTGTCAACAATGTCCAAGTGGGGTATTGTGTCTAATGCCTTGGCCACGTCAAGGTAGGGGGTCTATATTAGAACACCGAACATTTGAATGTCGAGTGTTCTAATATCGACCCATTTTCAGCAAATGCTGAAAATATCGAAGAAACAGGAAACCAAATTCTTTCCTAGGGAAAGAATTTGATTGTCCATTTATGTTGCTTCGGTATTTTCAGCACTCTGGTGGAAAGTTATGGGTCGGGTTCAGGTAAGTGTGCGATTGTGTGGACGTGTAGGTTAGGGTGGGTTAGGTGAGTTAGGGTTAGGGTGCAGGTCAAATAAGTGTGCGATAGTGACAGACCTTAGAGTTAGGGTTTGGGTTAAGGTAAGTGGATAGTTAGTGGTGTATGTATAGTTTAGTGTAGGGTTAGGTGTAAGAGTTTAGGTGTATGTGTGTGGATTGCTGTTTGTTTGGTGTGCTTGTGTTGTGTGCATGTGTTTTGGAACAGCAAATTTTTTTTCCCTAGGAAAAAATACGCTGTTCCGAATGTCCGATGTTTTGTATTTTCGATTGCTAGGGGTCGATATTAGAACACTCGACATTTTGAATGTTTTGTGTTCTAATATAGACCCAAGTTAGGCAGTGTGAACAATTTTGCCCTCATTTATTGCTTTGGTAACCTTCCCAAATAAGTCCACCAGGTTGAGTAGGGATGATCTGTCCATGACAAAACCAAACTGGGTTGGGTCCAGTGTCTGGAGGTTTACTATATTTCTGTTGATCATCTCCATGATAATTCTTTCCATGGCTTTACATATAAGACTAGTGAGACTTATGGGTCTGTAGTTTCCAGGGTCTGTAGATGGCCCATCTTTGTGCAGAGGGATAACTGTTGCCTTTTGGCATTCATGAGGCACAAAGCCTGTTTGGAGGCTACAGTTAAACAGTAATAACAGAGGGCCTGATAAGTCATGTTTCATGCTATTTAGAAGGCATTCTGGGATATTGCTTGGGCCCATTGATGCAGTGTTCTTGGTCTTAGAGAGAGCATTAAGGACCTGTTCTCTAGTGATAATAGGGGGAATTTTATTTGATAATGCTCTTTGTACAAAATAGTTATGTTTATATATTTTTTTTATTATTTTTATTATTTTTATAATTTTTTACTATGTAATTGGAGCTTTTCTCCCTGGGCCTCAGTTGAAAATGGTCACCTTGTGTCCAGTCAGATGAACCCAGTAAACAAATGGAAAATAAATAAATAAATAAAATAAATTATATTTCCTGAGGGAAGGTTGAGGAGGAGAGAGGAGTAAAGTTGGAGCTGAATTTATTAGCCGGGAGTTTTGCTATATCTTCTGGCTCAGTATAGGTGGCTCCATTTACAATGAGCTTTGCACACAATTGCGTATTGTCTTTGAGGTTGTGGACATATGCTTTGTGGTTGCCATTGGCCTGGGAGGTCAAACTTACCTCAAATTTGGTTTGGTAGACTCTGTTTGTCCTCTGAGCTGTTTATTTAGTTTGTTGAGAGTGCTTTTATCCTGCTGGGTGCTGCACCTCCTAATTTTTACCATGATTTTCTTCTTCCTGTTACATAGCTGATTGATTTTGTGATTCCACCAGAGGGGGGCTTGTTTTGTGAGTTAGTTCTTTACTTCCTCCTGGTGGGTACAACTCCCTCTATGTAGCTATTAACTAACTTGTACAGGGTTTCTGTGAACAGTTCTGCATAGGCAGAAGTGTTCTCAGGGTTTATGGGGGCTTGAAAATTTTCCAGGTTCTCACTTAACTCATTACACCCAAGTGATGCCTCCAGGCATTTCTGCAGTTACCTCTTGCTGTGCCTCTAGGGGTCAAATATTACTTGTTTATATTTGCATTAATAATTCCAAACCCATGCTATGTACAAGATATCAGAATATTTTATCTTGAAGCATACATGATGGCAAACACAATTGTATTGGTATTTGACCTCTGTCAGTTAATATTTGTTAGAACTGTAAGGTAATAAATTCATTTTTTAAGGCTTAAGCCACACCCACTGAGAGTTAAAGGTACACATTCAAAAGAGCTGCACTGGAGGGGATGAGTTAATAACAGGATGTTAGCCTTAGAATAGTTCCTGAATATTCCAGGATTAGCTGGGGGTCCAGGTTTGATTTTTACTTCCAAGGAGACCATTTTGTCGTCTGCCCATACCAGGGAAGGCATTACAATAGGGGATGTGCAGCAGCCTCCCATATTAGTGAGGACCAGATTCAATATGGTTGCACCCCTGGTTGGTGTACTGACTATATGGTACACAAAGTTTATGTTTACAAATTCCCAGAATCTCTGTGCATGTACGTTTGGCGTCATATAGGATTCCCAGTTAATAGTGGGGTAATTAATGTCACACATGAATATGATGTCGGGTTGGATGGTTAGTGTTTCTAATAAGTTTAAATGCATTGTATGGGTTTCCTTGGTCATAGAGGGGGGCCTATAGCTTGCAAGGAAGTGATATTGGATTTTGCCTGTGGTGATTTGAACATGGAGCAGTTCAAGTGCATTGTCCTGTTTGACCAGCCTTGAAGTATATTTATTTTTGATGTAACTAGAGACACCTCCACCTTTAATCACGGCCTGTGAAGTTGCTGGCCTAAATGTCTGGAAGGCATTATAACATTCCAATGTTGATGTACTCTCCATGGCTTTAAACTATGTCTCAGTGACTGCACAGACATCAGCATTCTCTAGGGTAAAGAGAGCTTCTAGGGAGTGAAGTTTTTTATTTAGATTCCTAGCATTGAGCAGTAATACCTTTAGATTTTCTTTGTTTTGATTTGCTATGTCGGAAGCACTTTCAGTTTGGCATTGCCTAAAAAAGCACTATGGTGCTAGAAAATGTTTTAGCTAACATTATAAAGCCTAGAGGGGTGAGGTGCAGACCAACCCTGGCAAAGCAGTGTGGTCTGTTGACCATCTCCTTCCATGCTGACAAATATTGCACCCCCTTAGAATGACAACGGAAACTAAGCCAATTATTAAAGTCAATCATCTTTTGTTCGTATTATAGCATCATTCTTGGAGAAGGTAAAATGCTGCTCAATGCTAGGCTCATACCAGCCTGAGACACATATTCTGAGAGCTCAATGATGTCCCTCTTCATATAGTCTAGGGAGGTATGTCTCAGGTCATTTACTCCCACATGGACTATGACTGAGTCATATTTGTAATTGTGGTCCGATGACCCGAGTGCATGCATAATGTGGTTGATCCTAGCCCTGATAAGCAACTGACCGTAAGTTTCTCTTAACTGAGCCTTGTGAAAGGGGCATCAGTGTGTATCATGATGGAGTCTTCAATGACTAGAATATTGGATTGTGTGGTGACTTCCCTTATGAGCTTAGAGGTAGAGGCTCCATGAGATATAGCTCTATGTGCTGATATGGGTGTTGTTTTGAAAGAACTCATTTGGGGCTGCTGAGGGTATTTATTAAGTGCACTTCATCTAGGAGGTCTTTGTGGTTTAGGAAGGTTACATGTAAGTGCCTCAGCCAATGTAGGTCTATATGTCTGCTTTGAATTGTGCATGATGTGTGCAGCGTGTGTACTACTGACAACCTTATTGACATTAGGATGTGAGACCTTTGTCTCCAGTGATGTTGTGTAAATACATCTCTCGCATACCATATCAGTTTGTTTAAGAATTAACTGGTTGTCCGTAAACATGAGGCAATTTCTCGCGTTTATATCACATTATTGAAAGATGAAAATAGCGAACGCTATTTCATCAAACCTAAAATATCTAAACCACACAATATCAAACATTCAGAACAGCAAATTTTTTCCTTGGGAAAAAATTTGCTATTCCGAAACAAATACATACAACACAAGCACACCTAAAAACATCAATACACACACATACACTTATAATCCTATAACTAACCCTACACTAAACTATACATACACTACTATCTATCCACTTAACTTAACTCAAACCCTAACCCCAAGGTCCGTCACTATTACGCACTCACCTAACCCGCACCCTAACCCTAGCTCACTTAACCCACCCCTAACCCTAATTCACTTAACCTGCGCTCCAACCCTAACTCACCTAACCCGGGCCCTAACCCTAACTCACCTTACCCATGCCCTAATCCTAACAACCACACAATCGCACACTTACCTGAACCCGACCCGTAATTTCCACCACAGCACTGAAAATAGTGAAGCCACAGAACCGCCCAACCAAATTCTTTCCCTAGGAAAGAATTCGGAGTTCTGCAGCTTCGCTATTTTTAGCGTTCGCTCAAAACGGGTCGATATTAAAACATTTGAAGTTTAAAAACTTCGATGTTCTGATATAGACCCAATTTCTCCATTGCCTCAGGATGCCCATGTCCACCAAGCCAGTAACAGAGACAGTAGGAATGTTCATATCCATGGCAACAGACCCTTTTTTTTATTGAATAAACAGCTGGAGTGAGAATATCCATCACTATTAGGAGTATCCGGTTTGCAACTATGTGGACAGTACTTGCCACTGCACACTAGTTGTCCTGTGTGCAACTAGGTATTGGAGAAATTTCAATTTTGCTTTTAAGGAAAAATGTCAGTCAAGGTGTCTGAGTCCATACACAGCACTGCCAAACACTTAATACCTAGACCGTGAAAATTTAGGAATGAAGTATTTAAGCAGATATTCTGAAGTTAGAAAGAAATCAAGCAGTACTTACTGAAAACAAAGAATTAGCTTGTCAAGAATTATGAAAACAGGGGAGTCAAATGAATGGCAACTGCCTGGCTACTACTAATGCTGGTTCCACCACAGCTTCACTCTATTGGGATACAATGCACCTTTGCTTCTTCTCTCACCAGAAGCAAAATGTTAGCACCAATCCCAAAAAACGAAGCAGGCCACAGCCTCTTTGATGATCCACAGTCTTGTAAAAGATGATGCAAGGGTCTGTAGGCTTGCAGCCTTTTTCTGATTGATGCCTCAAATAGCTACCAGACCAACCAGGTATATTAAGCACAGACAGTCACTCTCCAACCAGGAAGAGTCAGGAATCAATGCACTCTGCTCCTAATCTCACCAGGAACAGAATATAAGCACAGATTCCAAGCTGTCACCTATAACGCAGTTTATTACACTTTCTGGTGATCAGCAGTCTCCAAGAAATAATGTAACCGCACTCCTTCTCTCACCAGGAGAAAACAGAAGCACTAATACCAAGATGACTACTGAGAGGCAGAATGTGGGCTCTCCAATAACTGCTGTTCTCGTAATAGATGCTTTAAGGTAAGGTGAGAAAAAAAAGATTTATCAAAAACACTGCAGTGTGCCCTAAGAAGTTAGATATGAAAGTGGGTAGCTTAAGTTTTAGCTGTCTAATAAGTTAAGTTTTAGTGGAGAGACACTATTTTATGTTCTATCTATCTAGTTATAACTATGTATATAGAATACATTTTGTGCTACTGTGTGCTTTTTCTTTTTCTTTTTTCTTTTGCTGTTATATTCCTCTTGGTTTATGAAGACTGTAGCAGTCTGATGGAGGCTTCACCTTGTTTATGATTGTGTCATCATAGAGTTGGTATACATAATTTAGGAGGTTTTGGGGCAGATACCCCAAATTAGGGATGGGGCAAAGCCTCTGAGGTAAAATATGAGTTTATTGGATTTGCTGCAGATATGCATGTTTACAGGGTTGTTTATGTTACTGTTAGGAAACCATTAATTCATTTTGGTTATTTCAAATGGTACTGGATTCCTAAATTTGTGTTGGAGTTTGTTGTGTCTTTGTCTTCAATGTATGTGTCTGAATAACTTTTAGTGGGAGATTATTTATAGTAGGTGAGTTACATTTGTACTGCATTTCTGTGTGGGCAATACATTGTGCTTGGGTCTTTTGTTTGGGTTACCATGTATGTTCATTGTGCTTGTTTTTTGCTAGTGTGTCTGTGATTTTATTCTCTTGGGCTAAAACTAAATACTAAATCTCTCAACCTAATAACAGCAAACCTAACACATACCTCCAAACCTGTCTTTAACTTATTATGAAAGAAACACAAACAGTCTCCTTTTGTGATCAGTCAAACAGCAAAGAAAAAAAAAAACACACATAATCTATCACTGGGCACACTTTGTCTAAATGATGGTACTTTTAAGGGGAAAGGGATTTTTTGACAGTAATTTACAGGGATGGGGTTAGAGGTGAAGGTAGGGTTGGGGAAAGGTTAGCACGCATAAATAAGGATAAGCAATATGGCTTTGCCCTTATCCATCACCCTATTCAGGTGATCTTACCCATCCTTGCCCCTGTCGGAACCTTAACCCTGAACAAAAAACTCATTCCCTAAAACTACCATGACACAAGACATTCTCACATACTAGACATCCAGCAACACAGACACACACACACACACACACACACACACACACACACACACACACACACACACACACACACACACACACACACACACACACACAAAACCAAACCTGTTCCCTTACCTAAGTCTTATTCTAACCCTAAACTGCAAACATTCCACCTATTGTCAGCCTTAATGACAAAACTCTTGGTATAGTTGAGAGTTTTGGCATTAACACACACACACACACACACACACACACACACACACACACACACACACACACACACACACACGACACACACACACACACACACACACACACACACACACACACACACACACACACACACACACACACACACACACACACTTAATCATAACCGAAGCACCTCCCCAGTGCCACAATTCATCAACGCAAGAATTTATTAAATTGCACAGCAGCTCACTGTGTTGAGAAAATTAATGTTTGGCACTGTGAACTGCTTCCATATATTTTATAGTATTTTGTGATGTTAATAGTCATTTTTCACATCTATGTATGATGGTAACTGTTGAGGCAGCTTTTTGAATGTGCTACATTTTTTTATAAGTTATATTTTATTGTTTTTATTTTATTTTAGGGGCTTCTTTTCTTAACATTCTTTTATTTATTTACATAGGGAGATACTGTTAAGTCTTATATTGGAATCTTCTTATCAATTGTTCACATTAATCTTATAAAAAACTTTATAGTCATTTATTATTTTCACTCTTGGAGCCAGATTCCGAAAGAGTTGCTCTGTTTGTAAGTCTACCCTGATTCTGAAAGATTTGCTGTCAGTGTAAGTGACTTACTTTGATGTAAGGCCTATTTATACACCAGCTTACTACAGAGAACAGATTGCAAAGCTGCAGCCTACGCTGAGAGCAAGCTTTTTGGAATCAGGGTGTTAAATTGTGCATTTGTAATTTGGCCTGGGTAGTGGTGAAAAAGGGGCTTGCACCAGCTGACCAATCTGGTTAATAAACAAATAACTAAATAAATAAATAAGCAAACTAACATGGTATTAGCATTCTTTTGGCTGGAAAAGGATAGCACATTGTTTACATGTGGCAGCGTTTTTACTGCTGTCAATGTATTATGACCCAACTCCTCATCGAGCTTTTTCATTCCTTCTCTCTTTGTCTGCATCTGTCCTTCTCTCTCTCAGCAACTCTCTCTTTTTTTCTCTATTTATACAAGCGCATTTTCACTGGAAACTGATTTTTTTATCATTCCAAGTTCTTCTGTTGCCATCTCATTACAAAGGATACCAATCACCGTACACCAGTACATGTAATCTACTCCACCTTAAAATTAAATCAGAAGGAATTACTGACCATTTTCTTTCTGTCACTGATTTGTTTCCATGCAGAAAATCTTAATGTGTCTCTAACTTTCTGGCTAAATGTAATTAGTATGACTGGAAAGGCAGACGGGAAACAAAATGTCATGAAATACTGAACATCATTTATCGCAGAAAGTCCCCCGTGTAAAATGGAAATTTGGTAAAACCAGAGAGAGTTATCTATTCCAAAAAACAGAACGTACAAGACAACAAAAGTAACAGCCATCTTAGCTGCCTGCTCTTCTGCTCTGGTCGCTTGGTTATTGTCAGAGCTTCTCTTTCCTCTCATCTGCTTCCCATGTCTGTGCAGAATCAAGACAATATAAATGCTGGACAAAGTCATTCCAATCACAAATACTACATCTCGAGTGAACATGCAAAACCCAATAAGCTGAAACAAAAATCTGCTTGGATAAACCACATAGAAGTACCCTAGTTTAAACACGTGGGTTGGATCCGTAATGTTTGTGTTAACAACAGGATACATGGCTGAGTTGATGCTGGATACCATGCTGAACAAACATAAACCAAAAATAATAAATACAATATGTTTATGAATCCATACTTTCAAAAGACTCCATGGTGGGTGAGTGGAAATTAAAGTCACACACTGGAAACAGCTGAGCAGGCAAGTTAAACCAATGGACATCACTCTGGAAACTCTGTGAAAGTAGCCATCAAATTTGCAGTCAAGGTCTGTGTAGAAATATTTCACTCCAAACACATAAAGGGAATGAGGAAGCCCTAAGGTTGTTAAAAGTATCAGGTGCGACACAGCTAGGCTGAGGAGTATGGCCTCGGCTGCCAGAAGTTTCTTTTCTTGATAGGCAATGCAAAATAATGACATCAGAATCAATGTGTTGCCACAAAGCCCGATGAACGTGGTTAGGCAAAAAACAACTCCTTTAATGAAGTGGTGAATTTCCATGCCTATAAAAGTGTTAACAAATTGACAAAGATTAATATATCTTTGGATGAAAAATATATAATTGATATTTGAAATGATGCAAAAATGAGTTATACTGCAGATGATGCTCTCTATTAATATAACATCAGAATGCTAGAGTTATTTGCTGATGAGCAGTAAAATAAAATGGTTCCTTACTCCTATTTCTCTACCTTATAATTTGTTTCTGAAAAAAAAAAACACAGGTGCAATTATTTTGAAACTGGGTGGTTAACTCGTGTGCTAATGGGTTAATTATAAAATGCAGATAATAAGATAATACTGTTCTATTTTTCAGTAGTATACATCTCAGAGCAGACACTGCAAAAACATAAAGGGCAAATACAAGAATGAACGAGAGAGAGAGAGTACAATGAAATAAATATTTCACTTCAATGAATCAGTGTTAATTTAATATTTTTTTTCTTAAGACAAGTATGTGACTGATAAATTAATGGTATGCCAAACCTTTTATTTTCATCTACTAGAGACTTTTATTTCCACATACTGCTAAGCATGATTTGCTGGGATTTTTTACCTCTGTGTCAATTTATTAAGGATTTTTAACGAAGTATAAACCAGGAGATCTGAATCTGCACAACAGCAGTAGGTCTAGTGAAAGAGATTGTATATTAATCTGCTTACTTTGAATTTATTATCATTACTGCTTATCAGGGCAAGACTTGGTCACAGAGATTGTATGTTGATGTGTTTCTTTTGGTTTTAACCTTTATCACTTGCCAGGGTAAAATCTGATAAAAAGACACCTGTGTTAGGTTTGTTCAGTTTATAAAAGTGACCACTCAACTAGGCAAGACCTAGTGAAAACCAGACTTTTGTTAATCTGCTTAATTTTGTAACAGTGACTACTCACTATTGACAAGTCTGGCAAAGAGGCAGAGGGAAAGAAAGATCCTATGTTGTTCTTGTACTGTGGTTGTATGTGTACTCGACAGGGTCATGATGCTGAGCAGTAAGGGGAGTTGCATTTTTGTAGAAAGGGTGATAACACCTACAAATAGGACACAGTTCAAATTACTGCAACATCATATGCATAGGTACTTCAGAGCATGCATACGTCTGTTCCTCCAACATGAGAGCAGTTGTCATGTCTGGTGGTAATGCGATAACATGTTCCACCACCGTATGTCTTTTTTATGTCATGTTATAGAGCCCGCCCATCTGCATAAGATCATAGGATCATAAGAGGTTACTAGGCTATCGACCCATAGGTCACGTCAAGTCTAGCCACTTCATCCCAATATAATACCATGGATACTCTAGTCAATACCCAGGATTGTATTTATTAATGACTGGCCATGTCCAGGAGGGTTGTGGGCACTATCCCTCATAAGAATTTATGGTGCCCCATCTACTGCTCCTGCTTCACATGAATTGGCAGCTTATTCCATAGATGTGTCAGCCACTGGGAGACAAATCTATTCTTCTCAGTTGTACATCTTGGAATGTTATTCAATTTGGATGGTGGTTTTCTTTTTTATTTTTATTTTATTTTACTTCATGTTAATAAATTGTTTAAACCAGTTTCTACGGTTTGCTCAGTGGCTTTTAGCTTACTAATCTATATACAGTGCCTCTTGATTCTTGCCTGTGTTCATAGCACTGTTATATTGAGAAAGGGAATGATTTGGTTTTATAAATATGCTACTGAGTCTCCTTGTGGACTACGACACTCATCCTAGTCTTGTACAAATATTGCTTTTGTAAGTTATGTACATCAGTATCATGTGGCGTCTATATGTGCAACTATTGTGAGAATGCCTCTGTGACTTGTATGTTTCACATTACCTGTGTGTGTCATGTACATACCCCTAACCTTGTCCACATGTAGGAGCATTCAGTCCCATTGACACTTGGCATTGTACAGGTGCATTTCGTATTCACAGAACTTTGTGCATGTGTCTCCGCTGAGCACTTATATGCTTATTTATTTTTATTTTTTAACATTTGTTAACCAGGAAAGTACAACTTGGAATAAAGCCAATTTTCAGTGGAGGCCCAGGGAGAAATGCTCCAGACGCATGTCTTTGTAATGTGGGAGGAAACCGGAGTAACTGGAGGAAACCAATATGAACATAGGGAGGACATACAAACTCCACACAGAAGGCATCCCAGCTGAGAATCTAACCAGAAAACCACTTTCTGTGAGGTGACGACTCTACCAATGCACCAATGCACCATCCATTACTGCCATATTACTACTACAAAATTCATTGTTGGGGGCGGAGCCTGAATGGCTAACTGAAAGCAGCAGTATTTTAGAGCCCCATATAACTAGTTAAATAAGACAGGAAAAATATTTTTTTTTCTTCAAAGTATAAAATCTTATAGATAAAGGACTAATTTACATAATTAGAAACTTTGGTGAAGTTTTACAAATGATTTCCTGTCAAAAAGTTTGGAGATATATTCATTTGTTAAAATGAGCAACTCAAAGAATTCTCATCAGGATGCTGCCTTAAAGAAGGAACTACAACAGATGCCATCTATCCTGCAGGAGTTGTTTTTGAAGATGGATGATTTTAAAGAGAACCTAGAAAATCTTAAAACAAGCAGTCAAAAACAGGCTGACACCCTCAAGGAAATGCTACAACAACACCAGACAAGGATAACAGGAATAGAGGTTTCTCTAAATGACTTAGAAAGCAGACTTAAGGAAGTGGAAACAGAGAAAGAACTGCTTCTTAAACAAAACACTTGGTTGTTCAATAAAGTAGATGACTTGGAAAATTGGGAGAGGGGAAATAACATCAGGATTTTTGGATTACCTGAAAACACATAAGGTGAGGATTTTTTTTCCTTTTTATCAAGCTGGATCCCTGACTTTTTAAATTTAAAAGAAGGTCTTTCCTTTGGCATTGAAAGGGCACACAGAGCTCTTGGGATACCTGCCACTAACTCAAACTCTCCTCCTAGGTCAATAATTATCAAATTTCTTCCATACTTGGACAAGGAACTGATTTTAATATCTGTTTGGAGGAAGGCACCTCAAAAATATAAACAGAGCCTGAAAAGATTTGATAACGACTATTCATCTAGAATAATGGAACAAAGGAAAAAAGTGTGGCCAATGATAAAGTTTCTGAAACAAAATAACATCAAGGCACAACTTGCATATCCAGCTAAGATAAGAATACTGTATGCCAACAAGATGAGGACTTTTATTGACTTAGAGGAAAGCTCTTCATTTATTAAAACTAATAATGTGATTACTTTACCAGAAGCTATGGACTGGATGTCACCTTCTCTCAAGAGAACAAAAGAAACAAATGTCTGGACAGATGCCAAAAAGAAGAAGCAAAAGACTGATACTGTTACGCCAAATCTCTCAAAGTATCTACTATGATATGAATTGTTTTAACATTACTTTAAAGGACCAATTTTACTGCTTGGAATTTTAAAACAAAAGTAACTAACTACTGGAATCTTTAGAGTTTTCACATTACCTCAGGTATGCAAAACAGGGTACTTTTCTTTCACAGAAGGAGGGTTATATAGCACATAAAATATTTATACTGTAAATCAAAATTTCTCTTTTCTTTCTCTCTCTTCTTTCTTTTCTCATTATTTGTTTTAACTGCATCTTGTTTCCCTTTCTAAATTCTCTCCTATTTACTATATTAATATAGTCTCTATATATTTAATAACTCACTATCTCTACATAGATAAATAATAGTCTAAAATAATCTAGTTTTAAGGTAGACTAATTGGAATAATGAACTTAATTAATTGTTATTACAATATTTATTAGGTTAATGATAGTCACTGTTATGCTTATTGGGACTGGGGATGTGTTTGTGATTAACTCTGAAATGTTCCATTCATGTACATATGTCCTTTGAATTATTTCATTTTAGTATTAACAAATACATAAAAAAAGGAGGGAAAATGTACTGTTGGTTAAGAGAAGTCTTCACATTCTATGTGCATTGCCATAGGAACAGTAAACAACTGCTGCAGTTTCTAAGGACACTGTGAACCTGCGAAGTGCATTTAGCCTCACAAATAACAAAATAATAAGAAAAAGTAATGTTGTTTAGTTATTAAAATGAAAAACAACCTTAGCAAGGTAAAATAAATGCATAATAGGACTATTTGTAAATATTTTATGATTTATCCTCATAGGATTACATATTTCTGGAAACACAACTGAAATGTTCCCAGACTACATGTGCACTTAAATGTAGCTGCTTGATTAAAAAGTATTACTCACTTTAACATGCTGATCTCACAAGCTGTCTGAACTGTAAAAGTTTCATTTTATATGTTACTTGAAATTGTCAGTCTCTAGAGTATATGAAAAGATACATATTACTTTTTTGCAGCATGTTATCTTTGCAGTTATCTCACACTCTGCATAAACTCCCTTGGTAACTGATAACTATTCATTTAAAATATCAGTTTAAATATTAAATCTGCCCTTGAAATGCTATTGACATTTTGACAAAATATAATCTAAACTGTAAAATGAATGACTTGAAAGAAGTGAAGTAATGCATAGATTTCAAAGACAGTTCTTGACACTACAGTAAAAGTAAAAATATATATTCACTAGAAAGTATTGAAATGTTTTAGTTTTACAGATAAAATAGCTTACTGTCAACATTTTGTGATATCAAAACGTTTGAAGAGCTAGGAAATTACTATTCTTTGTCTTTATAATGATTATTAGACAGATGTTAGACTGCTTAGCTTAATGAGTTGTGACAAGTTTATGAGAAAAGGTGGACTCAGTTACTCACATTGGACTACATATTCCTGGAAACAACTGAAATGTCCCCACATTACTTGTAAATTTAAATGAAACTGCCTGATTAATAAGCATAACTTACTTTAACAACCTGAATCCATATGCTATCTAATCTATATATGCTACATTATATATGTCACTTGCATATGACAGTCTCTAGAGCACACAAAAAATACATATTATTTTTGCAACATGTTATGTATTTGCACTAACCATGCATTCTAAACTAACTCAATCGGCAACTGACAAGTTATTTATTTGAAACATCAGTCTAAATATTAATTGTGCCCTTGAAATGTTGTTGCCGTTTTGACAAAACAAAACTTGAATTGAAAAAGGAATGATTTGAAGAAGTGAGGTATTGTACAGATTTCAAAGACAGCTATTGACACTACAATATAAGTAGAAATGTATACATGCAAGGAAAAATTGAAATGCTTTATAGTTTTAGTTAAAATAGGTTATTGTTAACTTTTTGCTTTATCAGAAAATATAAAGAGCTAGGAAATTATTTCTAATCTGTCTTTATAATGTTTACTAAAGTGATGTTAGTCACTGACTTGTTTAATGGATTGTGAGTCATGTACAAGACGGACTACTGAATGTTATTTCTGTTTACCTATGTTTGCTGAATTTTTTTTATTAGTACTGATTTAAAACAAGGGAAAGAAAGGGAAGGGAAATCTTTGTTTTTGGTCAAGGGAGGAGAGGCTTAAAAGTATTCTAACTGCCTGAGAACTCTCTAAGATGCTCTAAATACTATTTGATTAATACTTACCTAGGGTAAGTCTTGATTACCATATAGGTACCTTCACATTCATTCTAGACCTGATGTGATTACCCATTCTGGAAGCAGGAGGTGCCCTACACAGGATGGGAATTGTCAGGGTAATCATTGTTCATTCTTAGACTCGGCTTTGTAAATCTATAAATATGTAAAAGCACTGCAAACTAGAATGTAGGGCACCTCTACTCAAAGTCAGGATACCACTCATAAGCCATGTCTTTTCATAAGTGTAAGTAGAAGTTGGTGAGCTGAAGATTGGGAAACTAAAGGAAGACAGTACATCTACAGTAAATTCATATTTCATTGGTAATCACTCATTGTCTCCTATAGAGTCCTTTTAGTCAAATTATTTTAGTAATAATCTATTTGTTGTTGGTTTATTTAGTGTATGCTCCTCTGTTGCATTTAATTTATCCAAATGACATATCTGACATATTTGGGATCTCTTAATGGCAACTAAATACTGGATATTTTCTAAGTCAACTTAATAATTGTTTATACTACTAACATTCCATCCTGTTATATAAAATACTATAGAACAATAATAGAATAATATAGAATTTCATACCTCTTTAAGAAAATGCTGCATATAATAATCTAACATATGGAGCTCAGTTGATATTGTTGGTTAAAGGTATGAGTGATAATACAATATATCTATCTTTATCTATTGGATTAGGAATGACTTTCATTCCATGTTTAATGGGAAATTCATATTTACTTGTATTTGATACTTTAGAATTTATGTTTTATAGAAGTACTTTTTCAAAGCCTGACCTGAATTTTACCCTACTTATATTTAAAGAAGAAAGAACATTAAATTACACTCTCAAGTTTACACAAATAAAAATAACATTCAATGTTATCAGAGAATATGGTATAACTACTATAATCAAAATAAAAAAGAAGCAAACAGTTTCTTCCAACAATAACTTGAAATGGATTTAACATTATTATCATTAAATACTAATGGCTGAAATAATGCAAATAAAAGATCAAACTTACTAAAATATTTAAATCTAAATAAGGCACAAGCAGTGTTTCTCCAGGAAATGCATTTTACGATTAATGATAGATTTATTTGGAACCCTAAGGACTATATAGTCTTAGCTCAATCCTCCTATAGAACAAAGACAAAAGGAGTATCAATTCTCTAGAAGAAAAACATAATCACTCCAAAAGTTATTTATAAATATGAAGACAAAGAAGGTCTACTAGCATTTGTTATAATTAAATTTAATAACAGAATATGGACCTTAGCTAATCTATATTGGTTCCCAGGAATTGGAGCAGGAATGGTTAAAAAACACCTAGATTTTATTTCCAACAATTATAAAATAAATCTTATGCTGGGAAAAGACTTTAATTGTACCTTAGAAGCTTCTGAAACCACCAAGAAGTCTTTTCACATAGCAACTATTTCAAAATCCTTAAAAAGATGAATTGATTAATTTCATTTAAGAGACACTTTTAAAGTAAAAGATGATAAATCCTTATTATTTTCCCATAAAGACCATAGATTTGGAACACAAACCAGAATAGACAAATTATTTGTAGTTCAAGGTTTACAAACAAAAAATCCTCAACTTCTCAATAGTTCCATGCCCCTTCTGCGATCATGACTCTCTGATAATGAAGCTCCAAATAGAGTTTAAACCTTTAATCCTCTCAACTAGAATTCCATCATATATCATGAATATTAAAGAATTCAGACCATGGATGTTGTCAGAACTACAATTATTTCTTGAAATTAATAATACAGCAGAAATCAGTAGAGTCATGGTTTGGGACTCATTAAAAGTGTATTTATTTGGTAAGACCCTTAGCTGGTACAAAAACAAAGTCAGAGAGTGGGAATTTGAATCATTAGACTTGTAAACCAGAGTCTTGACAGCAAAATCTAAAAAAAAAATCAGAATTGTCCAGAAGTAAAAAAAGAAATAGAGGAATTAAATAAAAAATATAATGAAATTCTAGCACACAAAACTTGTCTAGCCTTGGAAAAATTAAAAATAAACTCATTATCCGCCTCCCCCAGATATCTTCATAACTTATTTACAAAAATTAAAATACAATCTAAAGCAAATAACATTAGTAGTATATATAATGAAAAGAAAGGGAAAAAAGTATCAGATATAGGAGACATCCTTGAAGCATTTTGGTTCCACTATATGGAGCACTTCAAAAAAGAAGATTTAGATACCAACCAAATAAACATAGATACAAACCTTATCAATATAAAAGAAATTCCCAAAAACTTAAAACTAGACCTACAAAAACCTATATCCTACAAAGAAATTGTTGACAAGATAAAAAAAAGTAAATCTAACAAAGCTCCAGGGATAGATGGTATAATTACGGAAATTTAAAAACTCTTCCCTTCAACAGTAATCTCCCTTTTTCATAAAGCTTTGCTAGAAGTCCAGTCAGAAGCAAAAAATACCACCCTCATGGAAATATTCTCTCATAACACCAATTCTAAAAGATAATAAGCCATCAGACCTTTGCACCTCATACAGACCTATATCATTACTGAATAATGATTACAAAATATTCATGTCAATCCTAGCTAACAGAATGAAAATTCCACTTTCAAAGACAATTAATAATGATCAAACTGGATTTTTATATAACAGGCACACACATGATAATATTAAAAGGATACTTACTCTTATAGATTATGTGAATAAAAAAGATAGAGAAACACTTGTAATCAGATTAGACATAGAAAAAGCCTTTGATTCCCTCAACTGGGAATATCTATTTAAAACTTTAGCATTATTTTAATTTCCTTCTCCCTTTATCTTATTACTTAAAAATATATATATTAATAACTTAGCCTACATTAAGTTAGTTCCTTTCACCTCAGAATCTATTCATATAACGAAAGGTACTAAACAAGGATGCCCCCTTTCTCCTATTTTATTTGCTTTGGCTATTGAAATACTTGCAGAAATAATATGCAATAATCCAAGAATAAAAGGAATAGAAATCTATGACCAGTACATATCTAAAATAATGCTTTTTGATGATGATATTTTATTAACCCTATCAAATTCCAGAGAGTCATTAGGAGAGCAAGAAGAAGTAATGGAGAAATGTTATAAGATTTCAGGTCTACACTTTAATAGATCAAAATCAAAATTTCTATTTTTAAATAAGAAAAAAGAACTACAAGTTACAGATAAATCCATCATAGGAAAACTAGAACTTATGCTAAATTATTTAGGAATAATGTTATGCAAAAATATAAACAAAACAATATTAATAAATTATAAAAACATTATTGAAACAATAAAAATATATATAGAAAAGTGGAACAAAATTATATTAACTTTTGAAGACAGACTGCAGTTAATAAAAATGGGCTTATTGCCAAAAATACTATATGTAGCATTTGCAATGCAGTTAATTCCTGAAAGATCCATTCTTAAAGAAATAAACTCATGTTTAATAAAATTGTTATGGTATCCCAAAAAGAATAGAGTAGCTCTAACTCATCACATTAGACACTGGAAACAAGGAGGATTGAACTTACCAGAAATAGAAACATATATAAAAGCATCTGTGCTTAAAACTACAGTAGACTGGATAAACCCAAATTATTTTGCCAACTGGAAAGAATTAACAATGGCTATATTAACAAATGAATTTAATCTGTTAAAAAAAATTTAATAGTCAAATCAAACAAACCCTGGTACATACTACACATAAGTATACAATATAATATAACAAAACCTTTTAAAACAACACTGATGAATCATTACATCAATTCCTTTAGGAAACTTATCAATGCAAACATAGATCTAAAACTTTAGTTTGACCTTTTAACCCCATTTACCATCACTAAGAACTTTCCTCACAAAATATATAGGGAAACAATAACCTCCTGGGAACAAAATGGATTCTTACACTGGTTTGAATGTGTAAATAAATTAAATGTTTTAGATATACAAAGACATTGGCAACCTTCAAACACTGGACCCCACCCAGTTTGGGTCCATGTAGGGCCAATCTTGTCTCCTGAACCTGATTGGCTTCTTCAAATCAGTCTCCAGAGCCATGGACAAAGGTAAGGTGGTCGACACAGCCTATCTGGACCTTGCCAAGGCCTTTGACACCATCCCCTACTCTGGAATCATAGATAAACTTACTAAGCTGGGCATTAATCCCTACATCACTCAATGGGTTGCTAACTGGTTTACTGATAGAACCCACACTGTAAAGGCAGATGACTCCAAATCCAGCTCCAGACAAGTGATAAGTGGAGTAACTCAGGGTTCAGTCCTCAGACCGCTCTTGTTTGGCATCTGCTTCTCTGAATTACAGGCCAACACTAAGGGACTCTGGCTAACAATGTTCGCAGATAAATGCAAATTGGGAGCCATTATTGAATCCCCAAATTATGTGGATACTCTACAAAATGGCCTTACAGAAACAGATGCTTGGTGCCAGAGCCATGGACTCAAACTCAATGCCAAGAAATGTATAGTTATCCCCTTTGGGAAAAAAACATGTACCCGTGAATTACTATATAGGTGGCAGTACACTAAACACTGAAAGTGAGATAAGAGACTTAGGGACACAGGTGGACAGTGGTCTCACCTTCGATAACCACATCGCCACAACAGTCAGGAAATCCTTCTATATGGCACATCTCATCACTAAGGGCTTTTCATCCAGAAAAAAGGAGGTCATTGTCCCACTGTACTCATCCTTCATTAGACCAATTATAGAATACAATGCCCCATTTGGTATGTACCTCTCAAGACATCTGCAACAACTGGAAAGGCTGCAGAAATACCTCACTAAAAGAATCACAGGCCTAAAGCAGATGCCCTACGCTGACCGCCTTAAAAAACTCCATCTATACTCTGTCGCATATCATCTACTCAGAGGCGATCTCTGCTTAACATACAAGGCCATGTCAAACCCAGTGCTGTTGGACATGCTGCACTTAACGAAATCCTAATACCTCAGAGCCACATGCTCCAGGGATCTAAACCCTGTCATCACAATAAACAAAACATGCTGGCGGGATAGGTTCCTGACCCAGAGACTCCCCAGACTCTGGAATAGATTGCCCATACATGTCAAGCAGAGTGCCTCTTTGGCCCTCTTCAAAAGGAACCTTGACGATTGGATGGGAGAAAAGAAATTCACCCCGGGGATCACGTCAATCACCGTGCTAGACAGGGGTCCAGGGAAGTAAATAGTGTGGGAAGAAATAGCCAGGGAATTGTTATGGCTAGGCTTGTATAGGCCCTGGGACTGATAGCCTAGTACCAACCTATGAATCTATGAACAGAACCAAGATGCTATCCTCCAAAAAAAGGAAGCCAATCTGGTGGTCTTCTGCCATAAACAAACTCTACAACAGAAGAAAGAAACTGATGTAAAAAAAGAGTAAAATCCCACGATTGGAGGAACTCCCTGGTCAGCCTCAGTAAGAAGCTGAGATCCCTCATAAAATCCTCCAAAGCTAGTTATGAAAACAAAATCACCACTGATTCCAAAGACAACCACAAAGCATTCTATAGCTATGTCAAGAATCTCAATGGCAACACTCAGATCTGCTCTGAGTTACAGCACAATGACACTAAATATACAGAACAAACTGATATTACCAACATCCAGGCAGATAGGTTCAGTGCTAACTTTACCCCCCTCTCACCCCCTAAAGGGCCCATCCTTATACGGGAAGAATGCAAAGATCCTGTAATCATGGCTGCACAGGTAAAAACCTCACTCTCCAAAGCCAAGAACACAGCATCCATGGGACCGAACAACATACCAGGCTGCCTTCTTCATGAACTACAGAATGAACTGGCACCCCACCCAAGTACCATGTTCAATCATAGCCTCACCTTAGGCTTTTTGCCCATTGAATGGCACACCGCTACGTTTATTCCACTCCACAAAGGGGGGGATGGCCACAACAGACCCCGGGAACTACCGCCCCATTAGCCTGACGAGCACGGTATGCAAGGCCATGGAACGTATCATCATGGAGCTCATAAACAAAGACATTGGAGATCTCCAAATTCTGGACCCCACACAGTTCAGGTTTGTAAAAGGCAGTTCATGTCTCCTAAACCTGATAGACTTCTTTGAAGTAGTCACCAAAGCCATAGATTAGGGTAAGGTAGTTCACACAACCTATCTAGATCTCGTCAAGGTGTTCTACACCATCCCCCACTCTGGAATTATAGATAAACTCACTAAACTAGGTATAAATCCTTATGTCACAAGATGGGTTGTCAACTGGCTTACTGACAGAACTCATACTGTGAAAGTAGCAGACTCCAAATCAGACTTCAGATCCGTGACAAGTGGAGTACTACAGGATTCAGTCCTGGGTCCTCTCCTGTTTGGTATCTACTTCTCTGAAGTACAGGCTAACACAGAAGGTCTTTGGCTAACTAATTTCGCAGATGACTGCAAACTAGGAGCCATAATCAAAACTCCTAACAATGTGGACATCCTACAAAAGGCCTCACTGAGACAGATGCCTGGTGTCAAAGCCATGGTCACAAGCTCAATGCCAAAAAGTGCATTGTCATCCCCTTTGGTAAAAACTCTGTACCCATGAACTACCACATAGGCAGTAGTCTACTTAACACCGAAAGTATGATAAGAGACCTTGGGACACAGGTGGACAGTAGTCTCTCCTTTGATAATCACATCGACACAGTGGTCAGGAAATCCTTCTACTTGGCACACCTCATCACAAAAGGTTTCTCATCCAGAAAAAAAGAGGTCATTGTTCCCCTCTACTCATCACTCATTAGACCTATTATGGAGTACAATGCCCCTTTTGGTATGTACCTCACAAGACATCTACAACAACTGGAAAGGCCACAAAAATACCTCATAAAGAGGATTACTGGCCTCAAACAAATGCCTTACGCAGACCATCTCAAAAAACTCCAGCTTTACTCCGTCACATATCACCTACTCAGAGGCGATCTCTGCCGAACATACAAAGTTATGTCAAACCCAGATCTGTTGGACATGCTCCATTTAAAGAAATCCCAATCCCACCTAAACCTTGTCACCACAATAAACAGAACATGCTGGAGGGATAGATTCCTGTCCCAGAGACTTCCCATACTCTGGGACAGACTACCTATCTATGTCAAACAGAGCTCCTCATTAGCACTCTTCAAGAAAAAGCTTGATGATTGGATGGTTAATAGGAAATTCACCCCGGGGATCACTTCTGTGGGTCTGCTTGACAAGGCACAGGAAAATAATTTTCTTGGGTGGCGAAAGCTAGGGTACCTTTTTGGCTAGGCTTGTATAGGCTCTAGGGCCAATAGCCTAGTACCTACCTATGAACCTATAAACCTATATAGGTGGCACAAACCCTCTAGTCAGACACTTGTAATGGATGTGCACACTCATCATTTGACTATCATGTGACTGCAGAAGTTCAGAATACCTTCTAACGTTATCATCTAATTTCCAAAAGCATCTCCAATAGATCCAAAACGTCTTAATTCCCCTTTACTGGGTTCCCTATTATGTGATTGAAACCTTAGGTTATCGAACACCTACAGGTCAATCACTAAATGTTGAAGCCTGAAAATTGCGAACGGCTGTTTCCACACAGGGAAATGAGTCATTTGGCTGTTACATGGATTTTGTTTTTTTTTCTGCTGTAGAATGATCTCAGAGTTGGTATATTTAGTTAGGGGTGTGGGGGGCACAGCTTCCCACATTGGGGGTGTGAGTGGTGAAGCCCACTCTTTATTTCTGTTTAAAACTTTTGTTTTCTTTATTTGGCCAATGGCATTGTTCCCCTATTTGGAAACGTCCGTTTTCGATGTTAAGGGTTTGATATTTTGTGATCGACCTTTAGGTGTTCAATAATTTAAGGTTTCAATCATGTAATAGAGACCCCCTTTACTCCTATCTCATTAGACCCATTATTGAATATAATGCCCCTTGTGGCATGCATTTGTCTAAACATATCAAGTTAACTTGAGAAATGTCAGAGTCATAACTAAAAAGTATTGTGGCTTCACAGATCTTAATCAGGACAGGCTGACAGCCGTTATTCTTTACTCTTTCTCTTACAGAATATTCTGTATAGATTTGTTTCTAGCCATTTGAGCCATGAAAGATCTAACATGGTTGGACCTCCTGTTACTTCAGAGAACAAAAGTTATCTCAAATAAAATGTTAAAGGAAATAAAACTTTATCAGCAGATAGATAAGACACATTGACATGATAGTTTCATATCCTAACATTTCCCTCACATCTGAAACCAACTTCCAGTACATATCAAGCAGAGTATTACCCTTGCTAGCTTCAGGTAAAGATAGATAACTGGATGGCAGCATCAAATTCTGGCCAGGTCTATCTTGTCTTGCCCTCCTTGAGGTTAGAGGTAACTTCTGAATAGGGATTTTGGAGGCTTGTAATGTTCTGAAGATTGATTCCCTGGTACTAACTTATGAACCTCAGAGATACCAGAATCAGCTTACCTTGAGTCAATTACATCAAGCCACTGTACCTGCATGGACAATATAGTTCTGTGTTGTACTAATAATAGCTATTTGAATGTCATGACACAGTAACTTTTCCAGACGCTACCAAATCCCTGCATATATATGCATACCATGAGCACTCACCTGACATATAATGCTGTTATTCCTCCTGCAATTCCTCTGTGACTCTGGGGGGTATGTCCCACTGTTGCTCAGCTCTCTGTGGTTCTTGTGCTGGGCTCACAGTGGATGATCACTGAGCTTTGATGTTACCATATTATGCAAGGCTGCAGATATGCTAGCATATTAGGTGCTTTCTCAAGTCTGTATTGCAGAATACACCCAGATGGGTCCAGACACATGCACGTGAACATCAGCAAGCCATACAAATGTTCAGTTGAATTCCATGTCATGTCACCAGTTTCAATATTTTACAGGCAACTACGGATGGAATATCAGTGTTAGCAGCCAGAGCTCAAGGGTATAACCGACAGGCACCTGTAAAACATAATACAACGTTGGTAAGATTTGTGTTTACTTTTGCATAGCATCATTTAGCTGCTCTGTTGTTTACTTTTGTGTAACATCATTCATACTTAAGAATACATTTAAAAACTAGATATCCTTCACAGACATCACTGGTTGTGACACTGCCCTTTAGAATACAAGTTCTCCAAAGAACTGAATGGTGAAAAAAAAACTGTGATAACATTCATCCATCTGCTGACACATAGACTACCTGTTGATTGAATATTACCTAACCCAATTTGTAGCATCCTTCTTCATCATCTCAGAGGGTGGGGGTGCTTTATAGTCATGTGGGTACATGCAGTGGTGTCATGACCATGTGGGAGTTGTGCTGTCTCATCAAACAAATCCATGTTGAGATGGTGCTCTGATGGTGTTGATTGGACCCTTACATTTTTCTTTCCCTCATCACACATAATAGAAACAAAAACACAGATAGCCAAACAGACCAGAAACACACACACACATACACACACACACACACACACATGCACAGACACACACACACACACATGCCTTCTATGAGCTTTATGAAGTCTATTTATCCCCTTCCACAGCCATACTGATTTTCTATGGGTATTCCACTTTTCTCCTACCTATCAAAACATGTGGTAGGTCAAGTTGCAGTATATAAATTCATTAGACTTGCACCCTGTCCAGAATGGGTTTCAGTGTGTTGTTCCCTCTGTCTGAAATCATTTCCAGTGTCTCTGCTACTTTGTAGAGCATAAAGTGGGCTATCAGAAGATATGTGTGTGTAAAATGGGCTATAAAAAGATGTGTGTGTGTGTGTGTGTGTGTGTGTCTGTGTGTGTGTGTGTGTGTGTGTGTGTGTGTGTGTGTGTGTGTGTGTGTGTATGTGTGTGTGTGTATGTGTGTGATCAGTGCCCAAGATGTTTTATGTAGTGGTATTATTATGAGAAGGGCTGTTTGCAGATAAGCTGCAAAGCCAGCTTTCCCACCATAACAATACTTTCTAAACCTAACCTGTGACTTGTAGCTTACCTGTTAAAAGGGAGCAGTCTATGGAGGCATGATTACCATTGTCAAGTGTCCCATGTCATGTAAGCATAAGAACAGTAACAAATAAAATGTGGATTCAGTATGCATTCCTATTGAAAGAAAAGAGTATCCTTCAACACATTTACAAATTCAGACAGTTTTATAGAAACTGCTACGTCCTTTTGGGTAACATGTATAACATCATTGAACTGCTCATCTGTGGTTTGACTCATCCTATAATATTAGGAAGAATATTTTTCCATTTTAAAATACAAAAGAAAATATGAAATATGGCCGAAGAGAGAATCCATAGACACACAGTAGCAGACTGATGCACTTAACCGGAAAGAGGTAAAGGAGCATCTTAATACTTCCTTTCAATATAGGAATGGGGAGGCACAGACAGCAAAGCAATAACACTCATATCAAGGTCCGTAATCATAACCAACAAAAGGGAGTCGCACAGGCACTACCAAAGGGGCTGCTGTTGGATAGTAAAAGTGATCTACTTATGAAAAACTTAATATAAAGATATACAATGAAGCAGTTAGGCAATATAATAAATTAAGAGAGAGCGGTCATAGGTTAGGATATTTTGATAAGGAAAATATTGACAAGAAAATGTAATATTCAGGGTTGCAAAACTGCTACCTTTTACTGCTTACCTAAATACAAAAAAAATTGTCAGATCCGCTTGGTTGTACTATTATTTCAGCTTATGGATATAATTTTTTTCACATACTATCAGCCTCTTTTTACATGAATACATTTTTGCTTACATAATTAAAGTATCTTCATATGATAACAATACAAGGGATGTTTTTTAATAAAATGTCAGAGCTCAAATGGACTAAAGATATGTATTGTATGACTCCTGATGTTAAAAGTGGATACACCAGTATTAAAAACTTTCATGGTATAAAAGCTTTAAATTGCTTTTTAGGTGATATTCCTGTTTCAGATTATATTATTGATTTATTGCATTTTTGTCTCACCGGTATTTTTTATTTTTTTTTTACTTTCTATAATGAAGTTTTCCATCAAGTTAAAGGAACAGCCATGGCAGCTTCTTTTGCTCCCATGCATGCCAGTTTAGTAATGGGATTATTTGAGAATGAATATTTATATGGTCATGGTTTTGTGAATAAATATTTAATTAATTATTTTAGCTATATTAATGATTTGATATTTATTTGCTGTGAGGGTGATGATGATGTTGATTATTTTATTAATGATTTACAAAATAATACATTTGATTTTAAATGTGATTGTTTACAAGTAAAAAAACTGTCTCCTTTTTACATTTAAAACTGTATGGGTTACACACTGATAAAATAAAGACAACTATAAATAAAAAATAAACTAATGGTGGACAATATTTACGTGGAAGTAGTTGTCATCCTCCAAATTTAATTTCTTCCTTACCAGGAGGAGAATTACTACATCTTTTAGACTTTGTAGTGAAGAGATGAACTTCTTAAGTGAAGCTCAAAAACCTATTAATAAGTTCACCACTAGGGGCTCTAAGAAATAGTGATGGAATCATTTCAGAAGGTCATTGATGGTAATAATTGTGATCAATTAAAACTAATAGAAATATGGATGTTAAAAATCATAAAAAATAATAAAGGAAAAAGAGTATATATTTAGTAACAACTTATAATGAATTTACTAATAAGTTGGTTGATTTGCTTAGCTATTATTGGCATTTTCTGGCAAATTATAAAAATGTTGTTAATATATCTAATAATATTCCTTTAATAGCTTATAAACATGGTTGCATTATAAGCGATATGTTTATACATAGGGTAGGAATCACGAAGGCTTGCACGGAGTCTAAGAGTAGTGTAAGACTCCATGCAGCCCTCGCGATCCAGGAGCAGCCTGAAATTCCATGTAAGAGACCAGCTAAAACGTCCCTTACACGGAGTGGGCGTGGATATGCTAATCACCTCACTTGCAGCCAAAAGGCATGCAAATGAGGTAGATTAGTGATCCAGGAAGCCCAAAGCAGCCCGTGTAAGAGCCGTTTTAGCTGCAGAAATGTACTCAGTTGACAACTGAGTATGTTTCTGCAAATAACACAATGGAGCCATGTCAGCTCCAAATAAAGGGTGCATATGTGTCAGGCAGCATGCCAATGGCCAAATATGTGGCCATTGGCAAGGAACCCAGATACAAATATGAGAAATAAATATATATATTTTTTTCAGCGATCTCCGATGTTTAAAAGCAGTGCAGCCCCGCGCAAACGGGCTGCGCTATATAAAACATAAAAATGAAGGTTATAAACCCACAAATGTGGGTTTTATGCAATACATGGATTTACAATGCAGGGACCAGCAGACCAAAAACAACATGGCCACCGTTTAGTGGTTGCTAAGGGGTGAAGCTGAGTCTAAGACATGTAACTAAGCATTACAAGGCAATCTGATGTAAATGAGTGTTAGGATACTGAATTCCACTGTCACATAGCAAATGAGCACATTCTGAGTAGTGTAAGAGATACATAAGGGGGAGGAATAGAGTAGGAGATAGGTGACATCACAGGGGGGAATGGCAGAAAGAAATGCAGTTCATTGGAGGTTAGTGTTACATGACAGATGTCAGACACATATCATGGAAAGAGGAGTGCCACAAGATAAGCATGGGAAAGTCAAGAAATGGAAGCTGTACACTGTTGCTTACACCAGAGTTTCTTGCTGGGCATGCATGCGCACGTGTGCATGCCATGAGGCGCGAGTAGGGCAGTGTGCACGCGTGTAAGGCAGACTGAGCATGTGGGAGCCTGTTGGCAGACTTGTAAGACTGTTTGCGCTGGTGTGCGCGTTGTAACCCGGATAAGTAGATTCTGAACCGTGTAAGCATGTGTGCGCTCATGTAAGCCACTGTGAAAGTGTTTCTGCTGGTATGCGTGTTGCTACCCCCTGAGGAAACAGAAAGTAAACAGGAAGCAACAGAATTAGTAGGAAGCTAGCAGGGAATACTGCTGGAGTTAGCAGGTGAAAACAATTAGAAGCAGGCAATTACACAGGCAGAATAGTAGCCCAGCCAAGCACTTAAAACTCTGCAAACAGCAGTGCAGGATGTTTCTCTCAAGACACACTGCAAGACAGGAGTAAGCTATTAGAAGTGAAAACTGAAAAAGCTGAACTCAGAGCAGAAATGCTAGGGGCTGCCATAGCTGTCATAAGGAGACATAGGCTACTTGCTGAGGGTGGTGACAATGCAAATGGTGCCAGACAACCCACAGTGAGGAGACGGAGAAGAGTGTACAGGCCCAGGGTCACCTACCATGGGTTACATGAGCTGGAGATAGTGGAGCGCTATAGAGTGGACAGAGACCTCCTGCAGCAAATTGTTGAGCTGTGCAGGCCACGCCTCACACACAGAACCAACAGAGGGGAACCCATCCCAGTGGAAACCAAGGTATGTGTTGGCCTAAGAATACTAGCAACAGGTACCTTCCAGAGACCAACTGGTGATATGATGGGGATATCACAGGCATCAGCCTCCAGGGTACTGCACCAGTTCCTGGATGCCATGTCAGCACATGTCGATGATCATGTATATTTCCCCAATGCCCGTGAGGTATTGGCCAGCAATATGCATCTCTTCCAGCAAATAGCGGAATACCCTGAGGTGGTGGGTGCAATAGACTGCACGCACATACGCATCAAAGCACCAGCCGGTGAGCAGGGTAGGGTCTACATTAACCACAAGGGCTTCCCCTCCATCAACTGCCAGGTCGTGTATGATGCCCGGGGCATAATAATGAATGTGTTTGCTGGCTGCCCTGGGAGCTACCATGATTCCCATATCTGGCATTTGATGCAGCTGTACCAGACATTTGCCAATGGGGACATCCCACATGGACACCTAGTGGGGGATGCAGGTTATGCACTGGAGCCGTGGCTGATGACACCCATCAGAAACGCACACACACCTGAACAGGAACGCCATAATGAGGCACAAGCACAAACATGTAATGGAATAGAGCGTGTGTTTGGGCTGCTCAAGTCATGGTTCCGATGTCTGGACACATCTGGTGGAGCCTTGCAGTACTCACCAACTACATGTACCCAAACTGTCATGGTATGTGCTATGCTACATAATATGATCTTGCGAAAATAGCTGCAGCAGGACCAGCATAGGGCCGGGCCAAACAGCCCCCCACCATTGCCAAGGCCATCACAGGCAGAACGTGACTCGGAGGAGGAACAACCTGAGCCTGCCCCAGTAGGCAGAAGGAGGCGTGCCCAGTATGCTCTGGCCTTGGCAAAAAGGCAACGCATAGCACATACACTGGCTCAGTAGGAAGCCTGGGAATGATACCCCTCTCTGACTCACTCATATAATAACAGAGATGCCTAAAATGACATAACCTGCTCTCAAACATGTACAGGGAGTGTAGTATGTGCATCCGACAGAGGCAGCCCTGCAGAACCACCTGAGGCATGAATGCCATGTGTTAAGCAATGTAACACCATGCAGTATATGCACACTTGATGACCCTGACTAACATCCTACCCTCACCAAGCATGATGCCACAATATAACAATGAGATGATCAATTGCAATAATTGGCTGAAGTATTGCAGTTAGTCAAAGGGGATCCAATGTGTGCCAGCCTGGGATGACATGCTGAGAATGACTTGATGCTCCACCTGCTAGGGGTGGCGTGCACCTATCAGTCTAGGCCTTATGGATACTAGCAAAGGCTTTTGTTACCCACAGCGTGCCCTGAATAGGTAAGGTTCAAAACAAAAACCTACCTCCATAGGTATCACAAGGGATAAGAACCTAAATGTAATGCTACCCAATGCCAGAAGTCTAAACAGCAAGATGCATGCAGTCTAAACTCCCCCAGTATGGAGAATGTTGATATCTGTCCTGTAACAGAAAACTGGGTCAAGGCTCACAACAGCACCCTAACCCTACCAGATTACACCTCATACTGTGCTGTACAGCCTCAAAACATGGAACAAGCTACAAAAGGAGGGTGACTAGCAATAATTGTCAAGGATAACCACACCGCCCCCATGTTGGTACCACAACAAGAAGCAGCATGGACTAGCCATGTTCAAGTAACAGTGGCTAAAACTGCTTCCCAGTATATAGCCTGCTACAGACTACCATCCTAACACCAGGAACTGCACTTGGCCTTTGTTGGAATATATGAATATATCAAGCCCTCCAAACCACATTATATTGGGTGACTGAAAATATCCAAACATAGACTGGGAGCATTATACTAGCTCCAACACTGTAGGACAAAAGTTCCTAGAATCCATAAACCAAAATGTCCAGGAACAATGTACCACTCCCACAAGAGGGGTAAGCATACTGGATGTGATAATCAGCAACATGGGTACTGGATGACAAGATGAGAAGTGTATCCCTCACTGGTAAGACCAGACCATAGAGTAATCACACTGGATATACACATCCTGACCACAGTGCCTGGCCAGAAAACCACAGTGAAAAACATGTGTAAAGCAAAAGTTGCACTCCAACAAACGGATGTGGAATCCATTAAAGGCCCTGTGCAGGTGCAAAATATGGGCCACACCTCAGAACCTGTTATACAGGCATTCCATGAACACTGCCAGGAATGCTTGGATTATGCGATCCCAAATAAAACCAAGACACAATGCCATACACGGAGGCATCTGGCATGGTGAACTCCAGCCATTACCAAACCATGCAAGAGAATGAGGAAGCTACTACATGATAGAGCAAACATAAAAAGGGAAGTAATCACTGATCAGTAGTATGGCAATAAAATATGTCCACACATACAATCCACTAAGGCCAGCTACAACAAGTTGAATCTGTGAATCTTGAGGCAATGTTACACCTACCCCAAGTACACAGACAACCCTCAACTCCCCCCAAGAAATACAAATATATGTGAGAGATGCAACCATTTATCCAAACTAGAGGCTGATCTCCCTCACCTCGTACTGTCAAAACTAGTCAGGAGGAGAAGGTAACCACACACACCACAAACCCAGTCCCACATAGACCTATCACAACTGCAAACCAAAGACATAAACACAGAAAAACATTCCTGGAGGCCCTAATTACAAACACACCACATCAACAGAGGTCTCCAAAGCAGACACCCAAGCAACCACTACCTCCAAACATAGCACATGCAACACATAGTACACAAAGCTGGTGTGCCAAACAGTCACAGGCCAGAAGGAGAAACAACATGCCTGATACAGTTGTAATAGGTGACTCCATAGTCAGACACACTGCTGTCCTGCTCACCAGACTGAACAAGGGAAAGGGTACAGTAAGCTGCCTGTAGGCTGCTACAATACGCCACATAACAGAAGTATGCAGGTCACCCCAAAGCAAGTAGAAATATGATGCAGTCATTGTCCATGCTGGCGTGAATGACCTGAGATGTACCTCCCCGGACTACATGAAAAGAGGCATAGATGGGCTCTCCGATTATGTAGTCCAGGCCGGTATGACACTGACCATTTGCAGCATCCTACCCTCACCAAGAATGATGCCACAGTACAAACACAGAATGATCAGCTTTAACAAGTGGCACAATTACTGGTGTCATTCCAAGGGGATCCAATGTCTGTCTGTTTGGGATGTCATGCTTGACAAGCCACACTGCTGTTCCAGGGATGGCTTGCACCTGTTACCCCTGGGCATCTGGATATTGGATAAGGCTTTTGCCACCTCCATAGAGCCTTTCGTAGGCAAGGCTGAAAAAACTAACCCACCAACCTAGAAAACATAAGTGGAAAGAAACATAAGGGTAATGCTGACCAATGCCAGATGAGTAAACCTCAGTATGCATGCCCCTGAGGCCCTCCCCAGTATGGAGAACATTGATGTCCGTGCAGTGACAGAAACCTGCAGCAAGGCCCCTGACAGCACACCAGCACTACCAGCTTATACCTCATATCATGCGTTATGGCCCCAAAACCTGGACCAAAACATAAAAGGAGGGGGAGTATCCATATTCAGCACAGACACCCACACGTCCAGGTAACTGACAATGCACAAAGCATCGGAGACCACCCATGTGCAACTAACCATAGGCAAAACTGCTGTACAGTCGGTAGCATGCTACAGACCACACTCTCACACACAGGAACCCCACCCAGCCATCCTGAAGACACTGGACAGTATGAATGTCTCACCAAATACCAAACAACGTACTCACAAATTACCACATAGGTGGTAATCCATTATGTATGGAAGGAGTAATCAGGGACCTAGGGACACAAGTGGACAGTAACCTGTTATGTGACACTCACATTGCCAATGAGGCTAGGAAGACTGTCTATATTGGACACTGTATCATGAAAGGATTCACATCTACGTCAACAGAAGTCATTGTGCCCCTATACTGTTCTCTTATCAGACCCATAATCTAGTACAATGCCTCATTTGGGATGTACCTTACCCGACACCTGCAGCAGTTAGAAAGACCTCAAAGGTACCTCACCAAGAGGATAAAGGGTCTCAAATATATGTCATATGCTGCCAGGCTGTAGACACCCTAGCTGAATGCAGTCACATACTGCCTACACAGAGGCATTGTATGCCTGTTGTACAAGGCCATGTCCAACACAGGAGTAATTGACATGCTCCACCCCAGAAAACCCAAATCTATCGGAGCTGTGAGAGTGAGAGATGTCAACCTCAACACATAATGAAATAGGATGTGCTGGAGGGACAGATACATAACCCAGAGGCTCCCTACATCCTGGAACAGAATCCCACTACATGTTAGGCAGAGCCCCTCACTGACACTCTTCAACAGGAATCTTGCCAAGTGGATGGATGATTGTAGATGTACACTGGGGGTCTTCACTGTGTCACATCCAGACAGAGGCACAGTAAAGTAAATCATAAATGGCCATAATATTCACATAGCAAGGGGTGGCAAAAGCCACACACACTCTGGCTAGGCTTATAAATGCCCTAGGGCGGATAGCCTAGTATGAACCTATGAACCTATGAAGATACAAATTGTACAGGACACTAAGGATAATCACAAGGCTTTCTTAACTGATGGTAGGAATCTTGTTGGGAATCCACAGATATGCTCTGAATCACTCAGATATTACAAACAACATACCAAACACACACACATATTGCCAACATCCAACCTGACAGGTGCAGTGCAACCCCCCTACCCACAAAAAAATGCAAAATATTTATCCCAGCAGAGTGTTGGCCCCCTGACATTGCAGATGCTGAGGTAACAGCCAGCATCTACAAAGCAAAACACACAGCATCCAGTGGTATGAGATGGTGTCCTGGGCTGAGTCCAACATGGACTCCAAGAAGAATGGAATGCCAAATAACACTACTGCTCATTGTCAGCCTTACCACAGGATATGTACCCAAAGAGCAGTGTACAACAACAGTGGTCCTTCTCAACAAAGGCGTTGCCTGAATGGATACTGCAAACTACCACCCCAGAATCCTGACAAGCTTGGTCTGCAAAGCTATGGAAAAGATCAGCATGTACCGCAGACATAAAGATATTGGGGACCTACTGACTTCGGACCCTACCCAGTGTGGCTTTTTTAAGTGCAGATCCTGCCCATTCAACATGTTTGACTCATTTGAAACAGTCATTAAGGTCATTGATGAGGGGAATGTGGTCCACACAGCGTAGCTGGACCTTGCAAAGGCTTCCATACAATACCCCATGTGTTCATTATTGATAAGCTCACCAGCTTAAATATAAACCCCTATGTCAGTAGAGGGGTTGCAAACCAGACCAAGGACAGAACTGACATGGTCAGA
Source organism: Protopterus annectens (assembly GCF_019279795.1). Lineage (NCBI taxonomy): Eukaryota > Metazoa > Chordata > Ceratodontiformes > Protopteridae > Protopterus > Protopterus annectens. The sequence goes on from NC_056742.1 coordinate 474,125,246, forward strand.
CATGCTGCAGCCATGTCAGACTACAAACCAGATATAACTGGCATCCCACAAGGCTTGGTCCTGGGACCTCCCTCGTTTGGTATATATGTCCCATATGTACAGGCCAACATGGAAGGACTGTGTCTGTACAAGTTTGCAGAGGACTACAAACTGGCCACCATATCTGACCCTCCAGCTGACACAAGCATCCCACAAAAGGGCCATATTGAAACAGACAACTGGTGCCATAGCCATGTTAGCAAGCTAATTGCAGAAAAGTGTATAGTCAACCCCTGTGGATATACAGTAAGTGCCCACCAATTACCACATAGGTGTTAACCCATTAAGTACTTAACATGTAATGAGAGACCTGGGGACACAAGTTGATAGATATCCTGCATTGGACAAGCATGTGACTGTAGTGGTTACAGAAACATACCATATACCCACCTAATCATGAAGGTTGTCAGATCTAGATAAGGGGAGGTCATTGTGGCTCTGCAGTCATCCTTCATCAGCATTACAATTGACCACAATAGCCCCTGTGGGATGTACCTCAGCAGACACCTCCATCAACTGTAAAGTCCCCAAAAGTACCTCACCAGGAGTATCAAAGAGCTTGAACAGATGCCATTTGTTGCCTGATTAAACAAACTGCAGCTCCACACACTGCCATACTGCCCACCCAGAGGCAAGCTGTGCCTGATGTATAAAGCCATTTCCAAGCTGGAATCAATGAACATGCTGCACCTTGTACAATCTGAATGGCAGTGAGCTATGCACATGAGAGACCTGAACCCCAGCACTGACATACATAGGACAAGCTGTACTGAATGATCCATAACACAGAAGCCACCTCCACTCTTGAGTAAACTCCCAGTACAGGTTAGCCAGAGAGTCACTCATCGACTCTCCTCAAGAGGAATCCTGATGAGTGGATGGGAGATGGTAGGTTTACCCTGGGTATTACTGTTATGTCACGGGTAGATGAAGGCACAGTATACTAACCATGACATATGTCATGGCAAACTCCACTTACAATGTGTGTTGATGGACAAACACACTCTCTGACTAGCATTAGAAATGGCCTAGGGCACATCGCTAGTGTTTGCCAATGTACACCTATGTTGTGGAATACACTACCAATGTTGGACAAGCCTGGTTTAAGTAGTTCATATCTGAACATAATGCAACATGGTCAGATGTGCACAACTGGCCCCTAACCAGTCTGTTGTGCTCACTATGAAAATGTAAAGCAGTGATAGGACTAAAGCCCAGGATACTGTCCACCACAGTGAAAGTACTGAACCAATACACTATAAGTACTACAGTGTTAGGTCAGTATGAAAGGATGTTGACAACTGTATGCAAAGTATCCCATGCAAACCCTGCAGGCACAGTATAATCCCTGTTGTGTTCAGACACAAAGCAGTTGGACAGTAAGTACACAACATGACACACAACACACAACCATAAACGTGAGATATTGTTGAAGTTCACACTCATCCACAAATGTGGTGGGCTGCAGAGTTCAACATATGGAAAGCTCACACTGGGCATGTTCGCACACTTTGATAAATGAGACATATGTCAGACAACCTGCCATGGAAAGCCTGAAACTGACATGCTCACACACTTAGGCCAAATCTCATTTTACAGTTGGCCACACATATTAGGTATTTGTACATGTTATTCCAGGAACCAACCACATTACTGCAATCTGCCCAGTGCACACAGTTAAATGACTACAGAGATATAAGTGATATAGTGGATCCCTCTCATATTCAAACATCTTCCACAGATACACAAGTTGTTCATAGAAACAGGGAATGCTATGGCAATAAAGACCTGCAAACAGTCTATCAACAACAAATATTGTGCATCTGACAATTAAACATATGGGTGTAGAGGTCAACACTAGGCTGTTTGCCCTAGGGAATGAGAGCTTAGCCAGAGTGTGCTTGGCATCTGCCTCCCCAGTACAGTAGGCAACTGTGCCACTGTAAAGTAGGTCACATAAGGCACCGTGTGAGGCTAGTGTGCTGTGCCTCCGTCAAGCAGGGACACAGTGGACATCCCAGGGGTTGAATTTGCTAAGCCACATCCATGTTGTTGGTGTGTGCTGGAAGAGGATTGGTGAGGACCTCTAACAGTAAGTGGGCGTCAATAAGAGACTGAGAGGAGCCTTATCTGCATGGTCTGGACAATTTCACTGTCAACACTTTGTCGTGATGATTATGAGGGATTGAAGTGTCGTGCCAGTACTGTTCAGAGATGTCCTCCCTCTGTGGGCTACTGCCCTGCAATTTATTAGCTCACTCTGTCTGTTGGACAGCTCATATATGGCTGGTGTACACCTGACAGGTGTCCTGTTGTGGAGGAGTCATGGGTATATTTGGGATAGCATGATCAATGCAAACCTTCCACATGCTCATAGAATGCAATTGTCAAGGATTATGCAGAGTGGCCTGTATACTCCCCCAGCATGGGTCCTTTGAAGTCTTCCTCCCCAGTCTTCACAAGTGTAAAGTCTGCTTTTGATAAATACACTTTGTTTGCAGTGTCAACCTTGCCTGGGGGTGGGGATGGGATATGGATGTCCAGGGAAAGGTGGTTATTGTCAAATATCAACAATGGTGGTCTACCTCTGGTGTGGAACAGCGAGTACCCATGTTGCAGTTGTTCAGGTGCAATATGTATTCCCCCTTGTGGCTGTGGTGAGTGGTTCTGCCATAGCACATGTACTCACAAATTGTAGTGGCTGTAGGGTAATGTTGTAGAGGCCTGAGTAGTTCCCACACACAATATACCTGTACCTGATGTTAACAACTGAAATGGTGTATGTGAACACCTGCATATCTTGGCACTGTTCCCAGGGAAGCAAAGTGTGTGTCCTGGATGGGAGGGTGGTCCAAACTGGTTGTGTTGTGTGTTACAGGTCCTGTGGTCACGAAGCATGGTATAGAACATAACCTGCCAGTGCTGATGTGCATATCTGACCCTGAAGTAGGTGGTTGCAAATGCATATATATGCTATCCCCCACCTGACAGGTAGTACTAGATGTACATACCTCTGTAGAAATAATGATGTCAGCACCCTATAAATACTGCAGGTGCAGAGCAGATGCTCAGTAATTCGGATAGTGCGCTCTGCTAATGTGTCTCCCTCAAGTGTCATAACTTAGTTAGGTAGGGGTTTGAATCCTGCAAATGCTTTGTGGGTGAGCGGGGTTGGTATGTGTGCAATTCTGTGTGAGGGAAATGCCCCTTTTGGCAACTGGGAAAACACACTACAGGATGCACATTCCCCTTTCTAAACACTGATGATGTCAGCACCCTATAAGTACAGCAGGAGAAGGAAGCTCTCCCAGTAATGCGAATAGCGCACTCTGCTAATGCGTCTGTCTCAAGTAGCATAACATAGGTAGGGGTTTGAATCCTGCAAATGCTCAGTGTGTGTGTTAGGATGAGGAGGGTTAGTGTGTGTGCAATTCTGTGTAAGAGAAATGTCCCTTTTGGCAACTAGGAGAACACACTACAGGATGCACATTCCTCTTTCTAAACACTGATGATGTCAGCACCCTATAAGTACAGCCAGAGAAGGAAAACCTCCCAGTAATGCGAATAGCGCACTCTGCTAATGCGTCCGTCTCGAGTGTCATAACATAGGCAGGAGTTTGAATCCTGCAAATGCTTAGTGTGTGTGGAGGGGGTTAGTGTGTGTGTAATTCTGCATGAAAGAAATGTCCCTTTTGGCAACTAGGAGAACACACTACAGGATGCACATTCCCCTTTCTAAACACTGATGATGTCAGCACCCTATAAGTACAGCAGGAGAAGGGAAACCTCCCAGTAATGCAAATAGCACGCTCTGCTACTGCGTCTCTCACTACTGTCATAGCACAGTTAGTTATGGCTTTGAATTCCACACATGCCACGATGTATGTGTGTGCCAAATACGGGGGGGGGTGGAAGTAGGGTGTGTGCAATTACATATGTGAGAGAACTGACCCTTTTGGCAACCAGTACAACACACCAGCTGCTGCATATTCCAATCTCTACACTGAGCTGATGTCAGCACCCTACAAGTACAGCAGAAGAGGGCAAATCTCCCAGTAATGCAAATAGCATGCTCTGCTACTGCGTCTCTCACTACTGTCATAGCACAGTTAGTTATAACTTTGAATTCCACACATGTCACGTGTGTTTTTGTCAGACAGAATGCCCATGTGTGTGGGTTGTTGTTCACAATAATGCATGACATCGATTAAACCAGTAATGGCAATGGACACAGATGATGTATGTGTGTGCCAAATACAAATATGTACCTGTGACCTTCAATAGTTCCCATGTCTGATGCCTGCCACATGTGAATACATGGTATTTGCACTGGATAACATTATGACTGTGGTCTTCTGTGCGGGTGCTGCATGTGGTATGTGTATATACAGTGTGAGTTGTATATGGTATCATCCTAGCAGCGAGGGATACACATCTGGTCTGGAGCATATAGTCTACATGTTATTGATGAACAGCTGCTGCATGTTTTCACCTGTTGTGGGAGTGGTAACAAGTTGTTCCATAGCAATGCAGTGACTACATGCTAGGAAACTTTCAGCTAGGGTGTTGTAGCTACAGTAATTCATCAGCATTCAGTAATACGTCAGCATTCCTGGTGAGGGTATGATGCCAACCAAGGTCAGGGTCTTACCAGCCTGTGCCACATGCTCAGAGAGCCCTTCTATGTTCCCTATCATATAGTCCAGGGAGGTACATCACAGGTCAGCCATAGTGGCATGGACAATGACTGAGTCATATGAGTCCATGCCTCTGACTGACCTGTATGCTTGTGTTATGTGGTGGACCATAGTGCCCCACGGGCATATCACTGTGACCTTCACCTTGTCCAGCCTGGTGAGCGGGACCTCACTGTACTGGACAATAAAGGTACCTAACAAAACTGTAGCAGGTGTGTTGTCTAGCCGTACAGGCTGTGACTGTTTGGCACACAGGATTTGTGTTCTATGTGTTGCATGTGCTGTGTTCCAGCTTAACGTATGCCTGTGTGCCAGCTGCAGAGGTGTCTGCTGCTCAGGCAGGATGCTATTCTGAGGCTCCACGAATGGCCCAGTGTGTTCATGTGTTTGAATTGCTGTCAGTGTAGGTCTACATCAGACTGATATTGTAGTCACTGTAGTATTTCATGCCACCTGACAGGTTATGCCAGTACTGAGTTCAGAGTGCTTAGTTCCCAGTTTGGCTATGTGGTTGCATCTCATACATGTGTTGTATGTCCATGTGTAGGGGAGAGGGTTGACTGTGTACATGTGGCAGCTGTGACATTGTCACATGACCCACATATTTCACAACCGTACTATAGAGGTGACTGACAAGTGACCTTTGCACATACTACCATAGTATTGTGATTGCCATGGTGATTAACAGCACATAGGGACAATGGGGAACAAGGTACAGAAGGTGAGTATGTGAGGGTGTAGTGCCTGTGATTAGTTAGCACTAGCATATATGACTGCTCACGTGGACAAATGCCAGATAAGTCATATGCAATGTGTCACAGGCAACCTACATGTGAACAGGACAAACAGTGACATTCTGTCAAGTGAGACATGGACATACATATAGTAAGCTATGCAGATGTCACTAGGAGTCCACAGAAGCTCTGTAACTCTGCATTGCAGGTGGAATCAGTGTTCCAGGGTAACTGCAAGCAAACATGCATGCAAACAAAGCTACAGTAAGCAGGGCTGCATGTAGTCCATTGTACAACAAACAAGCTGTACCACTTCCAGTAGGTAACAGTGCAAATATGCAGGCACTATACACATGTACATTGAAATACACAGGTCAGATGGCTAGGGTCCAGTCTCAGCGCACACAAGTGTACAGACCATGTATAGTCAGGATGTACAATAACTGGATGGAATCCCAGGTGCTCATACCTGCAGTAATACACATGTCAAATAACAGACACTGAGCCTTCACTCAGTGGTTCCATACTTAGTAGGATGTATGCTACCTGTCCTGCCACCACAGTATCCCTGACATTTATGGGGACTCTTCCTCCTGTGAAAGTTAGTTTTGTGTGTTGGTGCTGTCTAGCATGGTATGAGATGTGAGCTTGCAGTGCTAGGGTGATCCTGTGTGTCCTGTACCAGTCGTGTAGTACTGCACACATATCAACATCCTCAAACATCCGCATTGCAGAGTCCAGTGTGGGCAACATGCCACTTGCAGTTTACATGTCCATCATTGCGTATCAATACTTTCATTACCTTATCCCCTGTGCTACCTATGTATGTAGCCTTCTGTTGACATCCTTACCCCCAGTATGCCAAAATGTGCAGATGATACACTATGGTACTTACCATGGGTGTAGACAACAGTACAAGACAATCATACCCTTACTGCATCAGGCATGCTGGGATATACCCACAATTATATCAGCACACAGTACTGTTAACAACATGATACTATTACTACACGTCTATGTAGTCACCCTGTGCATCAGCAACATGTTAACCTGTACCTGCACTGATGTTATAGATTGCATGTGGTGGCACAGTTTCATCATATGCACAGGGTGTGAACTTGGTATGCCTGAGTCTGCCACTGATACCACCAATTGACATGTATGTGTATGTGTGTTGGTGAGGGACAGCAGTACAAGTTGGGGCAATGTTGATGCAGTGTGTGCGTGTATGCGGTAGCCCTAGGTGTTGTCAATTCGCATGTGTGTATGGATGCACACAGTTCCACCTCATGGCTGCCATATACTGGTGTTTGTGGACAGCCACAGACTGTACCTGCCAGGTCATACAGATCAGTGTCTCTGGCCATGGACACGGTACCTGTGCCTTGCAGGGGTGCTACGGACCATATCCGGCATCAATCCAGACTGGGCACTGTCATCAGAAGCAGGTGTTCGTTGACTGGACACAGATTCCTGTCGGGCCTGTCCAGAGCCACGTGCACGTGGTCTCCTGGGGTGGTCTGATGACAGCACAGACCCAGCATTGCTGGGACTGCTGCTGGCACTATGGGGGCAGCCGCGGCCCTGTTGCCATCTGCGACAACTGCCAGCTGCTGCTGTTGCTGGCATACGCCCACGTCGACGACTTAACGATCCACCATTGCCCTGGCTCATGGACATGTAGTTGTGGAACCAATCTAATATGTCCCCACAATGTCTGTCTATGACATCGGTGAAATTACAGATGGCAGCCACAATGTCATGCATACTGTCAGTCATGGCTGTGCGACATGCTGTCAGCTCCCTCAGACCCTGTCTGGTGTACCGTTCCATACGTGAGTGTGCCTGCATGACAGCCCGAAACATAGCTGAGGTTGTAAGACCTCTGTGGGCACATCTGACAGGGGCAGTACGCCCACGGATGCTCCCACGAGAACTCCTGGACATCTGTCTGTGTGGTACCATCTCAGGGCCATGCCCATGGCTGCTGTGTGGGGAAGCATGTGCCACAGATACCACATTACCCTAGTCAATGCCCACTGTATCCTGTCCATCACCTAGGGACAATGGTGACAAAGGGTGTATTGGCAGGATGACTGTGTGCATTGATGGGGTTGACAGCTGTGTACTGTCAATTGGCTGACCAATGACGGACCCTGGCATACCTTCCTGTGCCATTACACAGATGTCATCATTATCAGTACCCGTGGCACCTGATTCAGGTTCCCTGCTGCATGACACCAGAGCAGCACCAGAACCTGTGGGAGGGAAACAGGAAACACAGTTTACAATGTCTACACAATGTTACCAGTGATGCACACATGCAAACATGCACAGGTACACACATGCACACATTTACACGTGCACACATGCACACATGCACAGGTGCACACATGCACACATGCACACAGTTGCACACAGTTGCACACTTGCACACAGTTGCACACTTGCACACTTGCACACAGTTGCACACTTGCACACTACTCAGTATGCGAGATATCAACACACAGACACAGACACACCTGCATGCATACAAAAAGCACTACTAAGTGAGCCTAATATTACTATTACTATCAAGACTATTAAAGGTATTGTTAATACACACTCACCAGCATGGATAGGCTGCATTGCTGTTACACCGGAGGGACCTACAGAAGTGAGGAAACTAATGTCAGTGGGCACAACTGTGCCATTGTTACTGAGTATGATACAGGTCAGTAGTACAACAGTTGCCTTTCACAGGTCAGCTGCTGATATTGAGAATCTCACACCTGCACATTAAATACTATGATGACAGCTACAAACCAAGGACACACCTCACACATGCATTAACTACCAGTGTACACAACAGTCAACTATACATATGGCATATTACCTGCACGCTTGTAGTCTTGTTGCTGTGTGGCTCCAGCCTCCATCATAATGCAGGTCTGATGCTGTTGTTGTTGGCAGGCTGGAGCCACAACACTTATGAGTAGTCCCTCCAGTCTGGTGAGTGGGGGATGTGTAGCCACCCCACCACCTGTGGCAACCTGTTGCCTGTGGATATCCGACGCACGCTGACGGACATTTCTGATTAAATCACTGCAGTGATGTCGTACCTGCTCAAATGTCCTATTATGTGTGCCTATGTCATTTACCCGACGGACCAGGTCTTGCCACAGTGCAGCCCTCTCCTGCTGATTCTGGCTGGTGCGGGAAAAGAGTAATGCATAATCCCGCACCAGGCTCTGGTGTATTTCCTCATCCTCAGCTGCAGAGTACACTGGATTGCACTGATAAGCCATGGTCCTGAAAAAGGAAATAACATGATATCAGCAAAATCTGTCAGCAGAATTTGGCACATATACTACACATGCTACTCGACTGTTGAGATACAACATATCTCACATATATAGCATCTGTCTGTCTATTGGTGGATACACATGTAAATACCCAGGTATCAGTGCTCAGCCAGCAACTGTGCAACAGTACCTGTCACATTCCATACGACATACTACCAAACCCCAGCAGTCAGAACACTGATTCAGGTCCAAAGCACCTCCTCACTCTGGGGGTTTGTATCGAGGTACTGTATGGGGTACATCATCAACTACTGTGTGCTGACCACAAACTAATTGCTCTGGATATACATATCCCACCTCCACCACCAGCACAAATGACTACAGTGAATAACATTTCAAATGCAAACTTTACACTTTGTAACACTGACATGGTATCCTTTAAGCCCACTGGGCCAGTGGAAGACACAACCCACAATGCTGACCCCTTCACAAATGATTTCTACGGACATCTCCAAGAATGCTTGGATCATGCAATCCCATATAAGACCAAGACACTCTCCACAAAGGGAAAACATCCTGTCTGGTGGACCCCAGCCATAGACAGATAGTATAACAAAAGATGGAAGCTACTGCAAGACAGAGCATAATTCCATAAAGGGAAGGCATGTCTGATCAGCACTAGTAAGGAGCTATTTTCTCTCATACAAACATCCATGGGCAACTTTGAGAGGGAAATCAATGGGGACACTACAGATAACCACAAGGCCTTCTTCAGTTATGTTAGCAACCTGGTCAGAAACCCTCCAATATGCTCATAGTTAGTACACAACAACAAATAATTCACTGAACCCACAGATATTGGCAACATTATGGCAGACAGGTTCAGTGCAAGTTTCCCCCCTCTCCCCCAAACTAAGACATACTTATCCCAGCTGACTGTAACCTCCCTGTCATCACAGATATCCAGGTGAGAGCCGCCCTCAGAAAAGCAGAAAACACAGCATCAATGGGCCCTGATGGTATCCCCGGTTGCATTCTACATGAACTCCAAGAGGAGCTAAACACACATATAGAAGTGCTATGTAACACTAGCCTGACTACAGGATATGTACCTGTACACTGGCGTACAGCAGCAGTGGTTCCATTCCATGAAGAAGGCACCTCTACATACCAATACAATACAACACAATACAATACATTATAATACACTAAAATGCAATATGCTATTGCCCCTGCGACTACAGCAGCATACTGTTCTGCTACCCTAACCATTGTGACACATGTGATGTGATTATACCTGTTCCTGTCAAACAGTTACACAGGGTGACTCATATGGCATATTATCTACCTGACTAACATTCAGCAAGGGTATGTGTGACATGTACTCATGGGGAGTCTTGCTTCTTAATGCTGTGTGGTTTATTGCAGGGTATGTCTTATCTGTGGGTAGGAACCTGTACCTCCACCATGTGCTCTGTACTGCAGTGTCACGGATGACACACAGCAGTCATTTAGGTTGTAGATGGTGTGAGGTGTTTCTATGGCTGTTGGACATCTGTCATGGGTGTGACTTAAGTATGTAAATCCAGGAGTGGTAACTTCTATGTGGGTAGTATGTGTGTACTCTGTGGTGTTGTCAGTCACTGTGCATTGGTAATGTGTTTGAGTGCATTGTCACAGTGTTGTACATGTCACTGTGTCCTTCTCCATATCTGTAGCTGTCATGTGAGGTACATACCGTGGCAGCCATTGTGTGGTGTGGAGGGGTACACTGACCTGCATGTCCATAGCTGACACACCATGTCTGCTGACACATACCATGTGCAGGTATTCCAGGAATAGTGTGCCACTGTGACTATCATTGGGGGGACTATTGTATGCATTTATGACCCTGTTCACCCCTGACACATGCAGTGGTGGGCAGCCAATCACATATCTGGTGGTTACTGGTGTAGGTGATTTGAAATGGGGTATGGTACTCCAGTTTTGACACTGGTGTTCACTCCATGCCTTTGTCACCAGGCACCTGTTGTAATACATCTGTACACATGTGCCTCACTCAGAATATATATACATCTCTCTCTCTCTCTATATATATATATATGTATATATATATATATATATATATCTATATGTATATATGTATATATATATATATATATATATATATATATATATATATATATATATATATATATATATATATATATATGTATACATATACACATATATATCGATGTACATATATTGCTATAGATATGGAGAGAGGGGGTGTGTGTGACAGAGAGGGGGTGAGAGTGACAAGAGGGGGTGGGACAGGGGGAGTGTGAGATTGTCATATACAGTCATATCTGTAGATAGTCAGATCTGTCTGTCTATGTATATGTATCTACATATATCTATATCTGTATGTGTGTATTACATATATATGTTTCTACATATTCTATCTATCTACATCTGCCTATGTATTCCTACATCCCTCTCTATGTATGTATACATATATACATATTATATATATATATATATATATACATACATACATACATATATTGACATACATATGTATCCATATGATAGATAGGTATATCAACATGTTTGTTTACAAAACTGTATACACACACTAACATACTGCTAAACATACATAACTGTGAAACCTACTTTGTACATTGCACTGCAACCTACATTCAACCTACATTGATATGTGCACATAGATGCCCTCACATACATATGTATGTACAGCCTTCACTGATAGTTGCTGTATGTCCCCTGCCCTATGCACATCTTCATATACATATGGATACAGACCAATGACACATATGGAGGGTTCACAGTATGTAGACTTTTAATGTATTACTTTACATTACCTGTGTTTGTCAGAGCTGCTTGCGTTGCCGTTTGGTTTGGTGTCCTGCTGCTCCAGTTGGCAGTTGGCAGCTTTCGAGTGGGTTTTGATGACTGGTTTTGTTTGTGTATGTTTTTTTTCTCTCTCTCTCTCTCTCTCTCTCTCTCCATCTCTCCCTACCTCCACAGGGTGCAATGAAAGTATTGCATGTGTGGACTGGGAGTGCAGCATGCTTTTGTAGGTATCTGCATATGTCCATGTGATGGCCTCTGCACCAATTGTTAGCCAGCATTTGCTAAGTGCATGCAGCCAGTTGTGTACTGATTGCAGTTCTCACTGTGATTCCAGGACAGTGCTATAAAAAGGTATATGAGATAGGCGTAGCTCTTTCAGAGTTTTAGGGCAGGGACCATGCTGGTATGCTGTGGACACTGTTCTGTGAGTGTAAAGGTTAGTTTCTCTCTCATATTTCTGGTTGTATTGTAGATTAACATTTCTCCATTCATTTCTCCAGTTTCCTGTACTAAGTGTGTATGTACACTGACACCTAAGACTACTACTACTGTTAATGTGGGTGGGTGTGCTTTCCTGTGGGACATGTGGTGTAACCGGTATATAGCAGTGGCTCTTGCACTTTGTTGCTATGGCTTCAATATTTGCCCTTTACATTCACTACTTATATGCCTGCTAGGTGTCTTGACTGTAGTGTGTTGCTGTGGCTTTCCTAATTTCCATGTACATTCACACCTTAGAATGCTTGCTATATCTGCTAGGGTGTTACTGCATGCAGTGTGGTCTGGCCATGGTGTGGGCCTTGACATCTATTAGGGTATTTGAGTATGCTGCTGAGCAGGCCCCAGAGACTCTCAGGTGCATCTTTTGTCTGCCTCATGGAATGGTACATATCAGTGGGGTACACCCATTAAATTGTCTGGTATTCTGCAGTTGTGACTGTGGGATAGCATGAGCATATGTATTACTACACTATTTCTGCCGTGCAAGTGGTGCATACTTTCAGTACTTCATAGTTACCATTGCATGTGTTGTAACACCTTTCTGCCTACTGTTTGTACATTTCACAGGGAGTCTGTGGGGCATCCCTGTAACTCAGTCACTGTTGCTATGTCTGGGCTCTTAACTATTCAAATATGGCAGTGTCAGACCTCTCAAGTGTACAGATATTTGCAGGTTGTCCACATTTATGCCTCATATTTTGGTCAATATCTCATAAACAGCTTTTTCTGGCAAATCACTCTGGGCTCAAGTCAGACTATAGTGACAAACATTTCAGTTTCAGACTTCATACCCTTCCAAACATCCAAAAAAATGCAGAACCTGTTATTCTCTCAACTGTCTAAGTTTGTTGTAGCATTATTTGGAATGTCTCCCTGTTTTTGGCCCTTTGCTCCACATTTTTTATTACTTAGTCTGGATGTGTTCCTGTAAGAGGTTGTGGGGTATGGGCAGTTATTATCCTGCTGTGAGTATGTGTGTGGCTTGCAAGGTGCTACAGTGACATTATTACCTACTAGCTACCAACTAGCATGGCTGTTTCTGTTCACACACTACTATTCTAGAAATCCACTACATTTGACAGTAAATATACATGACATGCTTTATGTACTACACATCCTATATTCCCTTTACATTCATTCCTACTATTACATGATATATTTATTGTAGTACAATCTTCTTATATAACAGACATAGCTTAGTGGTAAGTCTTGCAGACTACTGTTTCCAAGGTCCTGGGTTCAGGACTGACAGTGGGATTTTATTTTGCTTTTAAGCAGACTACATGACTTGTCATTCAGAGTGACTAAGGCACTTTTAAGCAGTTGTAACCAGGTTAGCGCTGGTTTGCGCAGAGCTCACACATGCGCATTGGTGTTCAGCTCTGCGCATACCCACTTACAACTGCTTAAAAGTGCTTACTCTTGCGCACACCCACGCTATTTTCTTTGAAAGAAATGAAAATGGGGAGACAGGAAAGTGGTGAAAAAGGGGTCACAAAGAGGGTAAGACAGTAGGGAAAGAAGCTCAGGTTTTGCAGGAGGGATGTAGGTAAGGCCCATAGCTGCCCATTTCTTCATCAGCAACAGCTGTGCATATGTTTGTAATTTGGTGTGACATTTGAAACTTTCCATCCCTGAGAGAGGTGTAAGGATAACAATAATACTTGTTGTACAGCCAATTATAATTGACAGTTTCCATGTCCAGCAGACATGTGTGCAAAATGGGCAGCTATGTATGGGGCGTAATTTTTGTGGGTACAGAGTGCCCCCTTTTTTTTTTCAGGTGAGAGTGGTATGTCAGGTACAGGAAGTCGGTATAGCTGGGGAGGTAGGTTGGGTAGGTTAACAGACAAGACAAACAAGATGCATACAGGGGCGGTGTATGACACATGTGGGGGGGTTACACAATTGATGGGGATGGATGTTTGGATATCTAGAGCCCATGAGCCCACAGATGGCAACAGTGGAACTGATATCCCCACCCATGGGCAGTTGCCACTGTGCCTTCACGGCCCAGGATGGGGCTGTGCTGGGGGCTGTGTAGGCCGGGCAGCAGGCACGCCCGTTAGTTGTGCCACATGTGCCTCAAGCTGGTGTAGGGGCCCAAGAACAGCTTCCCGGATCTCCCTACACACCACAGTCCGGACACTACAGAGGGTGAGTGGATGTTCTCCTCCGGCCACACTTGCAGAGGGGGGATGAACCCCATCCCCTGCAGTGCTTCCACCCACAGGTGGCACAGGGTCACCGGAGGAGGGTCTAGCCTGGGCACTACTGCCAGGTGCACTTGCCAGCTGAGGAGGGAGAAGTGGGTCCGCTGGAACCCGCCTTCCCTGTCGTCCTATGTTTTGCATTATGTCATGACAGTTTGGGTTAGTAGCGTACAATACCATTCACAATTAGTTGTAACAGCATGCATTAGTATTCCCATTAACCAAACACCCAGATATTCAAACCATTGAACAGCAAGCATAACACATGCATATTTTGAACAGCAATACACAGTCAACAACATGCAGGGTTGATTGATGGCAACAGGCCATCAGGTTTGGTTGTATGAACAGGGCAGATGCATAAACGTACATGCAAATATATATAAACCAACAGGACAAATGTTCAGGGGTGTTAATTGTGATTGCACATACCAATTTCACGTGGAATGGATTATATGTGGTTATAGGGTAGGGTGAAGAAAATTTAATTAACAACTTCAAATACCAATACATATGCTGTACATTTCTAATAGCTGCAGATATATACACACTACAGTTCTGCCTACAGTTTCCTATGTAATAACTACTTCAAATTGGTGATAGGAATGTTACTGCTACATCAATATACATTTTCATTTTTATTCATACACATTCATATCTGGCTCTGTTCAGCTACATCATCCTGCTACATTTGCTTTATATAGCTATAGACAACTGTGGATGTTTGGTATTTCAGACAACCATACTATCTGCATATTGCAGACTGAGAGCAACATATCCAGATTTTGGGATACACATTCCAGCTGTGATAACATTTTCAACACATTTTACTGTTTGGTTCTGCTTGTCACATTCATTTCATTCTGTACTGACTGCAGTATACTTTATTCAGGAGTTAGTACTATTTTATTGGTAGATTCACAACTCTTTCTCACACTCTCTCACTTGTTTTATTTTTACAATTCAGGATGGTACTTAATTCTAGGCTTTATTGACATGTTTTACCTGTAGTTATAACAATCCTTTCCAACAGTCTCACTTCTGTCATGTTTCTGTATTTCAACAGGGATATATTTCACACATGTGATTTACTCAGCTTCTGCAGCTGTACTTTTCAGCCTGCTGCAGGTTATGTACTATTATATTACAGGTGGGACATCTTTATTTCAGACTTTATTTCAGACTTGTTTCATTTTTCTGTTTGGATTACAGACTGCATCACACTTTTGTAATCAAGCAATACTTGCAAACCCTCTTACACTGTTACTTGCATGTTTTATTACTTAGTGACTACACTGCACTCTTTTGCTAACTGTCATACTTTTATATTTATTTACAGTTACAGGGAAAGGATTACTGACCTGCCTGGTGGCGCAACCATGCCAGCCTATCACCATAGGCTCTACAGTTCGCAGAACGGACACCTGCAGCTGTAATATAAATAAAGTAATATTGGAATACACATCCCCATAATATCAGCTTGGTTAATTTCTTATATAAATAATTACATGTAACTTACTCAGTAGTGGGGCGTTGGGCATTTGCCAGGCCTCCTGGATCCAACGGTTCAGTTGGTCCTGCTTCCGTCTCTTCAGGTCCGCATGGTGGTGACGGACCTGCTCACCAGTCCTTGGTATCCCTGTGGCACTGGTGAGATCATGAGCCAACCGGTCCCAAGCCTCAGCCCTATATGCTCCCCACAGGACCTGGCCCTGCATGAGTTGGGCCTCATGATTGTGGACAAGGAGCCAAACCCTATATTTTGACTCCTCAACACCCCACCTCTGTGCTCGAAAGCAACTACCCTCACCTACACCTGACATTCTGGCTGCAAGTTGGTTCTACAATCGGTTATGCTGTGTATTCCCGCCTATGGGGCTTATATATGTAGTTTTTCCCACACTTATCTGTGATTGGCCATTTTGGAATTGTATCAGCTTCACAAAACCTGCTTTGTGATGCTCCTCTTTCTATTCATTCCTATATATATGCTATTACTGCATTTCTAAGTGCAACTGTCATGTCTTAGTGGTTCAGTACCTTGACTATGGTGCATGGTATTCTGGGTTCGAACCTGGCCATTGCTTTTTATATTTTATGACTGTCTACACAGGCTAGGAGGTGTGTCTGTGTAAAGGCAGTTTTGTTACAGCTTGCTCAACGTTGCCCATCGGTTAGCTTGTTGGCGCGGCACGCAGCTCCACGCAAACGGGTTACGCTTGTTTACGCGTCATTTGGCTGTCAGCACGAATATTATGCTCAGCTCAGCTACGGGCACACAGTTTCAGTGTGTTAAACCACTGCTCACCTACGGGCACTCATTTTACACCTGTTAAACCACTGCACACCTACGGGCACTCATTTTACACCTGTTAAACCACTGCTCACCTACGGGCAGATGCACTCAACTTGTTAAACTGTAGCTCAGCTATAGGCACCTCTGACATTTTTTATTATTTTGTTATCTCACATTTCTTCAAAATAAATGGCCCATTTCATTACATTTTACATAAAATATAATTTTATATGTGTACATATATGTCAGGGACTTGTTTCGTGCTTATTTCACTAAAAATAATAATGGATGTTGTGGGGGCTCAAACCATGACTGCCTGCTCTTCAGCCAACGTCTCTACCGCTACGCTATTGCTTCCTGGCTTATTTTGCATATGTAGTTCTTATATGCTTTTCCACTGACTGCTAACTGTGGCTAAGCTACGGGCACGCCCGCACAAACGAGCGCACTCATGGGCAAACATCTTTACAATTTAAAATAAATTTATAAGATGTTCATGTGTACATTTTATGTTCGTAGTCTGTGGGGACATGTGTTGTGTTGTATTTGTTCACATTTACACAGGCTCTGTCATGGGGGTTTACTTTTGGGACTTTTACTCTTCTGGGGGCATGTCCGTTTGCAGGGCTCGGCCTACGGACATGCCCCCTACTGTCTTCCATGGACCGTGTAAGCCTTAGGTGTGATTCAGCATGCCCTCATGCATATGCATGACATGCTGACATCACACCATTTAACTGTAGCCTCCGTGTAACCTTGTAACTCTTACACGGAGGCTTCGTGAATCCTGCCCATAGTTTTCATATAATTAACTCCCAAAGTCTAAGTGAGTGCATATTTAAGTAATTCTTTGAAGGAACCTTTCCTTGTGTTCCATGTTGTAGTTGTGTGTGTGTATATATATATATATATATATATATATATATATATATATATATATATATATATATATATATATATATATAGTACATTCCTTTGAAAAAATAAGCAATGGCTAGTTCCATCCAACCTAAACAGAAATGTTACTATATGATTAAGGGCATTAGTTATGCCCTCAGGTGTCCTTGCAATTTATTTCATATTGATGAGAGTAAGAGACTGTTTGAATGTAGATTGCAGGAACATATCAGACAATTTAGCATCCTATAGTTATGCATTTTAAACTGTTTCATCAAAGTAATGCTTTATCCATTTTACAGCAAGTATAAGTTATATTTGGCAAGAATAATGTATTTAAAGTTAAATTATGTAAAGAGACTGTATACATTTTAAAGTATGGCACAGTGTCACCTCATGGTTTAAATGTAGAATGTAACTGGAAGTATTTAATTTTGTTAGTTAATTATTTTATTGGTAATGATTTTTAATTGGTTGATTGATTTACAGTTTTTGTATATAAGTTTGTGTTTTTTATATACTTCCTTTGAAGGCTTTGCCAAGGCTCCAGACTTCATAAAGCTTTTGTGGGTGTATACCCTATATGTCATATGTATTTATAGTTTCATTTTCTTTACAAGTTGTTTTACAGTAAAAATGATCTTGTCCATTATCAAAATAATGCCTAAATGATAGAGAAATGAATACTAGATTAGGTCATCTGAAGATGAACGGACAGGAAACTCGGAAGTAAAAATCCATAAAAGACAAAATACATCTCAAAGACTGACAAAATGCATTAGCACAGAAACTGAAACCAAAGCCAAACATAAAATGTTATTTTAGTGAGCCCTTAGACAGAAATATTGATATAAATACTAAATATGAACAAGATAAGTAAAGGCAGAGTTCTGATCAAAATCATACCAGTGTAAAGCAGAGAATTCACTGAGTGCAAAGCAACAGGTATCTGTAAGTAAGAAATAAATAAAGAAAAAGAAAACTCATTGTAACTTTACTGATATATGCCATAGACAGGAAAGCAGAAGGTGATTTTTGTTTAGAATTACCCTTTGCGAGAGAAGATAAGCTACAGTGCCAGTTTTTTGGAAAGAAGAATCTATACATTCCATGCCAAATGATGGAAGAAAATCATCTTGAGTTAGTATCTTTTCAAATAACCTAGATACATTTTAAATTAACACAATGAAAAGTTGATAGTGGCCACAATGTTTCTCCTTATGCTGAGGAAATAATTTTATACTGGTGGCCTCAAGGTCTAGGTTGTCATACCATCTGCTTACATGCCCATGACAGAGTTAGGACTTCTTTCTCTGGTTTCTGCGTTGCTCTTTTTTGTCATGCCATCTCCCTTTCATTAGCCTTTGACTCACTCTGCTCTTATTCCCTTTCTCGCTTTCTCTCCATCTTGAGCTGTTTAATGTTTACAGCTGCTTCAGTGCATGGGCATTCAGCTCTATCTCCACTTCTGATTTTGACATTTCAAGGTGTATTATAAGATCACCTGGGGATAGACTTTTTGCTGCATGTTAAAACTCTGCCACAGTTCTCTGCCAATCTCCTTATTTAGTGGACTAATTTTGACTGCACATAAGGAGGCTACTAACTCATCTTTTCTCAGACCTTTAGTTGAGAGCCTTTTTTATCTGTACGCTTTAATGAGATTTAGCATATTTTTGACCATATAAAATAAAACTGAATAAAATAACTGCTGTATATTTATGTTGTGACTGTAAGGGTATACACACGTTGTGTAAAAGACTATCTTACAGGGTCCCCATCATGGCAAACAAGGTATTATGTGATGGAGTGGGCCTATAATTTCACATCTTCTATTAAAATATGTCATGGTATGGCCTTTAAATACACTTTGCTGGCATCAATTAATATATGATGGACAGGGGTGACCATTGAATACTATGTGAGAGGTGGTTAGCCTTAAGAGCATATGATAAATGTATAGAACAACCTTGTGCTATAAAGAGCACCTAACACTCATAAGTAAGCCTTACAGTGAGAAAATGCAGAGCAGATACATAACATGTAGCTTTCCAGGACTTAATCTGCCATGATCTCAACCCAGTCGCTTTCAGTGTTACATTACCAATAGTTATTAAAACACAGCCAAACTAATTCTACAAACAAACATAGACACAAACACAGACACACACACACACACACACACACACACACACACACACACACACACACACACACACACACACACACACACACACACACATGTACGCAGTAGCAGATATACACACACACACACACACACACACACACACACACACACACACACACACACACACACACACACACACACACACACACACACACACACACACACACACACACACACATGGGACTAATGATAGCACAAAGAGCAAACACTAAATAATTGCATGGTAGCAACAACTTTAAGGTACTGTAATTCAAAAGTCAAATGCAAACGGCTGAGATGTCACTTCACCTACATCACAATATTTTAGAATTAAAATTAAAAATACTCCTTATTTGAAAAACTAAAATTAAGTAATGTAGTGTGTAAAAAGAAATACAAAAATGCAGCTGTACACTTGTACAATGAATTATAGGAGTAATGGAGTTAAACAGACTATTGGCATATTGAAATACTCCATCAAACAGGTAATCTGTTCCTGCGACTGCCAGAAACTGAATATTTTATTGATTGCTCTCTAATTCTGGCTTGGAAGTCCAAATGTTGAATAAAGAGGGAGGAATTAAAATTATTGAGTTACATATCATTAAATTTGCAACTTGACCATCCTAAATCATTGAACTGAAGTCTTTCACACCTAAAAAAAAAAAGCTGTAATGGACCTGGCCATTATGTTAGCTCTCATTTCCTGGGTCCATGGTCATGGAAAAGAGTGGTAATAGACTTGTTCTCCATGTAAAACCCAGGTTACAGATCATGTTGTACTCAGAGAAAACCCTAATAGACACTACTGTAACAAAAAATAGCAGTTGCCATAATTGTGGGAATTTGACTAGAGGCATGCTAACTGCAGTGAGGAAAGACCTCATCATTAGCTAATTTGCATGGCTGTAAATTATGTGGTGTTACCATTAGTTCTAATCATCATTTTCTTGTGGAAGTAACTGCTTGTGGTCCTTGCATAGCATTAGCTTAGGCACACCCCAATTCATTCTAGCACATACATGCACGCATTCAAATGCACACACACACACACACACACACACACACACACACACACACACACACACACACACACACACACACACACACACACACGCACGGGATATCCTGACATATCCTTTACCTGTCCCTGAGTTTACAGAATGTCCCTGATGTACCCTCTTATTTTTTCCTTGTTCCTCATAAATCACACTTCATTACAATCCATCAGTAATGCCAGACATAAGAGGTCCATTCCTCTTATTGTTCAGAGACTGCATTGTGATGGTAAATCTGCCACTCTATTATCTTTCTATGTGACTCAGATTAATATCTAAAAACTATACCTGGTATTTTCTAGTGTTGCTCATGGCTTTCTCTGGAATTCTTGCATATAGACATTTAGCAGTACTGAGCCCTTACCATCATCACCACTACCACCACAAACACCCCTCATCCCTTTCAGCTGTCCCTGAATTTAGAGCATGCTCTGACTTTTCCTCTTCTTATCTGCCTTGTTCCTTATAACTCAGGGACCATTGCAGTCAGGCAGTAATACCAGAAATTACAATTTCATATTTGTTAAATCCTCAGTTAGCAAAGAAGCCTAATGCACTAAGTTGTTAATAATCACACTCCTATGCCAAAGGTACAGGGTTTGATTCCTTATTTCAGTTTTGGTAAGCCTCTATTACCTTTATAAATAGCTGAGGATAATATTAAGGTATCCCTGGTTTCTAGTGTCCCCCCTGCAGATGTCTTGCATCTTTTGTGAAGCTAAACCTGTTGTTTTATTAACTTTTTAAGTGTTAGGAATAATAACTGTAGTGGTGGTGCTGTGGTAGCATTGTCACCCCGCAGTAAAACATTGTCCTGTTTGATTCTCAGCTAAAGCATCTTCTGTGTGGAGACATGCGTGAATGGGTGTACCTTCGTTGAAGGTTGTGTGTCAGAGCTGGCAACTTGGCATGTAAAAATCTACTGCCAATCATTAGCAGACCAGAGTTCTGCTGTGGTGACCCCATAAGCCGAAAGACACAACAAAAAAAAGTGTTAGGAATAATATTTAAAATGTCCCTGGTGTCCAGTGTACCCCATTATATGTTTTCATCAAAACCTGTTATTCTGCTAACATTTTGAGTGCTTTTATGTAATATTTAAAATTTCCTGATGTCTACTGCCTCCTAGTATTGAAGGATTTGCTTGTTAGTCTATGGGAGTTTACACCCTCCTAGCAGACACAAACACACACACACACACACACACACACACACACACACACACACATGCACATACCCTCCACCACCACTCATCTGTTAACTCAGAGCCAATTACCTCTAACATGATCTCACCATTTCAAAGTAATGGGTGATCATGATCCTTTGGCAAAGTGAATTGTTGCTCGTCTGTCTAATACAGATGACGAACAAGTGAGGTTGTTTATTTATATGTTTTATTACATAAAAACATCATGATGGATAGCAACATTACAAAATATAAACAAACTGATTGACAGACTCTACACATATATGCTTACATCTCAACAGCTTACCACAAAATGGCAGTCACAGTCGCATGTGCTCAGTATTTACTGTATACACTTGTGCAAGCCCCTGGAAAGCTTCTCAAAGCATTACATACACATTGATCTGCATGAATTAACTCTGACAGCCAGGCTAACTTACTCAGCTGAGGGATTCTCTGAATTACTCAGCTGTTTAAATGCTTTACTGCAGTTATGTAGGGTGGAGGGCAGCTTTACTGCAGTTATGTAGGTTGGAGGGCAGCTTTACTGCAGTTATGTAGGGTGGTGGGCACAAGGATAATTGGCATTGTCCATTCCCCCAGAATGCATCATTTGCAAGTAGCTCAGCCAAGGAGGCAGCCCAGCATGATGATTTTATAAACCCCATAGAATCTTTATGCTGAACTGAATGAATTCATTATCTCTGAATTGGAAAGGGCTACTGCCATCAGGAAATTGATGATTTAAGGTTAGTTTTGGAGGTAACCTTTTTTGAATCTCATGAATTGTTTCTTGCTAACTTTCCATTGGATGAGATGTTAAATCATGGTTCAAGCTACTTGAATCAGTGGCAGCACTACAGTTACACTACTAAATGTAAAATATTACATGGTACATACACACACACACACACACACACACACACACACACACACACACACACACACACACACACACACACACACACACACAGATACACACAGACGCACACACACACACACACACACACACACACACACACACATATATATATATATATATATATATATATATATATATATATACATATGCATATATATATATATATATATATATATATATATATATATATATATATATATATATATATAGAGAGAGAGAGAGAGAGAGAGCTAAATAGATATAGGTTGTTTTGTTTACAATGAAAAACATCCATTTGTATACTAGTAACCATTATTTCCAAAAACATAACTGTAATGTCAAATAAAACCATTAAAAGTTTAAAAGGTCATCAATTCCTTCTTTATTCTTTTATCCTTCATTATTTCTCTTATTTACCTTTCCAAAGCACCCATATGCTACATAATATTATGCTATTAATCTTTTTAATTTGTGAAATTTGAAATTAAACATAGTATCTATAAACCACGTTAGTCTGTTTTGTACTAGTAAGACCAGAAACTTCAAAAATCTCTTAAATAAAAAAGATTAAATGTTCTTCTTATTACCATCCTTTATAAATGTACATCCTTTCTTCATTCACAGTATATTTTATTTCATACATTACTGGAATTTACTTCTCTGGCAACCTCCACAAGTTCCAAGTATCTGGCGTATATCTTTCCTGTTTTCTCCTATGTAAACTTGCTAAATTATATTTACAAATTAAAGATATTCCAACTCTTGTGCAATGCAAAACATTTTCACTATTTCCTCACACCATTTTTTCTAAAGCTCTCTATAAATTTTCCTCTATTGTACAATTTTACAGAAATGTTCATAATTTAGGGTCACTTTGTATCGATTTTAACCCTTTTACCAAGCAGTTTGTCATATAGTGGTAGTAAATTTATTTTCAGTAAGCAATTTAAAAAGGATTACTCTTTCATAAAACTTTTACTATAATCCACATATGCAAAGAGGCTCTCTCTCTCTCTCTCTCTCTCTCTCTATATATATATATATATATACAGTAAATAGTATGTATACTATTAGTATATGGACCATATTCAGTCCATCCTTTTTGCTCTCTATTATATAATCCCCCTATTCTTAATAACAGGATTTAAGTTTGTCCCATTTATCTGTAGTGTGTACTTTCATCTCCTTTAGTACTTCTAAATTTCAACCTATAACTCCCACATCCTACCTCTCTTTTCATTGTGCCTTTCTACGAATTGTTTAAGAAAATTTCCATTTCATCCATATTTTTTCCTAAGTCATGTAAATATTATTTTCAACCTTCAACCTCTTCACAAAAGTTGATTCTGCCTGCATTGGTTTAGCTAACTGCAGATATACTTCTTCATTTTCCCTTTTAATTATGTACCTCTGCTTTATCGTGGTGCAGCGGTAGTGTTGCTGCTTCACAGCAAGAGGTTCTCCTGTTCAATTCTCGGCTGAAGTGTGGGGAGTGCCTTCTGTGTGGAGTCTGCATGTCCTCCCCGCGGTTGGGTGGGCGTTCGAAAGACATGTTTAAATAGCCGTGCCTTGGTTGTACGTCAAGCTGGCACCTTGGCGTTTGTGAAAATCTACTGCCAATCATTAGCGGACCAGAGTTCCGCTGTGGCGACCTCTAACTGGGAAAAGCCAAAAGATAACAACAACAACCTCTGCTTTATCATCCCAGCCCTTATCCTAGACTCTTTTTGAGTTAATTTTCATTTATATATTATTAACCATTCCTGTTGTCAAGTAATATAAATGTTCTATGATTTATCTGTAACTGCTTACTATCTTGTCTCTAATTTTCCTGGTTTAAGCATATCCTTTTTAATTTAATTTTATAGCTTCACCTCCATTAAGGCTAAGTATTATACAGATCTTGCATACAAATGTGATCTGTCTGCCATCACTTAAGGTGCAATTACACTTCCTCTTTCATTACAAAATAAGCTTTTAGCCTGTTAATGGGTATACCAGTTTAAATGTGCATTTCTACTTCCTTAAACTTAGCATAACTGCTAAAAACAAGGAAACTCACACACCATTCAACCTTGACAACCCCATAAATTCCTATTATAGAATAAACAATATATCTCTGCTGTAAATACCACTCTTCTGTATGTATGTTCCTTCTGATGGATTATTGCCAGTTTAGTTTTTCTGTTTGCAGCTCTTAAACTTTCTCTCCCTACTTGCATTCTTGCATTTTAAATTTTCCTTCTCCCACCATAACATTTTCTTTCATTTTAAGTCAGTCACTTTCTGGTCAAAACAACCACTCCTAAACATTCTTCAGGTAAGAGAAATTGAATTACTTTGTACACAAGAGTAAAGCAAACTATTGTCTTTCATAGTGATATTACTAACATCCTGTAAAACACACACACATACATCCACATTTTGTCTTTTGAGCAAGTGTGAAATCTATGAACCTTATTACACTGCATCAAATGCTGTTAACTTTCAGTATTAATAATTTCCATTCTTTGGTCACATTTGAATTTTCTACATCTTTCGTTTCCTTTTTCGCATATTGTTTTTCAATAGTATTCCCACCATCCTACAGCTTTTCTTCTTTACAAAATATGTTTTCATCTAACCCTGTTTGGAGCACAAAATAAACATTATCAGTGGGTTCACACTTCCTGTCTATTTCTAAACACACACATCTTCATGTTTATTTCATATTTTCTAATACAGCTGTTTTATCACATATACAGCTTTTATGATCTATTTTTGTTAATGCATCTGTTGCACACCCTGCAGAAGTCTCTGTCCTTATTCTATTGTGTTAATTCTGTTCACCTGCAACTTAGTTGCCATTTCTATTATAGAAGATACTTTTTTTCTTCAGAAAATTCTATACAGTCCATACAGAAATAATGTTTATGTACAATTGCCACTGTTTATCTTTGAATACCCTCATTCTCTACAAATTTCACATTTTTCACATATTCTTTAAACACATAACAAACTTCAGAGGAACAGGGTGTTCTCCTTGTGCCTTGTTTGAATTACTTACAATTTGGTGGCACAGTAGTACAGCAGTTCACATTATTGCCTCACAGCAAGAGGTTCTCCAGTTCGATTCTTGGCTGGGGTACTCTGTGCAGACTGCACATCTTCCCTGTGCTTATGTGGGTTTCTTCCAGGTGCTCTGGTTTTCTCCCATGTTCTAAAGACATGCATCTGGAGCATTTCTCCCTATGCCTCCGCTGAAAATGGGCTCTGTCCCACTCTGAATTTCCTGGTAAACAAATGTTAAATAAATAAAAAATAATTACTTATTATTGCATTTAACTTGTTGTTATTACATATTATACTCTTGGGTCTGTCATTGATTTGTTTTGTTTAACTCTGCATGTACATGCTATCTATCATGTTGTACTGTACATATATTTCTGGATGCTCTCTGAAAATGGACTTTGTTCAGTAGGGATAACAAGGCCAGCAAGCCGTAAATTAAATAAATAAATATTTAGTAAAAATACCACTTCATTTTTTTTTGAAAATAGGCCATTGCCTAGTCTGAGTAACCAGGTCAACCAAACTAAATAAACACACATATTCTGCACATATGTAGCTTCTGAAGCCCTCTTGCAATACACTAATAATAGTGTAGTCATTGCCGGATTAACCAGTGTTTTTAACGCATTGACATAACATTTTGACTTTTTTTATAGGAAAAAGTCCTACCTCTATCCTGCTTTTTTGTTTGGTCCTAATACATCTCATATTTTCAGTAATAAAATACTTCTTGGGGGTCTACAGTTGCCTGTGCATTGTACTTTGCATGATCAGACACTCCAATAACTGCCACATAAATTGCTTTTTCTATTATTTCTGCCTGTTCTTCAGCTTCCACTCAAAATTGCATGCCAGTTACAATTGTCTATGACTAGATGATTTTTTTTGTAGTGGAATGACCTAATTTCTGACTTCATGCAACAGTCATTTAAGCTGTGCTATATTTAAAGTCATTAATATCACAATGAAACATTCCTCTTTTTCAAAAGTATTAATTCCTCTTCTGTTTTATAACTTTCTTTGATTGCCTGTTTCACCATACTAGTAAATAAACTTATTCAGCTCATCTTATAAACATTTTACTTCTTTGGTAACAATTCATTCTTTAGTAGGGTCTCAGACGCTGTTGGATTCTTGGGTATGTGTAACATAAGAGTAACACAGGCTTGTTCTGAATTACATCCACGTTTGATTAAGTCTCTATAACTGTAAAAAAATATGAACTCTACCTACCTGAGCATCAAAATCACATCTTTGAACTCTGGTTTACCATAACCAGTTTAGTCAACAATTTACTTCCTTACTGACATGTAACCTTTACTGGTGAAATTATATCGTCTTGTTTAATTCTGTCATGAACACTTTCCGTACTCATGCAAAACGAATATTCTGTCCTGTGAATTACTGTGCATCAATATAGTGCTTTATGTTGAAATGGAAAAGATCTTGGATAAAATACAGGCCACTGTGGCCCAGTCTACCTACCTGAAATAAAATAAAGTAAAATAAAATAAAACAATATTCCAGGCAGCAATTCTTGCTTCTAATTATCTTCAAAAAGTGCCCATTACATAAAAGTCTACTAATGATTTATTGATGCTGTAACCAAGATGTGTATTAAGGCTTGAAGTATTTTGGCAGTGTTTTGTGCTTTTTTGTGATCTTTCTTATTATTTACTGGAATAAATAAATTATAAAGGTCATATGGCAATTAATTTTTTCATGGTTAGATACCAGGCTTGCAGCTGAAGGCATCATTGAGCAATCTAGCCCAAATTCCAGGTTCCCCCAAACTCTGTCTGGTTAAATGACTTGCTTAAGGTCTTAAAAGCTCACTGTGGGCTTATGGCATCACACTATGCACTACAGGAACTGCAGCTCAGAGCCTTAACCCTCTGCGCCAACTTCCAAATTTATTATATTACAGAGGAAAGGTGTGCTGTGATTTTAACTTGCTCTTTTATCAAGATGAAAAGCAAGATTTCCGAGGGATGTTTTAATAAATGTTATATTTAATTTTCCTTCAAAATTTCTGAATGTAATTTTTCTCTTAATCGTATCAGCCATGAGTCAGACAAATAGGGTAAGGGTAAATGCAGCATACATATGTTGACAGTTTAGAGTAACCAATCATCAGTTTTTTTTTGGGGGGTGGTGGAAAGAAATTGCTATTTTTAGAAAAAAATTCGTAATAAATAACTTCTTTCACAGTCTTTTCTCTCAGTCTCTTTTCTCATAGTTTATTCTGTATATGAAACTTAAGTTCAGAAATGCAGCAACGTTCAGTCTTTTGGGATGCATAACAAAACAGGTTGCTTCATGCATGACAATGCCTATATCTAATTTGTAGCTTGGTAGTACATTTTATATTAGCAGTTGTAAATTATTCTAACAAACAGATGCTGAGATTGACAGCTGCTTGACTGACAATACTGCCCTCACAATCCTTATTTTTTTCTACAAATTTCATTCAGCTGTCTACTTGCAAATCATTTAAAAGTTCTTTCTTAGGAGTAAACTGGATTGCTTCTATACATTTATTAATGGCATCAATATTGAAATATGTCAGTTTAGAAATTATGAAGGTTATTTATTACTTGTTACCAAGTATAATATTTAAATAGTGCATTAAAATAAAAGTAATGAGTTATACAGGACAACCAGGGAAGAAATGGACATTTTTTACAGCATATAATATAAAGGAAATTTAAAAAAATGATTGACTTTATACAACAAGAGTATTAGAAGTCTAATTTATTTGAACATCAAAATATTAATATGCATGGATATAAATAAAAACAAAAAAAATTAGTAGTCAGAGAATTTTAGTCATTCCTGAATCAAAAAAGAAGTTCAAGAGGTGATAAAGCATGCCTCAGAAGATCTGAACTAATTTAGTCATTCAGTTCATTTTCATTAACCTCTATATTTTATTTAACAACAATATTAATCCAAAAACTTGAAAATTAAATATACAAGATCATGCCTTCACTTTCATCCCTTAACTTGAAACAAGTAACAGAATTTCATTTATTTGATTTTATGATAGTCTGCTTCATAATTAACTATCATTGCTGCTCCATTCTACACTTTGAAAAAGACTGACATGAGAAATTGTCAAAATGGTGAATGACTTATTGATTGCAACCTGGTGATGTTGTTACCGCATAACAATAAGTTCCTAGTCCTCAGCATAATGAGACCAAAAGACACAAACAGTAAGTGCTCAGTAATAGTTTAAAAAATCAGATATACTATCATTGTTTGCAAAATTCTGCAGTGCTACTGTTCATTGTTTGGTACAAATAAATGCTGCTGGTATAATAGACATAGCCACCTTTAATATCTTTATTAACATGGTTACAAGGACTAAAAACTAGACAAAAAAAATATGTTGAACACTAACTCACCCCTTCACCAGCTTCCTTAAACTCATAGCTGGAACATCTTGCTAGAGTTTACAAATATATATGCCTTCATGTTAACTGTGGAAATGTCTTTATATATGTTTGTGTAAAATACACATCATTCGATCTGCACAATGTTAATTGCAAAGCTGAAAAAAATGTGCTTCAAAAGCTAATTAGTAAAAGACAGCATCATAAATATTAAAGAGCAAAACAGTAAACAACATTCCTTCTTTCCTTTTGCGACTTCCCTCATCACCAG
Source organism: Protopterus annectens (assembly GCF_019279795.1). NCBI lineage: Eukaryota > Metazoa > Chordata > Ceratodontiformes > Protopteridae > Protopterus > Protopterus annectens. Next base: position 474,154,795 of record NC_056742.1, read on the forward strand.
ATAACAATAATTAATTAGAAATTAAAGCAACTGGGACCCATGGCAAATTCCAAAAAAAAAATACAGTAAATGCAACCACTATTACAACAAGGAAGAATTATATTCCATAAGGCTGCTTGGTTGCATTCTAGTAGAAATTAAAAGTATGCTTTGCAGTCAGTAAAAAGCCTCAAATACAAAAGTTACAGAAAATACCTTTTCAGTCCAGGTTATGCAAGTTCATCTCAAAACAGTAACCTACCCCCGTGCACTATTAATATAGCTAAAGGCAACAGGTTTATATTTTGCATTATTTTATATTACCTACTGATGTCTCTTATACTTAAATACTGACACTTGAGATATTTATTATGATAGTAAACATTGCAATGCATCCATCATCCATATGTATGCCTGAGCATACAAAGGATAATTCAGAGGATATGTTTCAAGTATTCCAACAACTTTTTCATAACACAGAGTCCTCCAATACCAGTACACAGAGCTGGCTATATGCAATTGTTTTTTTTTTTTTGTTATGGGAAGGCAAAGGTTCCTTATACTCCCTGTTGAAGGGAGATGTTTCCCTTGCACCCTATGACTAATAAAAATTTCAGAGAAATCAGAATCTCAGGGTAAGCCATAAACAGTTTAGATAATTAAAGTTTGATAATCTGCTTTTGAACAAATAGGTTTTGAAAATAAAACGGCCAAAAGACCAAAAGAATACAGCCTGAGAATATCAGTGAACATATTTTGTAAGACAATGGCAAAATGTATAATGCATACCTAGAGTATTTCTTGTCATAATGCATACCTTCTTTAATAATACCAATACTAATTATTAACTGGACACATTACAGTCCTTGGATAAATGACCATGATTATGCAGCTGGTCTTTTTAGCTCAGGATATGGTCAAAAGGCACAGAGCAAATGCAACAACAAGGAACAAGAATACTGTTTCTTAAGGGAGAATCATGGTCTGGCAAGATCTACCATACCATAAAACCTTGACTGTAAGGCCAAAGAAAATGTATATAAATCAAGCAATGCATTAAAGATTGGTTCAAGCTATCAGCTCATATTCAGTTGGAAAATGTACTACTATAGCAATAACCCATGCCTGGGTGTGGGTAATGCTGGATTTACCCACGTTTGCTGTGGTTTGGTCCCGAGGGCAAAGCCCGAGGGACCAAACAAAGCCAACCGTGGGTAAATCCAGCATTACCCACACCCAGAAGTGGGTTATTGCTATTATACAATGACATTATTTAAGAAAAAAAATAATTACTTTTCTTAAATAATGGCATTGTATAATGCCTCCTTGCTGCCCTTCTGCAGCTGTCTGGTATTCCACGGAAGTTCTAATGTACTGCACATGCCTACGCAGTGCATCAGAGCTGTGGGCAAAAGCAACGGAGAAAGCAAGATCTCCATTGCTTTTTACTGTTTCGCTATGTTAAATGGGTTTAACATAGCGAGACAGCTTTAAAAAAAGCAACGTAGAATCTCTGTTGCTTATTTTAAAGCTGTCTTGCTATGTTATGAGACAGTTTTGAAAAAATCAGCGGAGAAAGCAAGATCTCCGTTGCTTTTTACAAACTGTTTCACTATGTTAAATGGGTTTAACATAGTGAAACAGCTTTAAAATAAGCAACAGAGATCTCTTTATTAAAAGCTGTCTCGCTATGTTAAACCCATTTAACATAGCGAGACATGTTTAAAAAAAAAAAGCAACAGAGAAAGCAAGATCTCCGATGCTTTTTACACACTGTGTTGCTATGTTAAAGGAGTTTAACATAGCGAGACAGCTTTAAAAAAAGCAACGGAGATCTCCGTTGCTTTTTTTAAACCTGTGTTGCTATGTTAAACTCCTTTAACATAGCGAGACAGTGTTTTAAAAAAGACTTATACTAATGGAGAAAGTCCGGGCGACTGGACCTTTTTCCATTAGTGTAAGTCGATTTACAAAAGCACGCTGACTAATCAGCGTGCACGTTTTGGAATATTAATGGGGGGGTCATGGTATAATAAGGCTTTTGTATATATGGGAGAATTTTATGTAACTATCATTGCTATAATGTATGTCATTTATAATGTCAAATGAAATAATTAGTTGTTTCATTAACTGTGTGCAGTGTAGGCTAAGTGCTCATTTAGAAAGTTTTGTGACTTGAATTAAAGTTTAAAGTGTTCCTTTGATATAGGCAATATGAATATCTGGTCCTCAAATTAAACCATTTATATTTCTGATAACCCCCTGTGAAGTGGTCTGATGAGCCCAGATCGGTAAAACATTTCATCCATGTGGATTTAAGAAGATATATGAGACAAGCAGGACAGACGTTTACAGCTACATCCAAAGCAAACATAGAGGATCAATACATTAAGCATTATAAAATAAATCATATTCTTCAACAGAATTTTACAGTGTAAGGATAAAAAAATTAAGGACTCATGAAGTAGACATCTTGGGCTGATTAAACAAAACTTTAGTCTGCTTTTGTTTGGATTAGGTTTTTCTTCTAATCTGCTCTTATTTTGGCTGAGTGAAGTATTTTTAGTTTATTTTTGTTAAAATAATAAACATACAAGTTCTAGTACAACACAAAGCTCAAGCCTCCAGTTTCTTGAATGCTTAAAATAATGAAATGTTGAGCAAATCTCGTTGAAATTATGCTTTAGGAGATAATGTGTGCATAATATCAATTCTTTATTAAACTGCAAAATTGTATGTTACCTTAAAGCAAATGTTTTATATTAATTATCCTTTCCCACCCGAAAAGGAATGTAGCCTTCCTGGGTGAAATGGTAAGTACTGACTGTTAAGCTGACCTTGACTTCTTCACATCTTGTTTCATAAACTGTGTCAGAAGCTGAAAACAGGCTGTGTCTATATGGGGATTTACTATGACGGAGGTGACTCTTAGGGTAACAGCAAGGGTTGCTTTGAGAATAAATTTTCGGTTGCTGGAATGTTTTTAATGTAAAGATAAAAATTGTGTGTACTGAAGCTGCATCTGCTGAGTTCTTTTCAGAGTGAAAAATATTTCAGGTTTTAATTAGCTCAGTTATGGCTTTAACAAACTGCACAAACTCTTTTCAGGAAATAAATGTAGTCAGTATCCAATACCTGCTCAGTCTCCAAGAAGAATCTGACCAGCATCTGCTCAGTGATAAGTAAAGAAGTGCAATCAGTGACCACCACTTGCTCAACCTCCAACAACATATATCTACATATCAACTCTACTAAAGCAGCTACTATTCCCACCAGAACCTGAAAAATTAATAAAGTTTTGAAATAAATCTAAGACCAGAAGATGAGGAAGCTTATTTGGTGCTGTTTGAAATGTGTGGCTAGAGAGAAAAAACATAGTTGAACCTTGATGGTGCTGATGCATATAATTAAGAGTACCTAAAACACAGCATTCTGATTAGGCCTGGAACTTCATTTGAAACACTGTCACTTAAATTTTACAACTGGACATTTTGTATGGACAGAAGGGTAAGGTCATAAATGGCTGACCTAATGCATATATTATAACTGTGGCTAGAACTTCATATAAGTAATGTTAATGGAATTCCCAATTGTTGGCTGTAGATACAATTAAAAGGGTGCTCCCTATCAATTTTAGGAAATGTGTATTCCAGAGTGGCAATAAATATTTTGAACAGCTAGTTGTTTCTTGCAAAATATCTACTGTTAACATAAATTGCAAATCCTGAGTAAGACTTGCATGCATCAAGGGACAATAACAAACTTTATCCTAAGTATGTTTCTTTGTATGTGACAAGAAATAATATTACCATCTGAACTGGTTTGTTTTAAATGTACTAGATAAAAGCAAATAGCCAAATACTGCACAGATACTAATAGCAATACTTTACAAGTCAATGCGGTTAATACTAATCCTTAAGCTGTATCTGAAATTAGATTTATGGAATATGAGCCTATGGAGAGTGATAATGCTCAGCTTTTAACTACTAGGACCCAAGAGTCTGCCTTTTGTCACTTGCTATTACCAAACTTGTTAAATATATTATCATGGTAGAAGGAAAGAAATGGCAAGGTTTGTCAGAATCAGAGTGTATGGTTACATTAGCTAGCTTATCATATATTTCTAAGAACAAAACAACTATTAAATAAAAAGAAGCTCCAAAGGTTGTGGTGTCTCCATATTCATAAAGGATATGCACACCTCCAGACTGGTAGCCCAGCATAACGCAACGGAGATACTTCAGGTACAACTAACATTGGGTAAGATGCCAATTCTGGTCGTAGTCTGCTACAGGTCCCCAACCATGTCCCAGAACTCTCACTCCACAATCCTAAGCACCCTGGAATCTATTAGGGTCCAGCCAAACACTCTCATATTAGGTGACTTCAACTACCCCTCCATCAACTGGGTAAACTACTCATGCACCAATGCACTGGCCCAACATTTCCTGGAATTCATCAATTCCAATGCCCTGGACCAGATCATTCTTACCCGCACTAGAAGAAGCAACATTTTTGACCTGGTCATTACTAACATGGGCAACCATTGCTCTACACCAATAGTCAACTCATCCCTACTTAGATCCGACCACAAACTAATGACCATGGGAATTCTCATCTCAACCACACTCCCCGTAAAATTAACCACTATGACAAACTTCTCCAAAGCTGACTTTGAACTCCTAAAAACAGAGCTGGCTAACTTCACAGCGCTCATGCCAATGGAAAATATTTGCATGAATGCCAAATCATACACCAATACACTGTACGAACACTTACATAAATGCATAGAATTAGCGATACCCAACAGAACCAAGAAGCTCTCCTCCAAAAGAAGGAAGCCAATCTGGTGGCCCCCTGTCATTAATAGGCTCTAGAACAGAAGAAAGAAACTGTTTCAGAAAAAGGTGAAGTCCCAAGACTGGAAAAATTCCCTTATTAGCCTCAACAAAAAGTTGAGATCCCTCATCAAATCCACTAAAGCCAACTATGAAGGCAGAATTGTGGCAGACACTAAAAATACCCACACAGCCTTCAATAGTTATATCAAGAATCTTCATGGCAATACTCAGATCTGCTCTGAGTTACTGCACAATGGTACTTCCTATACTGAGCCAACAGATATTGCCAACATACTGGCTGACATATTCAGTGCCAACTTTACTCCTCTCTTCCCCCCAAAAGACCATTCACAATACCAGAAGAATGCCAGGCACCAGGTATCACTGCAACACAGGTTAAATCTGCATTGTCCAAGGCTAAGAATTCAGCATCCATAGGATCAACAATATCCCTGGCTGTGTTCTACATGAACTACAAAGTGAACTGGCACCACATCTGTGTGCCTTGTTCAATCACAGCCTCACCTCAGGCTTTGTCCCTACCAAATGGCACACTGCTACAGTCAGCCTTCTCCATAAAGGGGGAGCAAACACAGACCCTGGGAATTATCACCCCATTAGCCTGACAAGCCTAATATGTAAGGCTATGGAGCCCATCATTATGAACCTATTTAACAAAGACATTGGGAATCTCCAAACTCTAGATCTCATGCACTTTGGTTTTGTGAAAGGTAAATCATACCTGCACAACCTGGTCAACTTCTTTGAGTCAGTCACCAGAGCAGTGAATGAGGGTAAGGCAGTTCATACAGCTTACCTCGATCTGGCCAAGGTCTTTGATACCATTCCTCACTTGGGAATTATTGATAAACTTACCAAACTAGGCATCAACCCCTATATCATTAGGTGGGTTGCAAAGTGGCTTGCAGATAGAACTCACAGCATGAAATTAGCAGACTCCAAGTCAGAGTGCTGAACAGTGACAAGTGGACTCCCACAGGGATCGGTCCTAGGTCCTCTCCTGTTTGGTATCTAGTTCTCAGAAGTCCATGCCAACATGGAGGGCCTCTGGCTGATCAAGTTCACAGATGACTGCAAGCTGGGAGCCGTTATTAACTTGCCAAGTGATACAGACATCCTACAGAAAGGCATGACTAAGACAAGTGACTGGTGTCAAAACCTTGGCCTTAACTTAATGCCAAAAAATGCATTGTCATTCCCTTTGGAAAAAAGTCAGTTCCCACTAATTACCACATAGATGGGAATTCACTAAATACTGAAGGCATTATACGAGACCTGGGGACACAAGTTAACAGCAACCTCGCCTTCGATCACCATATTGCCACTGTTGTCAAAAAGTCCTTCTATGTAGCACATCTCATTATTAAGGGTTTTGCATAAAGGAAGAAAGAGATCATCATCTCTCTCTACTCCTCCCTCATTTGACCAATCATCGAGTACAATGCCCCACATTTGGCATGTACCTCACTAGACACCTGCAACAGCTGGAGAGGACACAAAAGTACCTCACAAAGGGGATCCTAGGCCTTAAACACATGTCCTACATGGAGAGACTCAAAAAGCTCCAGCAATTCTCTGTCTCATATCTTCTACTGAGAGGTGATCTCTGCTTGACTTACAAAGCCATGTCTGTCCCAGCCCTGTTTGAAATGCTACATCTAAAGAAATCCCAATCCCTCTGCACCACATGTTCCAGAGACCTCAACCTCATTACCACTATCACAGAACATGCTAGAGTGACAGGTTTATAACCAAGAGACTTCCCATGCTCTGGAACAGGCTTTCAATACATGTCAAGCAGAGAACCTCATTGGCCTTCTTCAAGAGAAATCTTGATGAGTGGATGGGAAATAGAAAATACACCCTGGGGATCACTCCAGTGGTTCTTCTTGATAGAGGCACTGGTAACTAACGTCAGGCAGCACAATGCCAGGGATATCTATGGGATAGGCTTGTAAAGACTCCAGAGCCATTAGCCTAGTACACACCTGTGAACCTATTAAAAAACTAAAATAATAAGAATATATGGTCACAAAATGAAACATCCTACAGCACAGGCAGAACTACGTACCCTATTAGGCAAACTCTTGGCACCAGTAGTTCTGTTGCTTAGCTTATCACATGATGCCATAATTGGCGAACATTTTAACACCCATGGAAGTCGTAGGAAAAGTTCTCCTGGATGTCTTGCCAGAAATATAGAGCCCCATTAATAGTCAATTGTGGGACTAGAAGCCACAAAGGAACTCAGATACAACTCTGGTGAATGTCCAGCCATACATAATGGTGTGTCATGCCAAAAGACCCCAGTTACTAGCATAATAGAAGACAGCAATCAGTGTAAAAACTTCCAAGAAAGGACTAATGGTTAAGAATAGACTAAGGAAAGTATGTGGAAAACCTGAAGAAGAGATGAAAGAATTTCATACTGAGGCCAAATGGAAATGGGAAAATGAAGAGTTCTTATCTTATTCCTGATGCAAACCAAGCCAAGATAAGGGCAAAGAAAGGAATTTACTATAGAAATAGAGAAAAGATCCCTATCAGTACCCATGGCGGAAGAAAATTATTTTTATCACTTACCTCACTGGCCCTCTTCAACAGAAATCTTGATGAGTGGATGGGAAATAGAAAGTTCACCCCAAGGATCACTCCAGTGGCTTTACTTGATAGAGGCATTCATTGGGATTTAACATTGAGCGGCATGATGGCAGGGTACTTCAACTGGCTAGGCTTGTAAAGGCTCCAGGGCCATTAGTCTAGTACACATCTATGAACTTATGACCCTATTATGAATTGTCTCTTACAGAGGGTAAAATATATGACTGGCAAAAGTGTGTACCTCCACTTTTTGAAGAGGCCACAGCCTCTACTTCATATCAGACTTCTGGTGAAAAAAATAACAATCTTGTCTCACCTCCAGATAAGTCATGTAAATTTCAAGAAGGCCTTGAGAGCAAACAAAATACTAAGCAGAGCTAGTGAAATGCGTCAAGAATAGATAGGTAGACAAATAAGAGAACACCCCCACTTCTTACCTGTACTATGATCTAAGAAACAGCCTGCATTAGAGGGTAACTAGAGACAAAAAAGTAGAGATACATGCCAACTCATCGACAGCAGTATTGGTGAATGCAAAAACACAAGAAAACAATTCACCTATAAATTCACAGAGCATTGAGATAGTACAATCCAGAGCATATCTGAAACAATCCAGTGTTGGTTTTGACTTACTAAACAAATACTTGGTAAGAGAATATTTAATTTGATTTGTATTTTACATTTTACCTCGATTTTTTGCAGTTTGCAAGAAAAAAGGTTTGTAGACAGTATAATTTATTTATTTATTTATTTAGTTAGTTAGTTTATTAAGCATCTTTATTGAATTATCACCTGTACCGCATTTGCGGTGGTGCAGCGGTAGCATTGTTGCCTCACAGCAAGAGGTTCTACCGTTTGATTCTCGGCTGGAGTGCGGGGAGTGCCTTCTGTGTTGAGTCTGCATGTCCTCCCCGTGGTTGGGTGGGCGTTCGAAAGACATGCGTAAATGGGCATGCCTTCATTGAAGGTTGAACATCGAGCTGGCACCTTGGCGTTCATAAAAAAATCTACTGCCAGTAATTAGCGGACCAGAGTTCCATTGTGGTGACCCCTAACCGGGAAAAAGCCGAAAGACCAACATTGAATTATCACCTGTGACATAGGCAAATTTATGTTTATATAAAAGTAATCAAACTGTATTAACAAGTTCACATTTAGAAACATTATACTTCACATATAGTAAAATGCATTTTGATTTATATATGTATGTGATGTTCTATATTGGTTGTCATGATGACCTGTATCTCTCTCTGGTTTACATGCCTGCTCTGTGCTTCTTGCTCAAATGATACACACCTGAGTAAAACCAACAGCAGACACAGCCTTTCAATGAACAGTGTGTTTATCAGTTTCTCAAGCCCTCTGAGAAGTAACCATTGCTCAGATTGGTACCACATGTTCTAGCCATGCTCAATAGAATATAGGCTTGATACAGACCACCTGCATTCAGGTGGCCATGGCCTGGATGATGTTGAATCTTAAAATTATAATATTGTAAGGTTAAGGCTCATCTGGATAACTTTGGGTTGCAATTGGTCTAGCAATGGAACCATTACAAAGGGTCATGATAAGTGATCAAGACATATTACGTAAAAAGACACTAAACCTCTCACGCGGAGCTTGCACGGCCAACCAACCTTGAAAACAACACAACGGCCAGCAATAGAGTTCCAAATGCTTTATTTAGCACAAAATGGACATGAAAATGCCCAATTAATAATCCGACATAACTTATTCATTCAAACTAGTTTCGGCAAATAGCCTTCCTCAGTGAAGCTAAAGGATGAGTGCCAACTAGTGTAACTACGCTATTTATAACGTTTAATACACCATGAAACAGCCAATCAAATTTTTGATTATAGATTCTAATGTGGTTTAAATAAAACCTTTACTTAGATCCACACATATCTTATAACAAAAGATGAAAATGACAACAGATATATTATTGTTGACAATTGTCAGTAATCAATGAAACAGTGATATAAATATATATGTATATATGTATTGTTTGTGTGCAACTTAATGATCTAATAAGAAATAGTTAATAGTTAGAGTGGAATGGGAATAGTGATATTGAATATACCAAAATATTAATTACTATATAATATAGTAAATATAGAACATAAATAATATCCTCAAGATGAAAAAAGGTGATAAACCCTTATTGTAAATACAATAATATACAATAGTATACAAAACATAAATATGTCTAATAGATGAACATACTGATAATCATCTCTAAGTTAGTGGTATTATGTATAAATAAAACAACAACACCTATAAAAATTATATTTATAAATGGTCATTGAGACCAGGAGCAAACAAAGCCCCGAGATGTATTATCCAGTATTTTTCTTTAAATGTGAGTGTATTTTCCCACCCCTGTTGATGGCTTCTGTCTCCCACTATTCGATCTATGATGGTGAGCATAAAATGCGCTGTAGGATGTTTAAGTGTATGTTGATATAGGGCATTGGTGATTTTCTTATTCTTCATATTACTTCTATGTTCGCCAATCCTAATCCTAAGTGAGCATGATGTTTTGCCCACATAGAAAGATGAGCACTGACATGTAGCAAGGTAAATGACCCAGTTGCTGGAACAGTTCCCAAAAATTCTTAAATCATAAACTTTGCTGGTATTAGCACTATTAAACTGTTTCGTTTTATTAATCTGACTACAGGACATGCAATGTCCGCATGGAAAAGTACCCACCAATTCCTTTCCGGTCATGGTCAGTTGTTTATATTTAGCTCCCCCACTATCATGATGTTTATAATGTGAAAAAATAGAGCCTAGTGTTTTGCCCCTTCTGTAAGAAAATTGACAACGATGGCCCAGTTGTTGCCTGAGATAATCATTAGCAAGCAGAATATTCCAATTCCTATCCAGAATACTTCTTATAATCTGGTGATTTCTGCCATACATAGTTACAAATCTCAAGACACTATCACCTTTGTTCCTTTTATGATTCTTATATTCCAATAATTGTGTTCTTGATTGATTGTCCGAGCAAGTTTTAGCTGATAAAATATCGAATGCACGATATCCCCTGTCCAAAAATCTTTTGGTTAAATCCAAACTGGCATCATCATAATCTTCTAAAGAAGAACTGATACGTTTGACCTGAAGAAACTGAGATTTTGGAATATTGCGGACAGTGTGGCGGGGGTGCATGCTGGTAGCATGTAACAATGTGTTATATTCTGGATATTTTCTGTGTATCTTAGTACCCAGTGTATTATCAGGTTTTCTATAGACATTGACATCCAGAAATTCAATCGATGTTAGATCGCAATTGACGATTAATTCAATACCCCAAACATTGCTGTTGAGGTAATCAACGAATTCTTGAAGATATTCCATATCCGCCCACCACACCATCCAGCAATCATCCAGGTATCTTCGCCAGATATCCATTTCAACTAGATAAATGTTGTGTGATGTATCATATATCGAACATTCTTCTAGGTAGGCCATAAACAGGTCCGCATATATAGGAGCAAAGGATGCTCCCATGGCCGTGCCTTGTAGTTGCCAGTAGCATTCTCCTTGGAAGTAGAATATGTTTTTGTTTAGAACATGCTTGGACATACAGATAAGTAGAGTGTTGAAACCTGGTGGATAGAGATTGGTCCTATCAAGCCAAAACTGGAGTGCTTGTAATCCTGCCCAGTGAGGAATACTTGTATATAGAGATTTAACATCCAGTGTACATAGTAACCAATCTGGTTCAATTTGTGTCTCTTCTATAATCTGTAAAAATTGGGTTGTGTCTTTGATTCTTGCTCTGACATGAACCAGGAGTGGTTGTAAATACTCCGTAAGAAAAACTGATAGTGGTTCCGTAAGTGAACCATGACCGGAAACAATGGGTCTTCCTGGTGAGGAAGTCAAGGATTTATGTATTTTGGGTAGTAAGTATAATACTTGTTTGCTAGGGTCCTTGACCGTCAAATGTTTCGCCATGTTAACTGATATGATTCCTTCATCAACCGCATATTGTAAAAATGTATCGATCTCTTGTTTAAATGTAAAAGCAGGATCAATGCCCATGTACATATAACATTTTGAATCCGACAATTGTCGGAGTCCCTCTTGTATATAGTAATCCATATCCAGGATAACAACAGCCCCACCCTTATCAGCCTGAAGAATAGCTATCTTATTATTATTTTTCAATTCCATAAGGGCCTTCCTTTCGGTCTCCTGAATGTTATCCAGTAATATATCAAAACTATATGGTGGAAAATGTAATTCCCTGAGTACAGCCTGTTGAAAGGCAGCTACATGGGTATTCGCAGGAGGTTGGAATGTTGATTTAAGGAATCGAAATTCAGTAGGTCTTTGAGAGTAACTGTTATCATTATTGGAAAAAAATATTTTAAGATTAAGACAACGGCAAAATTCTAAAACATCAGTAACAGTTTGGTATTGATCACAGAAGAAACCTGGTACAAATCCCAAGCCTTTATTTAAGATTTTTTCTTGTTCTGAAGTTAGTACAGTTTTGGAAAGATTGAGAACATTGTTAAACCCAATCCCATCTATTTCAATAGCACCTGAATCAATCCATCTATTGAGTCCATGTCTAGGCCTTTTTGGGTGTTTCCGCCCACCTCTACGTTTGTTAATCCTCCTAAAGGGATAGGGGCATTACTTTTCTTTTTCACAGGTGAGTTATCAGATATTACACCCTCGCTGTCAGTGGGAGAAGACTCCTCGCCCGAGGTGCTGGTATATGTTTGATCTTTATTTTTAAGAATAGGTCTAGGCCTTTTCCTTGTCCTGGCCCCGTCCCTACTCAATGATATGTCCTTAAACCTGACAGACTTTTGAATTTCAAAGGGGCGTCCTCTACCATAATCAGTGACGTCCCTATTGAATTTTTTAATTTTCCGTTCCTTTGTTATTTTGTCATACTGAGTTAATTCTTTAGATAAATTAGTGACCATGGTGGTATAATTACTGTTGGACTCAAATTGTTTACATATAGTGCTAAGGTCCTTAACTTCTGCTATATTCATATCTATTGTCCTTTCATAATAATCCGCCAGTATTTTTACTAATCACATGGAGCCTTCCTGTACAGCCTCATTCCATTCCTCAGTCAACCTCTGTTCAGATCTGCTGACCATAGGCTTTAACCTAATCCGGAGTCCTCTAGGGACTAGTTTTTTAAATAAGTAGGCTTTAAACAACCTTAAGTGCCATATGTTGGCACGTAATCCTTTCAATGCTTTTTCTAAATTGAAGAAGGCTGATTGGCATCCAGCTTGAGAAAAAGCAGCATTATGACTATTATTGTTGTTGCTTGGGATGGAATCAAGTCCAAATACTTTGATATCCACCCGATCAGCACACGACCCTTGTAAAATATTGTCCAAATCCATGGTCAATAATGGAAAGAATATAACTCAGTAGAGCAAATCCAATATGGCAATAGATTGTAAGGGCGACACAGGCCAGTGACAAGGAAAAGACCATAAAATATAATAACCTAAATTCAACCCACTAATATAAAGTGGGATATATATAGTATATTGAATTATTACTAATCCGTAGAATACCAGTATCTCCAAGGGCCTATAAAAAGGGGTGGGTAGCTTATAACAACAAAAGCCCCCACATGCTAATTATAAAAAGAACATGTATTGTAATGTTTGAAAATATGGTGTAAAATACAACCCAAATCAGCATATGATCTCCTTTTGATAGCATATTAATGTCATGATAGAAAAGGAAGTAATTATATCAGTGGTATATCCAAAAATTTCCACTCATATGTTAATAAACCCTGCAGACACAATCTTCAGTGGATTTTACTGATGTACATACAACATCAATTGTATAAATACAGAGAGTTTGTTTTAGAATGATAATAATTATATGGTAATAAAAATTACCAAGGCATTCCTCTAATAGTTGAATGTATCATGTACTGTATCCTGTCTAGTCATAAAAGTTTGCATATAGTTAAGAACCACAAATAGTGTTATGTCAAGGAACTATGTTGTGAAATCCAAGTTGTGCAAGCAGCTACAAGTATATCATGTACATATACTAATCATCATTCATAATACCCCTTGATGTAAAATTCTCTATTTTGATGGATACCAACATATATTGTATATCTATATCTAGTAAGAAAATGTACACAACCTATCTATTCACATAAAAAACATCAGTAGCACTTGTCAAAATTGTTGATAGAAAGATGCTAATGCTAAATAGCAAGATGTAAAACAATTCACTAAGCGTGGTATGCTATCTAATGTTCAAATAGCATAAATATTAAACAATGAAAAATTGAAATTATTACAATAGTAGTCAAACCCAGAAAATCCAAAGTTAACTTAGAGCACTATATCCTAAAAAAGTAAGATAATACTTAAGCTGTATATGTAATAGGTCATAGACTCGTAATTACAGCTAGATTATAAATACGCTGTCATCATATTGAGCCCAAATCTTACTAACTGGTTTAAATGTTAAATACGTATACACCTAACCATGTTTTTCAACCATGTTTAGTATGACAATGCCCCAAATTGAACTCTTATACATTAGTTTCAATACACATGTAAAAATAAAAAATATGTCCTTATTTTTAGTCCACTGTGAAGTAAAGTATCAGCGATATCCAGGAACGACGTCACCGTAAATCCCAAGTATTCCTGATGAAAAAAATGAGTTCGAATAAACAAGAATCACTGTTCAAAAACATGGATTGACCATTCAAATAGGTTATAAGGTCCCAATACAAACTGCTAATCCGACATCAGTTATATTGAAGTCACCAAAATGGCTTCCTGATCGGCCCCGTGCTTGGGATAACCCTTAGAAGTCGAATATATAGTAGTCGTAATGCACAAAGTTTAAATCGTCACAGTTCCCCACAAAAACCACTGTTTGGTTCCATATATGTTAAACGAAATATGTAGCCCACAGTCAGTAACAGTACCTGAAGAAGTTGAGGACTGCACGTATCAGTTGAACCAAAAAGAACGCTTACTTATACCACGCAGTTGTACACATTGATATGTTCGCTCTCACTGTCCCAGTTTTTAGAATATATATCCAAAGTAAGCGTGGATCACAAAAATGACTGTAGAATCCGTGTTAGCAAAAAAAGTTGTTAGATCAAAACACAAAAGGTGAAGAGTCTTCTCCCACCGACAGCATGGAATGATAACTCCCAGAGAGATAAACGCTACGTAAAAAGACACAAAGCCTCTCACGCGGAGCTTGCACGGCCAACCAACCTTGAAAACAACACAACGGCCAGCAATAGAGTTCCAAATGCTTTATTTAGCACAAAATAGACATGAAAATGCCCAATTAATAATCCGACATAGCTTATTCATTCAAACTAGTTTCGGCAAATAGCCTTCCTCAGTGAAGCTAAAGGATGAGTGCCAACTAGTGTAACTATGCTATTTATAGCGTTTAATACACCATGAAACAGCCAATCAAATTTTTGATTATAGATTCTAATGTGGTTTAAATAAAACCTTTACTTAGATCCACACATATCTTATAACAAAAGATGAAAATGACAACAGATATATTATTGTTGACAATTGTCAGTAATCAATGAAACAGTGATATAAATATATATGTATATATGTATTGTTTGTGTGCAACTTAATGATCTAATAAGAAATAGTTAATAGTTAGAGTGGAATGGGAATAGTACCCAACAAATAATAGTTTAGTGTGGTGTGGGCTCATTTTATGGCACAGCAGTTGCTCTCTCTCTCTCGCTCTCTATGTCCAAATAAAGCCTAATAGCATTGTTGACTAGTCCTCTCTACTTATATAACATAACAAATGGACATCCTTTCCTATAGTCTGAGACAACACTGTGGTTATACGTCTAACTCAGGATATCTGTATGTACTAAGAATTGCTTGGAGAAGTCTAGAGCTATTACTGTTTGTTCTGAACATGGCTTTTCTTTCATTTGCAGAAAGGCTTGTTCTAGTCAAATTGTCCACCTAATTTCCAAAGTAACATTAAAATTGGTTGTCAGCAAGGGACTAATCAGTGTTAACAAAGTTAGAATTATGTAATATAATAGAAAGCCAGACCTACTAAAATCTTCAACTGGTCCTTAGTGATTGATATGAAATTCTGTTATACAGCTTCTGTTTTCTGATCAATGATCTCACTGTCCTTTGGTCTATTACATATCCCATGTAGTAGACTTCTTTATTGCCTATTTTTTATTTAGCTGAAATAGTGGCAACCAAGCTTGATGTAGGAAATCTAAAAAGATAGAAACTTCAGGAGATGACTTTCCCAATCTTCAGGATATATTACTACATTGTCAAGGTATGCCGCAGCATATTTTGCATGCAGTCTAACATTTTTGTCTATTACCTTCTGGAATGTTGCAGATGCTCTGTAGACAGAAAACAACAGGTCACTGTAATGGAAAACCCCATGCAATGTATAAGATACCGTTCTCCTAGCTTCTAAGGATGGTGGAATTCACCAAAAATCTTAGCATTCTCCACAAACAGGTTTATAGGTGAATACTAGGCTGACTGCCCTGAAGGGCCATTTTAAGCTTAGCCAATAGCCCAAGGTTAAAATAAAACCTTGCACCATGTGTTTATGAGGTGAGGATGTTAACAATTATGCCAAACCCACCCTCCCCATTTGCCCCTCCCCAAATAAACATACTATAGAACCATCAGTTTTGGCCCAAGGCTTCAGAACATTTTTGTAAAATAGCAATGCTGGTCTTCCTTTTTGTCTCAGCTTATGCTTTGCTTCATTTATTTTTCTACAGTTTCCAAATGTCCTTTCCTCTTTGCAAGGAGCTGTTTTCAGCAGTTGCTACTAAATTAAGCACTTTATCCTCTCGTTTAAAGTCTCAAATATAAGCACTTTTGTTATATATTGCCTCTTCTGTATGCCATGTGTTCCTTCAATTTGTTCTTTTGCTATAAGCGTTATAGCTCTTAACCTGTACTGTCTAGAATGTTCTATCACATGTTTAAAACTTTAGGGATGTCTGCCGTATATCAATTCAAATTATGTTAATACATTTCACAATGGTGGTACTTCTGTTACAGCAAAAGAAAGCTATGGATGCAACCATTCACAGTTTTTCCCATCTGCCTCTAAACTCTTTGGAAAAATAGACTTTATAGTGAAGGTCCTTACTTAGCTTTAGAAATGGACCAACGTTTTAAATTTCAATTATATCAGATTGGATTTCTACAATAGAAAAGTGCATTAAAGGGTTCTTAAGCTCTGGGTAGGGCATTGCTATGTGAAATTCTGGGGAATATGTACAATAATGTTCTATGCACTTCATAACACTAGGCCAGTAAAATCTAATCAAAATCATAGCTTTTAATTTATTAATTTCTAAATGACCACCATAAAATATGAACATGTGCTAATAATTGCAAGTATTCCAAAAGGCCTTAGAACTAAAAATCTGGTTTAGAGTCTATTCTTTAGCTTCGTGTTAAAACACTAATCATAGTTTTGGAGAAGTTAAATAGATTGAGAGCCATATGCAGAAACTACTTTCATTGGTAGTGGAGTTTTCATCTTTCTCCATTGTTGTGTGACCTTGGAGTTGGTACACATAACTTTAGTGGTATGGGGGTATCCCAGCACATGGAGGGTATAGAGACCTTGCTCCCCAGAAACAAAAGTATGTCTCCAATGTTTGAATTAAGTAATTTAGATACATGCATATATACATACAATCACATATTTCAGGCACAGGCACTAATACCTTTTAGCCTGCCAATATACCAGAATAGTCATTCAAATTATTTTACTTAAAAATGCATTGTCCTTAAAAATGTCTTGCTTTAATATAATATGGTAAAATAGCAAACAAAACCTTTTAAAACATAAAACCAAGTCCCAATAGCCACGAGTTCAGTTTTTAACTCGTGGCTATTGGGACTTGGTTTTGTGCTTTAATATAATATGTTAGTCTACTCCATGCACAAACTATTTTCCCAGAGTGCCAATTAATACACCTATCATTCCTATATAATCTTCAACATATTGGTTGTCAGATGATTTCCTACTTCTTCTTGTTAACCTCAAGTATTCCAAGAGGAAGTTCATAGGTTCATAGGTAGGTACTAGGCTATTGGCCCTAGGGCCTATATAAGCCAAGCCAAAAATGTACCCTGGCTTTTGCCACCCAAGAAAAGTTGTCTCTGAATGCCCTATACACCTGATTAAGGTCTCATCTTATATATCAATGTGAGATACCATACAAGTTCAGATATTTTAATATTTTATAATAATAATTAAAATTTTTCACATTCATTGATACTCTTGATAAATTTCTGCTATACTCTTTCCAGTTTGCTCATGCATGTTTTCTTATAAGGTTTCCATACTTTCAGCCTAATGTAACTTGCAATGATTTCATCATTTCTGATTTCCTTGACTTTACAAATCTTTTTATATAACTTATAACTTATAGTCCTATAACTATCATTAGCTAATTAGCTGATACGATAAGAAAAAAATCAAAACTGGGGATCTACCTATATACCCAGGTCCTTAAATGATTCTACAGTTTTACTCACTGTGTGCTGTAATAGATAGTTACTGTTTAATCTATGTCTTCCAAATCTCATATATTTAGTTTTTGATAAATTTATCAACAAATGATTCTCATGTGCCCATAGCCAACAATCATACTGGAGAGTCCTTCTATTCAAACTACATTGTGAGAATCTGGAATGCAGTACCTCTAAACATAACATCTAACACAGCCTTAACTCAGTTTAAAAAAATACTAATAGCTCACTTGTCCAACAAGAGGTTATGTCCATGCACTGCTCCCGATTAAACTGCCTGTCTCAGCTAAGGTCATTTGCCTCCTCTACATGGACTCTGAAGCTTAATACATACATAGAATCCCTGACCTCTAGTAATCTGGCAGTGCAATGTGCTTAGAAAACCCAATTTGTGCATTTTTTAACTAAAGGTTCTGTAAGAACTATTTAATATTTGTATTAATTCTGTATACTATGTTATGGTCTCATAGATATAACCCCTGTGATATAATATGCTTTCATAAATCTGTAAAGTTGTTTGTTTGTATTTTATATTTTAAAGTATGTCTTTAACTTTTATGTACTGTGTGGAGTTTTCTCCCTGGGCCACTTCTGAAGAAGCACGTGTCCAGTCGGACTTTCCTGTTAAACAAAGGTAAAATAAATAAGTAATTAATAAATGGTCAATTTAGTCAAGTTCTTAGCCAAACATGCCCACTCTGTGACATATGTAATCAGTTTACCTATTTTCAAGTCATTTGCATACAGACTTTAGAAGATCTTAAATGAAAAAACTAGATATGAAAGGCACAACCAAACCAAGTATGGTCCTGAGGGGCACCTTTACTGTAATTTGGAATTTGATCTGTCTAATTGCTTAATGATACTTGCCATGTTCTATTAGTAAGCCATACAACTATCCATCTTATCAAGATTACATCAGTACCTAGTTGTGCTAATGTTTATTAATCAAGGTTTTGTATATGACTCTATCACTTGCTGAAGTTGCCTAGATAAATTACACCCCATTTTATTCTTTTATAGCTGTAATTACATTGCTACAGAACATTATGCTATAGGTGGCTGTAGAACTATTTTCAACATATGCATGCCAATATATGGTTTCAAGTTCCATCCTTTTGAATTATGACAATAATATAGCCAAAATAACCTTCTCCATTATTTTTCCACAATAAGAAAGTAATCATATAAGTCTGTATGACTCTGGGTTTGCTCTATTTCCCTTTCTCTTAAAGATGGGTTTAACGTAGTGCACTTTGAGGAATCTCACCATAATTAAATGACATGGTATGTATCATGTATAATGGTGCTGTAAGTTCATGCTGAAGTGTTCTCAGGTCATTTGTACTAATTCTGTCTCCAGCCTGTGGTTTGGGTTCAGTTTGCATACTTTTTCAATACAATCTAATTTAATTTCATCATCTGAACTCATCTGGATGCTACCAGTGCATTTCATCACCCCCTTTGTGGAGCCAAATTGCTTTATGTGAGAGTTAATATATATATCCAGAATCTGTTGAGTCTGAGAATACATTTTAGAACCTCTATACAGTTTATCAGTTTTTGTTTCTTTACTCCTACCACATTTTATATCTAAATATAATGATTTTCCATCATGTTCAATATCTTTATATAAAATTTCTTCAAACTTTTCTTGATATCTTCTTACACACTCCCCCGGATTCACGAATCCTCCATGTAAGACTAAATAAGTCTTACTCGGAGGCTGCAGTTGAACGGTATAAAGTCAGCGTGCCATGAATATTCATGAGGGCACGCTGACTCAACCGCAAGTCTAACACGGACCTTGTAGGAAAGCAGGGGACATGTCCATGCCCCTGCAAGGGTTTGAAAAGAAAAATGTAAACACAGAAGACTGAGTCCGCTCAAATGTCCATGCACCCAACACCACACTCCCTGACATTATAAACCCCCATCACAGTTATAAAAAGTAAAACATTAATTTTATTTTTTTTATATTCCCAAAATAGCTGCCCATATTTGCGCGTGTGTGCGTGGGTGTGCCCATTGCTTAGCTGCAGTTAGCAATCCCGACATGGAAGAGCATAAGCAAGAATGTTTATGCAAATCACACCAAATAGCAATAGCGTAATGGTAGAGCGTTGGCACAAAGAGGAGGCATTCACGGTTCGAGTTCCACCACTCCCTCCTTCCAATTTATGTTTTAAATCAGTATATGAAATAATACCTGACATATATGATTAAAATATTACTAAAAAGCAGTGAAATGGCCTATGTATCAGTGAACAAAATATATATTTTTAAAGGATCCTGATATACAATTGCCCGCAGTTAAGCAGCGCTTTACCCAGCTCAATATAGGTGCCTATAGTTAAGCAGCGCTTTACCCAGCACAATGTAGTTGCCCATAGCTAAATAGCGCTTTACCCAGCACAATCGGTTTGCGCAGAGGTGCGCGCCGCACCAACCAGTGCACTGTAGGGCAACATGGAGCAACGTAGAGCAAAACTGCTTAAACACAGCCACACCCCCTAGCCTGTCTGGACAGTAGTAAAATAAAATGAATGACAAGGTTCGAAGCCAGGACTCTGTGCACCATAATTAAAGTACTGAACCATTAAGCCATGACAGCTTAGGAGAAACAGCCACTGTTAACATACATATACTTAGAAATGGTAGATTAACCATTACTAAGCAGGTCTGCAGTCAGCTGAAAATTTTCAAAAAATGCCAATCACAAAAAAGTGCGGGAAATGCGGCATATTTAAGCCCCATAGGCGGGAATACTCACCATAACTGATTGTAGCTCACATCTGCAGTTAGAATGGCTGGTGCTGGAGAGGGTACACGCTTCCGAGTGCAACGTTGGGGCATTGAGGAGTCAAAATACATGGTTTGGCTCCTTGTTCACCATCATGAGGCAAGACTCCTGCAGGGCCAGTTCCAAGGGATGGAGTATAAAGCAGAGGCTTTGACTCAACCACAAGTCTAACACAGACCTTGTAGGAAAGCAGGGGACATGTCCATGCCCCTGCAAGGGTTTGAAAAGAAAAATGTAAACACAGAAGACCGAGTCCGCTCAAATGTCCATGCACCCAATACCACACTCCCTGACATTATAAACCCCCATCACAGTTATAAAAAGTAAAACATTAATTTTATTTTTTTTATATTCCCAAAATAGCTGCCTATATTTGTGCGTATGTGCGTGGGTGTGCCCATTGCTTAGCTGCAGTTAGCAATCCCGACATGGAAGAGCATAAGAAAGAATGTTTATGCAAATCACACCAAATAGCAATAGCGTAATGGTAGAGCGTTGGCACAAAGAGTAGGCATTCACGGTTCGAGTTCCACCACTCCCTCCTTCCAATTTATGTTTTAAACCAGTATATGAAATAATACCTGACATATATGATTAAAATATTACTAAAAAGCAGTGAAATGGCCTATGTATCAGTGAACAAAATATATATTTTTAAAGGATCCTGATATACAATTGCCCGCAGTTAAGCAGCACTTTACCCAGCTCAATATAGGTGCCTATAGTTAAGCAGCGCTTTACCCAGCACAATGTAGTTGCCCATAGCTAAATAGTGCTTTACCCAGCACAATCGGTTTGCGCAGAGGTGCGCGCCGCACCAACCAGCGCACTGTAGGGCAAAATGGAGCAACGTAGAGCAAAGCTGCTTAAACACAGCCACACCCCCTAGCCTGTCTGGACAGTAGTAAAATAAAATGAATGACAAGGTTCGAAGCCAGGACTCTGTGCACCATAATTAAAGTACTGAACCATTAAGCCATGACAGCTTAGGAGAAACAGCCACTGTTAACATACATATACTTAGAAATGGTAGATTAACCATTACTAAGCAGGTCTGCAGTCAGCTGAAAATTTTCAAAAAATGCCAATCACAAAAAAGTGCGGGAAATGCGGCATATTTAAGCCCCATAGGTGGGAATACTCACCATAACTGATTGTAGCTCACATCTGCAGTTAGAATGGCTGGTGCTGGAGAGGGTACACGCTTCCGAGTGCAACGTTGGGGCATCGAGGAGTCAAAATACATGGTTTGGCTCCTTGTCCACCATCATGAGTCAAGACTCCTGCAGGGCCAGTTCCAAGGGATTGAGTACAAAGCAGAGGCTTGGAACCGGTTAGCTCATGACCTCACCAGTGTCACAGACCTTCCTCGGACTGGTGAGCAGGTCCATCACCACCATGCAGACCTGAAGAGATGGAAGCAGGACCTACTGAACCAATGGATACAGGAGGCCCATGGAATGCAAGATGCCTCACAACTGAGTAGGTAGCCATGGAATGCAGTATGTAAGAATTAATAATTGATTCTGTATAATGGATAGGTATGTCTCAATATCCCTTCATTTACTTCACAGCTGCAGGTGACCGTGCTGTGAATCAGCAAGCCTATGCAGATAGGCTGCTAAGGCTGTGCCATCAGGCAGGTTAGTGATTATTCTGCATGTATTGTTATATAAAATAGGGGAGAGAGCATGAAAGAAAGTGTCGTAGTCCAATAATACAGCCATAAAATGCCCTGAATAAGTCCTCTGCATGTACTGTCATATAAATTTTTATTTATTATTTATTTTATTTTATATTTTGTTGACCAGGCTAGTCTAGCTGGATGCATATCCATTTTCAGTAGAGGCCCGGGGAGAAAATCTCCAAACATGAGTAAATTATAACATTCAAACATTCAAAAAATGACTAGTTTCAATTACATAGCAAGACATACTAAGAAATGTTGTTAATTTGTGAACAATGCATGGTTTCATTAGAGTAGGTGTAAGAAAGAATCAAGTATTAGTTCTTTAGTAGGTGTGATGTACAATCAGACAAGAGGTTACAGTATTTGAACATTAGCATTCCCTTGAAAAATAAATCATTAAGTCAGCAAAAAGAAGAGAATGAGAAGGAGAAGATGCAGGTAAAAAAGAGTGGGTTGGTCGTAATTATTCAAGAGTTGTAGGGGGGATTTGTTCTGGCAGCAGGAGAGGAAAGGGGGAGGAGAAGAAAGAAAAGTATGATTCAATCAGGTTTTGAGCAAGGGCTAAGCCAATGTATTTTTAGGTGATCTCTGAGGTGTTTCTTAAAGATTGGTGTAGATGAGAGAGAAGTGAGTGTACTAGGAAGTTTGTTCCAGATTCTACCCACAACATTAGAAAAGAGTGACTCACCCGCTTTGTTATTAGATAAATTGTTGGCAATAAGTAACTTATTAGAAGAACTTAGTGTAGTAAGATTTTTATATGGGGAGATCAGATTAGAGAGGATAGGAGTATTAGTAGGATGGTGCAGGATTTTATAAAAAAGTCAATGAGCCAGAAAAAGAGTGTAGTAACCCATTAAGAAAGGTACAATATGTCTGGAATAATATCTCTGCAGGTACTGTCATATAAAATAAGTGAGCGAGCCTGAAAAAGAGTGTTCTAACCTATTAATAAAGGTATAATATGTTCTGAATATGTCTTCCATATGCACTGTAATATAAAATAAAGGAGCGAGCCTGTGGAAAAGTATGTAATGTAATTAATAAAGGTATAAAACCTGGAGTATGTCTGTGTCACTTACTTTGAAATGGTGTACCCTTGCATTATACAAATAGTACTGTTTTAATAATTGCTGGCAACCCACAGTTGGGCAGTCCCATCTAAAGTGGGTGATGGAAGTGCTAGTATCTGTGAAGTATATATACAGTCCTCAACAGCCATTGACTGGCTGGCATGCATAAGTAAATCTGGCACAAGAGTAGCTTGTTAATTTGTTCCCCAGAAATGTGAGTGGGCTACAAGAAACGCAGGGTTATGTACAAACTGAACTGAAAATGTCATGTGAACACATCCAGATATGTAGATAAAGAAATATAAATAAAAGCAAGAAATATGTACCAGTAACATTTGCATCTTGGACAGTTAGTATGTCAGATATAGGACAGGTATATAATGAACTAGCCAAACCTATTACACAACCTAAAGCATGTTGGTAAGTGCAATAATACATGTAGGGGATATACACCTGCAGTCACTTAGGAATGTAGTGTAGACTAAAAACACTTATATGATGTTAATTGAAGTTTCTTTCTACACCCTACTGTATGTGCATAAACCATGCAATTCCACAACTCAATGGGTATGTGTAATCTCAAACATTTGTTGGGACATATGTCCTATTGATCTATAAATATCTGCATTCACTTTGATGCATGTGCCCTGTTCAAACACCACAATCATGGTGGCCTGTTGCTACCAATCATCCCTGCATGCTGTTGGAATGTCCACTGTCATTCAATATATGCATGTGTTATGCTTGCTGTTCAACTGTTGGAACCTTGGTGTGTTGGGTTAATGGGATTATGACTGCATGCTGTTACAACTAATCTGGAATGCTGTTGTTATGTTGTAATTAAACACACCTAATCACGCCGGTCCCAGCAGACCCACCTGTCCCTCCTCAGCTGGCGAGTGCACCTGGCACCAGCAGGTTCGGTGCCCAGCCCGGGCTCCCCTCCTCCATTGGTCCTGTGCCACCTTTGGGTGGAAGCACTGCAGGGGATGGGGCTCGTCCCCCCCGTGCAAGTGTGGGTAGAGAAGGGCCACCTGTCACCCTTCGAAGGGTCTGGGTTGTGGTGCGTAAGGAGATCCAGTGTTCAGTCGCTGATCCCCTATGCCAGCTTGAGGTGAGACTGGTGCATCTCTTGTGTGAGCCTGCCCATCCTACGCAGCCCCCAGCACAGCCACCCTCGGGGCTGTGAAGGTGCAGTGGTGACTGCCTATGGGTGGGGATCTCAGTTCCACTGTTACCATCTGAGGGCTCATGGGCTTCCGATTTCCAAACATCCGTCCCCGTCAATTGTGTTCACCCACCCCATGTGTCATACACCACACCTGTATGTGCCTTGTTTGTCTTGTCTGTTTACCTCCCCAACCTACCTCCCCAAACATACCTACTTCCTCTATCTCACTTTCCACTCTCACCTGAAAAAAAAAGGGCAATCTGTACCCACAAAAAAATTACGCCCCATACATAGCTGCCCATTTCACACACATGTCTGCTGGACATGTAAACTGATAATTATAATTGGCAGTACAACATACTTTGTTGTCCTCACCCCTCTCCCAGGGGTGGAAGGTTTCAAATTTCACTCCAAATTTATTGCATATGCACAGCTGTTGCTGGTAAAGAAATGGGCAGCTATGGACCTTCCCTACACCCGTCCTGCACATCTCAAGCTTGTTTACCTACTGTCTGTCCCTCTTTGTGCCCCCTTTTTCACCACTTTTCTATCTCCCCATTTTCTTTTCTTTCAAAGAAATTAGCACGGGGGTTAGCGGGAGTAAGCACTTTTAAGCAGTAGTTAGCGGGTGTAAGCAAGTGTGTGCATGTGTGCGCTTAGCTAAGCATCACTAAGTGTCGCGCAAACCCATGCAAACCCGCTTACAACTGCTTAAAAGTGCCTTAGTCACTCTGTGTCAGGGCCCTTGTTCTGCTCAGTAGCAAAAGAAAAAAACCTCTGCCAGTCTCAAACCCCAGACCATTGACACAATAGACTGCATGAATTACCACTAAGCCACAGCAGACATACAAATAACTTGGTGCTGAAATAAATATATCATGCATTACAATGAGGGAATGGAAATGGAAATTAGGAATGGCATAACACAAATCCTGTTCTGTGGGTCTTTACCAGCAAGTGTTGTGGAATTGCATGACATGACTGTGAAAAGAGAACCAGCCATTCTAGCAGGGAATAATGTTACAATAGCACCTTACAAACACCACACAGTATCAGACCAGGATAAACACTGGCAAAGTTGAATAGGGCAGAGGCCAGACTCCCCAACTGTGACTGCTTTAAAGG
Source organism: Protopterus annectens (assembly GCF_019279795.1). NCBI lineage: Eukaryota > Metazoa > Chordata > Ceratodontiformes > Protopteridae > Protopterus > Protopterus annectens. Next base: position 474,180,673 of record NC_056742.1, read on the forward strand.
GATGTCCCTGATTTGTAAACAAATGTTAGCTGTGCCCCTCTGAATCACTCTGAAAAGTACTAACATTAGGCAGAAAAGTGGGGAATCACACTTGATGAATAATGTCAATAGGCGAGAGTAGACACTGCTTGCACGTCAGAAAAGGTGTAGTAATACATATGCTCTGATTCCCAAGAAAGTCTCAACTGAAATATGTCTGTAATATATTACAGGTGTATCTCACTTCTATGTACCTGTCACTGAGGCTGTTCAAATATATAGCTGAGAGTATCTGAGGCCTGGCAGAGGCAGAAACACACAGGCATATCAGCATTCCTGCTGTTACACACTCTGCAAATAGCTTTGGAAGGAGTTCCACAAGCATGCCCTTATGTAGGAGTACAACACAGAAATATCACAGGATGTAGCCATGTACTGCTAGCAACCAACTGTGACAATGCCATTGTGCCAGTGCTGAAAAGACTGGTGTGGTGCACAGACAAAGAATAACAGGCTAACCTCTAGCTACCATCTGGATATGTCCACAGGTGGGAGCTACGCAGACAGACTACTTGCCTTGATAGACTAACAGGTACACAGCAACCCTGTATGTTCAGCAAGATAAACCTCACATGATAATAAAAAATGCTCTTTGCAGTTCTGTACCCCTACCCAAAGGTACAACATACCTGTGTATTCAGGCAAAACCAAGGGTGTAGGTAGGCATACTCAGTACTGAAATATGTCCAGTTGTCTTGAGCAGCCTGTGCTAATGTCAACACAACCAAACCACAAACTGTTCAGAAGTGAGGAACTTAATAATTACAGTATAACAGTTCACAAACAGTGCATGTGCCACAGGAATACATTGCAATAACTACATTTGTATGGCAGTTAATTGTCTAATTCAGAAAGAAAGTACATACACCCATGTATCCTGTGTTAGTATTTGGAGGGGGTGAGTAAATGTCTACACTGAGAAGTGTGTACTGGAAGCAGCAACATTCAGGTTTGAGTACAACATGCATATCACTGGCTACAACCCTAGCTTTAGATAAGAGACAAATACCAACCTTCTGACTGATACAATGGTGTCCAGAGCAAACAAGCATGGGCCCCACCTTGGAAAGCTGAAAGGGCTATGCCTACCTAACTTAGCATTTTATAGCAGTGGGCTGCAATTACAGTGAGCACTGCAATTACCACACAGCAGGCTGCATGCAATTACTTAATGGTGGGCACCAATTGGTGTAGAGGCTGTCACATGCACATGTGCAGATACCTATGAAAGCAGGCTGTACTTGCTGTCCACACATGCAATAATATCATTGCAGGAGCAGAGAGATAGAGAGCGAGACTGAGAAAGAGAGAGACAGAGACACAGACAGAGACAGAGACACAGACAAAAGAGACAGAAACGGAAACAGACAGAAAACCCAAACAAAACAACCAAAACAAAAAACAAACAAACAAACAACAAAACAGTAACAACAGATGGAGCAGAGAAATACAAAGGTAAGGTATGTAACTCATATGTATGTGCTGGCATGTAGTAGATGTTCATGAAGAGTACTCTACACACTGTAAATCATCCATATGTGGCAGCAGTATATATCTATCTGCATCTGCACATGTGCATAGGGCAAGGGACATACTGCAACTGTTAGTGAAGGGTGGACACATATATGTTGTTGAAGGCTGTTATGTGCATATATCTATGTAGGTCATAGTGTGTGGCATAGAAAACAGCATGCAGTGCTGATATATGTCATGTGGTGGTTAAACACTGTGGGAATAATTTGTCAGATCTGCTGTGTTATAGCCAGTGAGGCCTGCTAAAGCTATATGGGCTGAGGACACCAAAATGCATTCTGCACAACACTGTGCAATATAATCACATAACTGTACATCTCACAACTGTCGCATAAGTTATATCCCCACCATGAAAGGTGGACTGTACATGTGCCTATATGTACATCTATATGTACAGCAATGGATGTGTACATGTATGTGTATAGATATGTATATATATATATATATATATATATATATATATATATATATTTAGAGAGAGAGAGACATGGGGTCATATGTACCGCAACAGGTGTGTGGTGACCAAGGCATGGACTGTAGACAGGTGTCGATACTGCTGTGCCATCCCTCCTTTCCAAAACACTGTACCCATTAACTACCACATAAGTAGAAATCTACCTAACACTGACGGTGTGATAAGGGAACATGGGACACAGGTGGAGAGTAGCCTCCCCTTTGATAAAGACAGTGCCACACTAGACTTGTAATCTGTCTATGTGGTACTTGTCATCACAACAGGTGCGTCATCAAGGGATATATAGGTCAGTGTTCCCCTCTACTCATCACAAAGCCTCGTGTGGTATGTACCTCACATGACAGCTACAGCAAGTGGAAAGGCCACTGACATACCTCACAAAGGGTAATACTGGCCTCAAACAGATGCCCTATGCAGACTGACTCAAACCACAGCTAGACTGTATTGCATACCGCCCACACAGAGGTGACCTCTGCCGGACATACAGAGGTATGTCACACCCATAGCTGTGTAACAACCACCCTGGCAACATATCACAATCCCTCCGGGCTACCACGCTCTAGGGCCCTAAATGTCATCAGCTCACTAAACAGCACATGCTGGAGGGATAGGTTCCTATCTCAGAGATATGCCATACTCTGGAATAAACCACCTAGCAATAGCAAACAATGCTCCTCATTAGCAGTTGTCATAAATACCCCTGATGATTTTTTGGGAGATAGGTAATACACCCCAGGAATCACCTCTGTGGTTCTGGTTGACAAGGGCAAGTGAAATCAAAGTACATGTGTGGCAAAGGCCAGGGTAGCATATGGCTAGGCTGCTGTAGGTCCTAGGTCCAATAGCATATTACCTACCTATGACACTATGTACTCACACATGTACTCAATGCAATACCTGCTATGTGAGGTTGAATGAGTGTAACGCTGAATGTGTGCAAGGTCTGTAAAGGTGTGATAGCTTAGTATGAAGTTGTATTTGACATGGTAGTGTCTGTCCTAGCTGTGAGGCCAGCAAAAGATGTGTATGTTATTGCTAGGCAGACATAGTAGTATGGCATATGTTGTGACGTAGTTCCTTGTTGACGACTGCGGTGTCCCATTGTAGGCTAAAGCAATACATGTATGCTTAGTGAGTGGTACTGCTGGTGAATCCAACTCCCATATGAACTGTAGTACTACCTGTAGCTGTAAGCCTAAACAGCACAGTATGGTGTATGGTCACATTGCTTGGAAACACTGTCTTGTGTGTTTCCTGTAGTCTGCACAGAGTACATACCTCAGGCATAAGGGTTTGTAAGTAGTGGCACACAGTACTGTATGGTACACAGGTAAAGCTCACCTGTGTTGGTATACAGTGGTGTGTTGTATGTTTGTCTGATGTGTGTGTAATTATGCCTGTACCATGCCCGCAATCATATGTGTGTTACAGGGTATACGTGTGTATCTAGCAACATTTATATTCTGTTACAGCAGTATGCCACCTATATTAACAACTGTGCACATATGTTAGGCAGGCGTATGGCATTAATGACTAGGGTGGTTTACTGGTACTACTGTAACTGTACTTTACATTCATTGCAATGGATGACATCTTTGTTCGTGCATTAGCTTGATATATACCCCTGTGGTGAGGTTGTGCATTGTGTCACAAACAGTGTGCCAGGTACTGTTGTATAGTGGTTTGATATATAGAGTGTGCCAGGCACTGTTAGTCAGTTGTGGCCTGAGAACCAATATGTGGTATTGAACGTGTGTATCCTCTGACAGACAAACGGATGGTATATATGGCAGTGAAGTGATATCTGTGGGCAAGGGTGTAAAGGGTGCCACAGGACTCACTCACACATATTGTTCATTTATCTTTCAGACTTATGGCCCACCAACGTAACCCTTGTTACACATCAGCGGAGGAAGAGGTAATCCACCACAGCCTGGTGGAACACTATTCACTGCTGTTTTCCAGAAGCAGCCAGCACCAGCATGAGTGGACTGCACTGTGGCAAGATCTTGTTCGTCAGGTAAATGACATAGGCATGCATAACCGGACATATGAGCAGGTATGCCATCACTGCAGTGATTTAATTACACATGTCCGGTGGCGTGCATCTGATATCCATAGACAACAGCTTGCCACAGGTGATGGGGTGGCCATACACCCCCCCCTCACCAGAGTGGAGGAGCTGCTCCTAAGCATGGTGGCTCCTGGACAACAACAGCAACTGCCACAGACATGTGTCGTCATGGAGGCCGGAACCACCCAGCATGTTGACATGGAGCGTGCAGGTAACATGCCCTATCTGTAGACTACAGTTACTTGTATTGTTAGATTATGTATACGTGAGATGTGTACTGTGTGTTTAGCAGTTGTGCTGCCTAGTGTTGTGCAATACTGATATTTGCAATATTATCTGTACACCTGTGACTGTCGACTGTTCTACTGTAGTTTAGCAAACCCACAGTAGCAATGGCACAGTTGTGGCCACTGACAAACTCTCTCATATTTTTGTAGGTCCCTCTGGTGTGACAGCAGGGCAGACGATCCATGCTGTTGAATGTGGTATAACTGCAACATTGGTAATGAAATTTGCATATCATAGGTGAGGTGTAGGCCATGTACACGTAACACACCTATGCATAATACATGCTGTGCATGTTTGCTGTAAGACATTGCACAGCTCAGTAATGTCAGTAGCTGCCTCAATGACATGCAATACACAGATTATCAGACACATTTGTGGCAACACCGTACTGCACATTGGATAGGCATAGCCACACACATAACACATGCAGCCATGGTATGTATACCTGTGAGTGATGGTGCACAGGACATTGCAGAGCTGATAATACTTGCACAGCAATGTTGTGTCCATGTACACATTGCATTCCAGGGTGTAGCCAATCACTGAACAACTACACACATGCATCAAAGCCATGTATACTGTTATTAACTAGGACCAACTACACTCGCACTGCATGGTCTGGAGCAACACATATTCTGCATGCTGAC